>NC_090261.1:55746226-55821226 GCF_037325665.1 Littorina saxatilis | reverse complement strand
AACATGTTCGTTTTGGGATGGAGAGAATAGTTATATTCTATATAATGGAAGCTGAGAAGCTATCTTCTTCTTGTTGTTGGCGATCACACCTCCATATTGTCAGCCCGGAGAGCGAGACAAATGATACTGTTTTCTCCACCTTCTCCTTTCCTCCGTACAGCTATCCGAGAAGCTATCAAAAGGTGTAAGAGGGGAGGGCTTTGTCTTTATTAACCGACTTTGAAGAAAGAAAACCCACACTGATGCCCTCAGTTACACAGAGCAAGCACTGAGTAGAGAGAGAGAGAGAGAGAGAGAGAGAGAGAGAGAGAGAGAGAGAGAGAGAGAGAGAGAGAGAGAGAGAGAGAGAGAGAGAGAGACTGAGAGAGACTGAGAGAGAGAGAGAGAGAGAGAGAGAGAGAGAGAGAGAGAGAGAGAGAGAGAGAGAGAGAGAGAGAGAGTTCATCAAAACACTAGAAAAAGCCTATTCAATAGGAAATAAATCAGCAGTCCTGGCTGATAACTGACAGGCATGAATTGCTTCTATCTATATATATATATACGACTAGTGTCTGTGTGTCTGTGTGTCTGTGTGTCTGTTCGCGATGCACGGCCAAAGTTCTCGGTCGATCTTTTTCAAATTTGGAGACCGTATTCAGCTACACCCTGGACACAACATCATCGATGAGATATTTCAACACGTGCTCTCAGCGCGCAGCGCTGAACCGATTTTGGGTTTTTTGTAGATCCACTATATCCATTCCCAGTAACTCTTCCTTATCTTCTCCAGTGTTTTGTTTTGCGCGTTAATCTCCCTTCCTTCGTGTGGCGTCAATCCATATTCCCGTTACTACGTTACTATTTTTAGAAGGTCACTGCACGTTACTATTTTTAGATCTCCCTTCCTTCGTGTGGCGTCAATCCATATTCCCGTTACTACGTTACTATTTTAAGAAGGTCACTGCACGTTACTATTTTTAGATCTCCCTTCCTTCGTGCGCCGGCGAAGCCTGGTATTCGGCTCTACTTCTTTCCGGCGAAGCCGGTACCCGGCGAAGCGGGTAATCATCTAGTATTGACATATTTTTGGCAGGTTAGTTTTTGAACAGACAATGTTCGAAAATAAGTCCGTCGGTGTTTTTATGGGCTGTCAACAATTGAAGAGTTGTACCCCTTGACGCTAATGAAACTGAGTTATATAATTATATAGCTATTCTGATGGACACGGGGGGGAATTCGGGGGCTGTGATTGGATGGTCTCTTCCGATCATCAAAGCATAATGCTACGGAAGTCGGCCATTTTTGCCAATATCCAAAAGCATATTGGCAATAACAAAGACGCATGGTTCCGGTTTACCCATCTGTACCACACGATGTTTCAATCAACAACAGCATACACTGACAACTTGAAATTCTTCTCGGGAATGTTTTTCAGCTTTACAAATGTCGATAGCATACCCTTTTCTGCTAACTTCCCGATGAAACAGGACTAAACCAATTATTTTCTGTCCCTAAACACCACAAAATGCCCAAAGTCGAAAGATGTAGTACAAACAGGGGAGTAAAATGGAACAGCCGTTTTTGTGTGCCTGTGCATAGACCAACAAGAGAATCTCTTGTTGGTCTATGGCTACAGCAAGCTGTCCTTCTCTTGTTGGTCTATGGCCTGTGTGAGCTCAGTTGCCGACTGACACAAACTTTCGCATTCGGCTTTTCTTATCTCGTAACTCCACACTAAATACCCCACTTCCCCTCTGAAGTATTGATGTACAACCCATGGCACTAACATTCATGTAGTCGTTTATAACTGAGGTTGAAAAATTCGCTTCATGACGAGACAAGTATAAATGCCATTCACCCAAACTGAAAACTTCGCTGCCGTCTGCTCGCGTTGTACGGATTAGCTGTTCTCTTCTCCTCCCCTTGTTGCATCTTAGTTCTTCAGTTGTTTCTAGTTTTCCGTTGATGTTGTGTTTTGGTCTTCTTCATTAGTAGTCTTGTTCAAAATTAAAAAACCTCAAACTCATAGAGCAACATAGACAGGGCCGGACTAGGGGGGGGGGGGGGGGTTACAATCAATACAATCATGATATATGCTAATATGATAAATAAATTAAAAAAAATTAAAAAAAATAAAAATAAAAAGTTATGAAAAGCTGTTACAAATTCTATTAATAAGTCCAAAATATTCTTTAGCAATTTCTTTTTCTTAGTAGCAAACAACTTTTTGAATTTAAGTGCATTAGAAATGGAAATTTCGGCAATCACGATCACAGAAAGGTCAAAAAACGCCAATCACGATCACGATTTTAAACCCTTTGGGGCCCTATACACTGTTCCTCGCCTGCGAATGACTATTTCCTTGAATTCGTTAATATAAGCGTCATGCTTGAGTTCGGATCCTCAATGTTAAATATTGTATACATGGTCACAATACTGAATTGAATAAAGTTTTGTTTAAACCAATGTCTACATTTCCACCGAACTCTCTCTATATTAACAGCTATTGTGTTTTCAGCGTAGCAATCCAGGTTTCCCAATTGCTTCGTTTCCGGCCGATTTATGTGGAGCACGTGATGCGCACAAAAAATATTGGCGGTCTAGAAGTGTCGTCTGCGCAATGATCGCGGCGGCTTTCTTGACCGCCAAGGACGACCGCGCACGTTGTGAGACGTCATTCGTTAGACCTCAATAGGGTCCGATATTTAGACGAAACAAGTATAATGCCGACGAGTCGAAGACGAGTCGCATTATACTTGTTCGAGTCTAAATATCGGACCCTATTGCTACGCTGAAAATACAATAGCGATTATATAGCTGTTCTGACCTTGATTTGTTGTTCCAAACTTACAAAATGACAGTTTTTGCGTCGATGCGTTGATCTCAGGTTTTGATAGCAGACGCCGTTTCTTATGCGCATTAGTTTTGCGCAGGCGCCACACTGACTTTGGAAAAAAACCTCGATTTGACAACACAGCTGTTTAAACAGCTTTTTATTAATTCATTCCCTTTAAGAGAACCAATCACACAAAAAAAGAGATCAATCAGAAGGCGAATTGCAAAAATCTGCCAAACTTCATCCAATGGAAGGGCTTCGTGCTAAAGCCTTTTGAGTGCATTCAGTCAAATTCGAATTCGAAGATCAAAAATGGCGTGCAGCGGTACTGTCATCGAACTTCTGTTATATTTTTGTGGATTCAAACCAGACCAAAGCAGGCGGCGAGAATGCCTTCCTTGATGGAAAGGTCAGGCTACGGGTCCGTCTTTCCGAAGACGAAATGTCAAGGTATGTTGATCTATTCAGGACCGGACTAGGTAAGTACTAGGGGGGGGGGGGGGGTTAGAGATGGGGTTCCAGGGGGCGAAGCCCCCTTAGTGGGGGTTGCAAGGGGGCGAAGCCCCCTTTAAGCTGAACGTTTTTTGATGTTTCTGGAGGGAAAGAAAGCCTCTCCTTGAACGAAAAAGGTAAATTCGACAGCAAGCTGTTTAGGCAATGAAGAAGAATTGAGATTGTAAGGACTCATACTTTTCATCACAAAAATCGTTGAAGAAAAATGTCTTTCGAAAGGGGGTGAGAGGTGCGATTTCTCCTCGGATTTCATGATGATCCAGATGCAACCCTCCCCCACAAAAAAAAAAAAAAAAAAACGTTTGGGAGGTACATGCTTAAGCCGGGGGGGGGGGGGGGGTGCGCAACCCCTGTAACCCCCCCCCCCCCTAGTCCGGCCCTGTCTATGTTGCTCTATGACTGTTCTGAATGTAGGCAAAGATCTTAAAATTTGTTCAAGATCTTTGAGTTTGATTGAGATCATTGACATTGTCGACATTGCCACGTCCGGCTGTCACTCACTCAGTGTGACCTCGACTGGCTCGAGTCTGATCGAGTCTGCGTGTAGCCAAAACCGAAACTAGAAATGTGTTTTTCATCCCAGCAACGTGGACACGCTTGGCATAGATTCTAATTGTCGCTTCTTTGCATTAAGCTTGGATTGATTTTAGCGCCTGTAAACTTATCAACAATGGGTTAAATTCAGGAACTCTGGCGGGGAGACGTGCTAGTTTGGGTCACTTGATCCTCATGTCAAAGTCGATCAAAGTCATGTTCGTTGGGGATTTGTTATTATAGACAACTGTTGCACTTTTTATTTTATTTTTTTAACTCTCTTTCATTCACACATAGAAATACATATCATGATTTGTAATCAGTAACAAGAATGTTGTTTTCATAGTTTTTTCTCTCGCTCTCTCTCTCTCATACAGACACTCACAGGAACATACACTCCAGGGGCGGAGCCGTTTAAGCCAGAGGGGGGGGGGGGGGGGGTGTTACAACCTGGGGTCCAGGGGTAGACCTTGTGGGGTACATGGGCAAGGCCCCGTTGGGGGGTCTGCGGGGCTTAGCCCCCCAGAAGCTGAAGAGTTTTAGCTATTTTATGAACAATTTATGGCTTATCCTTGATTTTAAACATGATCAACTGGTGTCAGCAGCCACTCATTATTTCTTTTAAAGTTAGTATTAATTTTTTTTTGACAGCCGGGGGGGGGGGGGGTGTTCCAGAACCCCTGTAACCCCCCCCCCCCCCTAATCCGCCCCTGCACTCATACACATTCAACTCCCACACCCTCACTCACACACATGAATATACATACTTGTACAATTTCACATTTCCAGAGCTAAATCTTTTAAACCCATTTTCTCAAAAACTATTGGGTGGATTGAAATTAAAGTACATGTATTTGTGTTGAATAAACAATAGATCCAGAGGAGCGAATAACTGTGTGGTTGTGTTTACTTTGACACGTGCTTTCTGTACCTGCAACTTTTTCCGTGACCGTGATTTGCCAATGGTGTTCGTGATCGTGAAAACAAAAATCAAGGTAACTGTGATCGTGAAAGCTAAAATTTCCCTTCCCGTGATCGTGATGATACCCCCCCCCCCTTTGGGGCCCTCAGTGTAATCAAAGGATAAGACCACACAGATATAGACGGATAAGACGTATATATAGGATGAGTAATTTCCCTTGCCAGGAAACTTCTAAGAACACATCATGCACATGGAAACTGTGCACAGAGAGTGCACACACAATTAGGTCTGCAGGAAGACGTGACCACGCCTTGGATTAGTGTCGACAAAAGACTATAACATCCTGGATGAATGATGTGATGAGTAATATTAGAAACACAAAAAGCCATGAATGATCTGTCACTTGTCCTATCTTTATCTCTCGTATGACTTATTGCACTGACTGTTTTACTTTATCCCATCGTGATATCAGAGAATCTGTAAGACTCGTGTTATCATTATTATAGGGTTATCTTTTATTATCTTTAAAACAAAAATTCATAGACTCAACTGATTTTATGCATGACAATTATTGGGTCACACATGCATATAGTAAAAATATCAAAGACTCTTTATTCTCTGGTACTGTGCACACTTCGTAATCTTGCACAGATCTGACTCCGATTTAATTAACATTTTGAAATAGTTAAATACCTCTGAATGCAATTAAATATTATGAATTATCAATTCAACTCTGATGACTTTTCTTCATTGTAATGTCCCTGAAACAGGTCAAGACCTTTGAGCGTCGGCTCTGTTTGTTCTGACTAACAGCCTAACGAGAAAATCTTGAACCTGCTTGAGAATTGTGGCTCATTTTTTGTACAGTCATGACTATCATAATTAAAGGGATTAATGTTGGAAAGATTATTGGTTCTACATGAAGCAGCTGATGCACAACAGACAGGACGGACGGACCGACAGACTCATGCAGATGTGCACGCACGCACGCACGCACGCACGCACGCATGCACGCACGCACGCACGCACGCACACACACACACACACACACAACCACACACACTCTCTCTCTCTCTCTCTCTCTCTCTCTCTCTCTCTCTCTCTCTCGCACTCTCTACTACCTCTTTCTTCAAACAAACAGGGCCATGACGTAACCACAAGGCCGCCTTTAGCGAATGGCTCATTTTACAGAGAGAGAGAAAAGGCAATATGTCAAGGGTATGAGGAAAACAAACAAGGCAAGTAATTAATTACGGACAGTAAGATCAAAGTTTTCACCGAGCTTTTCTGACCGAGTTGAGTCAACGGTATTAATTTACTGTCCACGTCAGTTGTGCCTTTATATCGGTTCTACAAGAAGTACATTAACTAATATAATATCATATATATATATATATATACTAGAGGAATACCCGGCTTCGCCGGGGTGAATCGCGAGACAGAGACAGACAGCGTGGCGGTTCATCATCTGTATGTTCTGGCATTTGAGAAGCCACAACAGATAATATAGGGCTAAGAAATAAGCTCTAAAATTCTCAATCCCGTTTGACAGGACTTCGCCTGCAGAGGTGATTGTGATGAACCGCCACGCTGTCTGTCTCTGTCTCGCGATTCACCCCGGCGAAGCCGGGTATTCCTCTAGTCTATAAATATATAGAGATAGGTGAGAGTGTATTTTTCGCGTGGCTATAAATTGATTCGACCTTTTCACTTTGACAGTAAGAACAACTTACGGGTGCAAGGGAAGCGTTCTGGACAGCGTAGTGACATTCTAAAAATAGTTACTCAGAAACGGGAATTTGGGGTGAACGGCGCGAGACAGAGACAGACAGCGTGGCGGTTCACCACAATCACCTTTGAAGGCGAAGTCCTGTCAAACGGGATTGAGAATTTTAGAGCTTATTTCTTAGCCTTATATTATCTGCTGTGGCTTCTCACATGCCAGTACATACAGACAGATATAATGATAAAATCGTTTATTTAACGTCACTCTGTAAAAACATTGGCGACATTTGTCTTAGATTAAGAACACACACAGGCACGCACACAAACTTTCCCTTTATGTACAGACAGACAAAAGCCGCTAGACCACATCACAAACAGAACTCTACAATACACAGGTTTTTGCCCACACACACACACAAACACACACACACACAGAGAAGCCGTATATATATATGCATATCTGTATCTATGAATATATAGAGATAGGTGAGAGTGTATTTTTCGCGTGGCTATAAATTGATTCGACCTTTTCACTTTGACAGTAAGAACAACTTACGGGTGCAAGGGAAGCGTTGTGGACAGCGCAGTGGACAGCGCAGTGACATTCTAAAAATAGTAGTAACTTACAACTGAACGGGAAAGCCACACGAAGGAAGGGAGATAAACGCCAAACACTGGAGAAGATAAGGAAGAGTTACTTATAATGGTGAAATGAACACAAAAACCAAAATCAGTTCAGCGCTGCGCGCTGAGAGCACGTGTTGAAATGTCTCATCGATGATATTGTGTCCGGGGTGTAGCTGAATACGGTGTCCAAATTTGAAAAAGATCCACCGAGAACTTTGGCGTTGTGATGTGGTGTAGCGGCTATGGTGTGTCGGTATGGGGGCCCGGGTAGCTGAGGTGGAATCAAAATAGCTGAGGTGGAACCAAAATCGGTTCAGCGCTGCGCGCTGAGAGCACGTGTTGAAATATCTCATCGATGAGGTTGTGTCCGGGGTCTCTCTGAATAAGCCCACCAAATTTGAAGCAGATCCATCGAGAACTTTGGACGTGCATGGCGAATACACAAATACACAAACACACAGACACACAGACACACAGACACAAGTCGTATATATATATAGATATATATATATATATATATATATATATACTTGTGGTTCTACTCATTTTTGAGTCAAGAGGCGGAGACAGTTCAGATCCTCTTGATGAAGTCAGCATGCAGCTGGTTATCAATCAAAGTGCGACAATTAAGTTTAGGGGAATCCCCTCATCCCTCGTCCTGTAACCCCTCCCTCTTTCCTGGTTGAATGCACGGTTCATGTTCCCCCCGCGGGTTAGGGGGAAGAATTTACCCGATGCTCCCCAGCATGTCGTAAGAGGCGACTAACGGATTCTGTTTCTCCTTTTACCCTTGTTAAGTGTTTCTTGTATAGAATATAGTCAATGTTTGTAAAGATTTTAGTCGAGCAGTATGTAACAAATGTTAAGTCCTTTGTACTGGAAACTTGCATTCTCCCAGTAAGGTCATATATTGTACTACGTTGCAAGCCCCTGGAGCAATTTTTTGATTAGTGCTTTTGTGAACAAGAAACAATTAACAAGTGGCTCTATCCCATCTCCCCCCCGGCTTTCCCCGTCGCGATATAACATTGAACGGTTGAAAACGACGTTAAACACCAAATAAAGAAAACGGTTCTTGTTTGGCTTGCTTCCAAGCACTGTCCCTTGTCAGTTGTGTTTTTGAGCTTTAGTATATTTCAGGATGTAAGCCTATTACTTTTCCTTTTTACATTTAGTCAAGTTTTGACTAAATGTTTTAACGTAGAGGGGGGAATCGAGACGAGGGTCGTGGTGTATGTGTGTCTGTCTGTCTGTCTGTCTGTCTGTCTGTCTTTGTGTGTAGAGCGATTTAGACTAAACTACTGGACCGATCTTTATGAAATTTTACATGAGAGTTCCTGGGTATGATATCCTCAGACGTTTTTTTCATTTTTTTGATAAATGTCTTTGATGACGTCATATCCGGCTTTTCGTGAAAGTTGAGGCGGCACTGTCACGCTCTCATTTTTCAACCAAATTGGTTGAAATTTTGGTCAAGTAATCTCCGACGAAGCCCGGACTTCGGTATTGCATTTCAGCTTGGTGGCTTAAAAATTAATTAATGACTTTGGTCATTAAAAATCTGAAAATTGTAAAAAAATTATTTTTTTTATAAAACGATCCAAATTTACGTTCATCTTATTGTCCATCATTTTCTCATTCCAAAAACATATAAATATGTTATATCTGGATTAAAAACAAGCTCTGAAAATTAAAAATATAAAAATTATGATTAAAATTAAATTTTCGAAATCAATTTAAAAACACTTTCATCTTATTCCTTGTCGGTTCCTGATTCCAAAAACATATAGATATGATATGTTTGGATTAAAAACACGCTCAGAAAGTTAAAACGAAGAGAGGTACAGAAAAGCGTGCTATACTTCTCAGCGCAACTACTACCCCGCTCTTCTTGTCAATTTCACTGCCTTTGCCATGAGCGGTGGACTGACGATGCTACGGGTCACAGGAGCTTGTATCAAATCGCCGGTCGATCATTATCTACAGTCCACTACTACGACATACTACTAGTACTATATAGTACTAGTAGTATGTCGTAGTAGTGGACTGTAAATAATGATCGACCGGCGATTTGATACAAGCTCCTGTGGCTACGGGTATACGGTCTTGCTGCGTTGCGTTGTGTTCAGTTTCATTCTGTGACTTCGACAGCTACTTGACTAAATGTTGTATTTTCGCCTTACGCGACTTGTTTCTTCTTTCTCTGTTCGTGTTTTTGTTCTGTTTGTTTGGTTGTGTGTTGGTTTTATTGGTGTTTTCGTTCAGTGTTTTTTTTTTTTTTTAGAACTGTGGATACTTTTTTTAATTTTTATTTTTAATTCCGCCCGCTGATGTCACTTGGTCGACGTTCTTTTCTGCAGGTCTTTTTTGCGGTGTTTTCCGATGCCGCAGACCTCATCTGATATGTTTATCGAATATATGTAATGATACGCATAAAGTCATCGCTTAAAACATTCTTTGATCTCTGTTTTATGTCTGATTGACTTTGGTTTTAGTATTCCGTGGAAGGACAGTCGGGTAATGGGTGAAGAGAACTCTTTGTTGAGGGCAGCTTCATTAAATTCATATAACGTTTCGTATATATATATATTTTTTTTCCCAAAATGTTTCTCATTTAGTAACACAGTCATGATGGTGATAACAGTGTGTATTTTTGTTTTGTTTTTGTTTTATCGCCTGTCTAAAGTGTCGTGTTGCGTATCTATCTTTTTAACAGAAAATCATAAAAAGCATGGAATGAAAGGAGGGGGGGAGGTGGGGAGTCTTAAAAGAGGAGTTCCACTATACCCGCATTAATTAAAGACACAGTAGTGGTGTGGATGTTTTGCAGACGCGTAAGAGATAGCTATATTCAGCAAATAACTGCCATGCAGTCTACTGACCGTAACGCACACCTTAAAAAGAAAATGACGGGATTCAAATATAATTTTGTTTTCATGCTTTGAGAGAAGATCTGTTATGACTCATTAAACATGCATGGTTGTTATCACACACCCACGCACACACAAACACATACACACACACACCGACACACGTCCGCACACTTGCTCGCAAACACGCACACACACACACACACACACACACACACACACACACACACACACACACACACACACACACACACACACATACACACTGCTAGAAAACACTTCAGAAGAAAGAAAATTTGTGAACATTTATTTCCTTCAAGAAAACAAAGATCATTTTCTCAACTTTTCAAATTCTTTGTTCATGCATTCCTTTTCTTGACAAGCGTTCATGTTTCTCAAAAAACAAAACAACATCATTCATTTAACAGCAATATTACACTTTTTTTCCGTGCTCAAAAGGGAAATTAAATAATCTTCAATTTCCTCAAAAGATGAACACATGCAAACGAATAATAATGCTAAGTAAACCATTGAATCATCAAACACAAAGTTAGGTCATATACTTTTAGGACAAAGATGCATCATGCAGGCTGGTGAATGAGAGAGAGAGAGGGAGAGAGAGAGAGAGAGAGAGAGAGAGAGAGAGAGAGAGAGAGAGAGAGACAGAGAGAGACAGAGAAAGAGAAAGAGAGAGAGAGAGAGGGGGTGGGGGAGTTGGGGGTGTGGGGGGGGGGGGGGGAAGGGGGGGGATTGCAAACGAGAACCTAAAACCCTGACCGTGCCGCCAAAATGAATATCCGCACAACAAATAGAACTAACTCTCAAACCGCTGGTTCTGTCGAAGCATACGGTTTTACCGTTAATCTTGATGATTGTGAGTTCATTTTCATCTTTCACATGCAGTCCTAATTTTTGCGTGTGTCATATTTTCGCATATATAACAGTTAGCATTTTGACTACAACACAATCCATTGAGCTTCAATGTATTTACATATATATTCGTCGGGGAAGGACTCTGAAATCGGAAATTATTGGAAATCAAGAAGCGTGTTTACATAGTTTAGAATACTTAGAGATTCATCCATAGGTTTAAAAAAAAGAAAAAAAAAAAGAAAGAAAGAAAGAACTGAAGAAGAAGAAAAGAAGAGAAAAAGAAGAGAAAATGTGATTTTCTCTCATTTTCTATTAAATGTAAACACTATGACAAAAGAGTGGAAGGGGAGAGTAAACATCATTAGAAACAAAGTTTTGAGAAAAACAAAAACAAGTTAACCAAAACAAAATCAGTTTCTTACAACCATGAAGAAAATGTGTATATATACAAATGCCATTTGTTTACAATCATTCACAACAGTCACAACAGGAATGATATATGAGTTTATGATATGAAATTTGCACAACGCCCTTTTACACGATTCGTTCACACTTCCACACAAAAGCATGCAGCATGTTTTAAAATCGTGTCAAATGATTAACGAAATAAAGCTTTACAAGACCCTCTCCACAAATTAAGGAGAGCTCAGAATAGCAAAGATCATTATTAAAAAAGCAAATAACAAAATAACCAACTTTTCTTCACAGAAACTCAAAGTATAGTTAGCCCCAAAGCTGGACATACAAAATATATTATAATGACATAACAAAAGTAAAGTATACGTTCATATAAATAAAAAATGATAATAATTTTAAAAAAAAACCCATCTACAACAAGAAACACAAACAAAAGAAACCCAGGGTAAAAAAAATCAGACTGACTAAATCTGAAACACTTATAACATTATTATATCCTAAAGGCAACTCTATTTTAAGTATAGGAACAACAAAAGAAACACGTAAGTGAAAGAAAAAATTCAGTTCAGAAAACGAACCATTTGTCCTTTACAGTACAAGTCATGTATTTGCTTGAGTACAAAAGAAAAAGAGAAATAGAAACAACATTTTACGAGAAACACGAAAAGACCACTTCAAAGAGGGCCCGGCCTGTACATAAACACATACACTGTTCCCCATAAAATGACAAGTTTAGTGAGTAATCAATGAATACAGTGAATTAAACAGGAGTATGCAAAGTAATATAGCTTCATGAAAATAATGCCGGTTAGTCTTCCCAAATTCCCAAGCTTTCACCAAAGAAAAAGGAAAATAACATGCATAATTATCTTCATGAGAATAATGCCGCCTATTGGTCTCCCAACATGTCCAAACTTTCACATAAAATGGAGACAAACATGCATATCTTCATGAGAATAATGCCGCCTATTGGTCTCCCAACATGTCCAAACTTTCACATAAAATGGAAACAAACATGCATGACAGTTTTTTTTTCAACAGCTGGAAGCATCAGTAATCACTTGCGAAGACAGGAATGATTTGAAATCCGAAACAGATAGACGGCCAACGTTTTCAAAATAATGAGTAATTTGATTTTTTTTTCGGTATTTAGGAGTGCATTTATATATTGCTAGAAACTACACGAGCAATCCCTGATAAGTACTAAGTGAGAAGTTCAGAAGAAACACTCTTTATCGTGTGTGTGTGTGTGTGTGTGTGTGTGTGTGTGTTTTGAGACCATAACGAGGAAGTTTTTGAAACATTACTGAGTAAAAACTCCCATCATGCATGTTCTGTTCTAGAAATCCACCTATGGGTTAACTGTGGCACATGCAAAGTCAGTTGTACACGTTATTACACGTTTGTATTACTTGATGCGTCCGATTCCATTGAGATACACAAAATCAAACCCTTTTTACCGTTTACTCGTAAATGCCAGCAAAGAAACACGTTTTCAAATCAAGAAACTTGAGTTTTGATAGATATGGCTAATTCAGATTGTAAAGTGACACAATTATATTGCCAAACAGTGTCGACAATATCGATGTATGAATGAAAAACCTCACAGAGGCTCACATTCAAAGTTTTTCAAATGACTTTTCAGGACTTTTGATTATATTTTGAGTTATTTGCAGATTGATGTAATTGTCATCATCAGAGATTCGCATGATCTGTAATTTAACATTCATGCAGCAAAGGTAACCCAATCATCCTTTTGACAAAAACATACAAAACCTTTTAAATTTGGTAAAGACAGAACAACAACAAAGGAGAGGTTGCTCGTAAGTAAGTACACGTGTTTTGAACAGGAATACAACATATTTACAAACATCAGTCTGGCACTGGGGAAAATACCCTTTTAAATTCAGGGAGAAAATAAACAAATCTTTGAAACAAGTGAGAACCAGTGTTTGGGGTATTCACACACACATGTACCTAATAGGTTAGTGGCCTGTGAAGACGTTAAACCCCAAATAAGTTCAGTTCAGAACCAGTGTCATTTTGGATAACAAGAGGGGAGCCACAAACATCATGTAAGTATTTTATCTTGTTTTTTGACTGGGCTCGTCAACATAAGTACAGGAGCATGAGGAATGTGAAAATACACCGAGAAAAGCATCTTTTTTCACTGTCTGCGCTTTGACGGACTCTCCCCACTCCATGAAGCCCCTCTCAAGACTGCAACTTGAACGCCAGACTGATCTGGTTTCAAGCAATATTGTGAGGCGGAATCCATCGCAAGCAGCAGCAAAACGTTCTCTTCCCATAACCTCTTCCTCTCTGTGAAGACACCCTCTGAAGGAACGCTTGAGTTGTTCGACTTTGGCGTGACTGCAAGTGACTTTAGACAGCAGCACGGAATGAAGTCAGTTATTGAAATACTTCAATGGTATAGTCAGTAATCGGTGGTTTGTTCTTTTCTGGATGTTCTACCGCGACTGTAACTCTCAGTTTCCTTGGTTGCAGTGGTTGGCCTAGTCCATTCTCTGTCAGTTAGGCACTGAAATGCTTGAGTTACAGGCAGCAATCGGTGGTTTGTCCTTTCTTCAATGTTCTATTGTGAATGTAAAGACAATTGAGCCCGAAGTTGACTTCGCGGACACTTCACGAAGTCTTTATACCAAAACGTCAGCGCCAACGCTTTGTGCAGACAGCTTCGCGCAGTCGACTTCGCCCAAAATTAACAGCAGGCTTAACTCTCAGTTTTCTTGGTTAGAGTGGGTGACTTTGTTCTTTTCTGCAAATCACACCTCAACTGGACCTCTCAATCAATCCTTGCGATCGACAGTTTCGTCCCGGCCAGCGATTCAACATCTCTCTCAGGTCTCAGTCTTCCTGGCTGGACTGCTGTTCCGAAAGATCCTTGAGAAAGTCCAACAGAGAACAGTTGGAAGAAAGACAGCCGTCCTCGCAACCCCCCGCGATGTTTCCCGAAGACCTGAGTGGCAGGGCCAGATCTCCCATGAAGGGCTCAGCGTCGTTTAGATTTCTCTCCTCCTGTGCTGGGCTTGGCTCGGGAAGGAGTGGAGAAGGTGGTGGAGGGGTGACGGAGGTGGGTGCATAAGGAGGAGGGGGTGTTGTTGCAGAGTAGGAGGGAAGAGGGGGAGGGGTGAGGGAAGAGCTGAAAAGACTAGGGGTGATATACGAGTTGAAAGGAAGAAGGGTGAGGGAAGAGCTGTGAGGAAGAGGGGTGAGGGAAGAGTTGAAGGGAAGAGGGGTGAGGGAAGAGTTATGGGAGGGAGGAGGAGTCAGACGGTGTGGAGGCGGGGTGGAGGAGGAGGAGGAGAAGCGAAGAGGCGGGGAGGTAGATGCTGGTCGGTTCAGCTGGGTGAAAGGTTGACGTCCGCAGGAGAGGGAGGAAGACGACGAGGGCGTGAAAGTGAACGGAGGTAGATTTTGGTGGCCGGTGGCAGATCTTTCAATCTGCTGCTGGTGCTGATTTAGGCCCCCGAGTCGTGACGATCCACGCATGGCCGGAAGACCCGAATGAGAGATCGTAGCTGGGCTGGAAGGGGTATCGGTCAGCCTTGCCTTCTTGGTGGAAGGACGATGCTGGTCCTCCTTCCCCTGCTGACTCTCATCCACGCTCCTTCTTTTTCGCCCTGCGAAAGGGTACCCCGGTAGATCAGGCGTAAACTGAGGAATTGTCTGAGGTACCATGGATGCTGAGGAGAAAGGCCGTGAAGGAGCAGGCTGCAGTTGAGGCGCAAACCCTGTGGGGGAGTTGGCAGGCGACACGGGCTGGTGTAGGAAGTTGGGCAGGTTCATTGGCAGAGAATATGTAGTTATGGTGTCAGAAGGGAAGGTAGAGCCTGTGGACGAAGTCAGTGGTGTTGAGGCTGAGTCCAATCCAGGGTTAGGGTTGAGAGCAGAGACGTCGGTGTGACCTCTGAGAGCAGCATCCATGTCCAGGGAGTCCATGAGCAAGCTGGTGGAGGCCTCATCGGATGGGACAGGACCAAGACCTTGCATGGAGTGCTCTGGTCCTGGAGTGCAGGCATCTTGCAGTTCCTCGGGAATGATGCCCGCAGCCAGCAATGCCTGGGGGATGAGATCTTCGTCATACACCATGTCGTCTGTCGTTATGTTCATTGGTTGTAGTTGCTGCTGCTGCACAAGCAGCTGGTAGTCATGCTGCTGCTGCTGTTGGTGGTGGTGCTGTTGCTGCTGCTGCTGACTATGGCTGTTCTGCTCTCGATGCTGCTGTAGCTGCTGTTGCTGCTGCTGCTGCTGTCGTTGCTGGGTGTGCTTTTGTTGCTGATTTGGGCTCTGCTGAATCTGGGACGGCAACACAAGATTGCAGAGGGCCAGGTGCGATGTAAGCCACGCTTGCGCTCTTGTGCTGAACGCCCTCAGGGCTTCAATTTGCGTGCGGAGCTGTTGGTGGTGCTTTTGGGTCCTTTCAAACTTCTGCAACACAGCATTAAATACACCGTCAGAGCTACAACAATGCATCCCACATTGAATGAAATACACTAAAATTAATGATGACGATAAATGTGAATTATCAATGAACGCTAACTGTGATGATGATGTTGATGATGATGGGGATGATGATGATGATGATGATGATGATGATGATGATGATGAGGATGAGGAGGAGGAGGAGGAGGAGGAGAAGGAGGAAGAGGAGGAGAAGGACGAGGAGGATGAGGAGGAAAAGGAAGAAAAGAAGGTGAAGGAAGAGGAGAGGGAAGAGGAGGACGAGGAGGAGGAAGAGGAGAAGCGGAGAAAGAGAATGATGATGAAGATTATGAGGAGGAGGTGGAGGAAAAGGAGGACGTGAAGGAGGAAAAAGAAGAAGAGGAGGAAGAGGAGGAGGAAGAAGAGGAGGCGGTGGATGAGAAGGAGGAGGAAGAGAAGGAGGAGGAAGAGGAGGAGGAGGAGGAGAAGGAAGGAGGAGGAAGAAGAGGGGGAGAAGGAGGAGCAAGAGGAAGAAGAGTAGGAGAAGATGGAGGAGGGGGAAGAGGAGGAGGGGGAGGAGGGAGAGCAGGAGGAAGAGGGGGAAAATGAGGAGGAGGAGGAAAAAAGGATGAGGAGGAAAAAGAAAATGAGAAAAAGGAGGAAGAGAAGTAAGAGGAAGAGGAAGAGAAGGAGGAGGAAGAAGAGGAGAAGGAGGAAGAGGAGGAGGAAGAAGAGGAGAAGGAGGAAGAGGAGGAGGAAGAAAATGAGGGGTAAGAAGAGGAAGAGGAGAAGAAGGAAGAAGAGGAGAAGGGGGAGGAGGAAGAAGAGGAGTAAGAGAAGGAGGAGAAGGAGGAAGAGGAGGAGGAGGAAGAAGAGAAGGAAGAAGAGGAGGAGGAAGAAGAGGAGGAGGAAGAAGAAGAGGAGGAGAGTAGGAGGAAGAGGAGGAGGAAGAGGAGGAAAATGAGGACTTAAATTAGGACACAGAATTTCACCTACCTCAAGAACACCACCATCCGCTCGCTTTCTCTTTTCTCTGCATTTTTTCGCCGCTCGACGGTTCTGTTCTTTCCGTCTTTCTTTCTTCTCCTTCTCTGCGGGGGTCAGCTGCAACAAAAAGGAGTCCAAACTTATAATTCTGCCATCAATGCGACACGCTTTTCTCTCTTATTAGCTTTTGCAATGTAGAACTGCTGTATTGAGTTCAAAGAACGTACGAGACTTCAAAACGACGGGAGCATTTATCTTACAGTTGTTTTTAAATCTAGGGCACATTTTCTAAGACATTCTGTTCATTTATCTGATGATTTTGTCATGAAAACCATTGCGCGTGAACGCTACCCTCTTCGCGCCCTACTCACCCATCCCCGTCACACACACGCCGTCTTAACCACCACCACCACCACCACAAACAACAACAACAACAACGACAACGGCAACGGCAACGACAACGGCAACGGCAACGGCAACAGCAACCAACGATAACAGAAACCAAGGATAACAGCAACCAACGATAACAGCAACCAACGATAAAAGCAACCAACGATAAAAGCAACCAACGATAACAGCAACCAACGATAACAGCAACCAACGATAACAGCAACCAACGATAACAGCAACCAACGATAACAACAACAACAGCAACCAACGATAACAGCAACCAACGATAACAGCAACAACAGCAACCAACGATAACAGCAGCCAACGATAACAGAAACCAACGATAACAGCAACCAACGATAACAGCAACCAACGATAACAGCAACAACAGCAACCAACGATAACAGCAACAACAGCAACCAACCATAACAGCAACCAACCATAACAGCAATTAACGATAACAGCAACCAACGATAACAGCAACCAACGATAACAGCAACCAACGAAACCAGCAACCAATGATAACAGCAACCAACGATAACAGCAACAACAGCAACCAACGATAACAGCAACCAACGATAACAGCAACCAACGATAACAGCAACAACAGCAACCAACGATAACAGCAACCAACGATAACAGCAACCAACGATAACAGCAACCAACGATAACAGCAACCGACGATAACAGCAACCAACGATAACAGCAACAACAGCAACCAACGATAACAACAACAACAGTAACAGCAACAACAACAACAGCAACAGCAACGACCAAAAACACCTTGTTTGTTTGTTTTCATTATTATTGAATAAACCCGAAGTCAGCAAACAGTGTTTTGGTTCATTAGAGTGTTTCAACTGTTTTGCCCCTTTTGATGGATAATACATATAAGATTATTTCACGGATTGGAATAGTATATACTTTTGAATAAACTCTTGTTTAAACCAACAAAAGCACATTCAAAACCTAAGCTAACCTTATAGTCTTTCGGTGGGTTGAACTCTGGCTTGATTTCTGGCTTGCCGTCTTGAATCCTTCGTTGCATGATGCGCATGCGTAGCTCCTCCTTTAGAAGAGGGGTTGTGGATCCACTTAAATTGGCAGCCACTGCCGCCGCTTGGAGGCGCTGATCCTCACCGGAACCGTAAACGACTCCATCAACGACGAGAGCGCCCTCTGGTAGATTGGCCTGTAAGGCCTGTTCGTCTAGCTCAAACCTGTCGGCAGGATTCATGTCTGAAACAGACAAAAAAATCAATTTAATACAACTACACGAAGAAGAAGAAGAAGAAGAAGAAGAAGAAGAAGAAGAAGAAGAAGAAGAAGAAGAAGAAGAAGAAGAAGAAGAAGAAGAAGAAGAAGAAGAAGAAGAAGAAGAAGAAGAAGAAGAAGACCAAGAAGAAGACCAAGAAGAAGAACAAGAACAAGAACAAGAACAAGAAGAACAACAAGAAGAAGAAGAAGAAGAAGAAGAAGAAGAAGAAGAAGAACAACAACAACAACAACAACAACAACAACAACAACAACAACAACAACAACAACAACTCTACTAAGCGCAAAAAAATAAACAAGTCGCGTAAGGCGAAAATACAATATTTAGTCAAGTAGCTGTCGAACTCACAGAATGAAACTGAACGCAATGCCATTTTACTCGTAGCATCGTCAGTCCACCGCTCATGGCAAAGGCAGTGAAATTGACAAGAAGAGCGGGGTAGTAGTTGCGCTAAGAAGGATAGCACGCTTTTCTTTGTTTTAACTTTCTGAGCGTGTTTTTAATCCAAACATATCATATCTATATGTTTTTGGAATCAGGAACCGACAAGGAATAAGATGAAAGTGTTTTTAAATTGATTTGGACAATTTAATTTTGATAATAATTTTTATATATTTAATTTTCAGAGCTTGTTTTTAATCCGAATATAACATATTTATATGTTTTTGGAATCAGCAAATGATGGAGAATAAGATAAACGTAAATTTGGATCGTTTTATAAATTTTTTTTTTTTTTTTACAATTTTCCGATTTTTAATGACCAAAGTCATTAATTAATTTTTAAGCCTCCAAGCTGAAATGCAATACCGAAGTCCGGGCTTTGTCGAAGATTACTTGACCAAAATTTCAACCAATTTGGTTGAAAAATGAGGGCGTGACAGTGCCGCCTCAACTTTCACGAAAAGCCGGATATGACGTCATCAAAGACATTTATCAAAAAAATGAAAAAAACGTTCGGGGATTTCATACCCAGGAACTCTCATGTCAAATTTCATAAAGATCGGTCCAGTAGTTTAGTCTGAATCGCTCTACACACACACATACACACACACACACACGCACACACGCACATACACCACGACCCTCGTTTCGATTCCCCCTCGATGTTAAAATATTTAGTCAAAACTTGACTAAATATAACAAAAAAGCGAAACAACAAACAAACAAACGAACGAACGAACGAACGAACAAACGAACGAACGAGCGAACGAACGAACGGACGAACGATCCGACGAACCAACGAACCAACGAACGAACCAACGAACCCGGCAACAAACCAACAAACCAACAAACAAAAAAGCAAAATGCAATCACCATCGTCGCCGCCGGGAAATGATTCCACTCTAAGTCTCAGAAGATTCACAACATTATAATTAATTTCGAGTTTCTGAGTCTTTCTGTATATGGCTCGTGAAGGGGCTGAAATGACCCCGTAACCTACTTTCGTACACTTCCGAAATCGATTTGCTTCAGGCGATTCTTGGAATTAATACTTTTGTTCAGCGTCCTTGCGTCAAAACCGAAACTCTGGCGGCCGGGTACCGTGATGTGGCTTAAACGGGACTTGTGCTACTGTTTGTCTCAGAAGCGAAAGTGACAACAAGGTCCTGCTTCATCCAGAATTAGCACTCTTATAACATGTCTATTGTGTCTAAAACTAGTCAAAAACAACAACAATAACAACAACAACAATAAAACAAATCACGATCTGCATTTTCTGTGTCAGCCTCCTGTGCTCTTTTTCAGGCTGTACCATTATTTATGACAATACATTATTGTATAATCTTTGTCTTCAGTTGGAACGTTTCTTTTTGTTTGTTATCAAAGCATACTACGAGTTCATAATTACCCAGTCGCGACAATATAATTATAAATCAGTTAAGCATCACATGTACTAAATCGAACACGACAATCCTAAACACAGTGTATTAAAAAAAAAAGCCAGTGAACATAAACACACACAAATTATTCCCAGCAATTAAGACACTTACATTTCACACACCCGCACATTTTGCCACAGTACCGATAGGAAGCCTAACAAACAATTGTGATTTTTTTTATTTTTTAGGAAAAGTCACTATTTCAAACCCGAAGCACAAGCAGACACGCTCTCGTTTCGTACACAAAGGTCACACGGCCGACAGAACTTCGCAAGTATATAATCATATACTGTCGACAAAATGTCCGCATTTCTTCCACACACTCCAAGAAAAAGAACACGAACTCTATATTCAGCGGATGACTAGACTAACACTGTAGCAGTCAATCACACAAGACCACCGTATCAGTGATCAAAATAATCGATTTCTCGTAATTCTTATTACTTGTTAGAAGGAAGAAATCACAGTCGGAGTTCTCAGCTCGGAACGTCCGATGATTATGATCGGAGTGATCACCGCACGTTGATATAAAATCGCCAAGATTCACACTCTCCCGATCCGTGTTCGGTAGTTTTACCATCCCGTCCTTTCTTAAATTCACTGTCTTCAGCTATGACAAAAACCAGAAGTATTTCAGTAGCGTTGTTGCACGAAGTTTATATAACACGACCAGTCCAAACAATTCGGAATATTACACACAGGTTCCAAGCAGGAAAAACACTTTTTTGCCTATGTTTCCTGGTACAGTATGCATGTATACGTTGCTTCGACGTCAAACGCAGAGTCATCTATGCGAACGTGAGCTGTGTGACTGCCCTTTTAAAAGGCGCTTGTCTTCAAACTGAGATTTGTCGACAGGGAAGTTGAGTCACATTGGGTATATCCGAACTACGAGAACATTGTGTGACAGATACGTACGCGAAAACCCGGTAATACACAATCACTAATGGGACACATGTGCATTCAAAGTAAATTTATCCTGCATGAAAATTAACACGCGCAAGCTACTAAATATAGCCGCATGGACACACATATACATGCATATATATATATGGCGGCATTCGATTTCACAAAGTCACTCGCTGCCCGGCGGCAGTACAGGCTCAATCGATCTATCGATCCAGTGATTGCACAAGCAATCGAATTAGACCGCAATCGGGCAACAATTTGCGGTTAGCTTGTGCGAGTGTGCAGCAGCTCCGTATGCCTTCTTGTCTCCATCCTTGTTTGCTTATGCCATTACCCTCGTTAATAAAGAATATGTCTTGTCAGTCTTGTATAACGTCTTATAATTAAGAATTTGTCTTCTTACCTCCGACCTCAAGTTGTCGCAGAATTGCGCGAGCCAATGTGAAAAGCGTCCTTCCTCGTCGAGTTTTGAAGTCACATGTGTGGTTCACCGGTCGGAATTTTACCAGCTTTGAATATCAATACAAACAGAAAATTGGCAAGCGGTCAGTTATACGTATACGGGTACCTCAGTACGCGGGTATACAGTTTTCAGATTATGACTGTCACGGGCTGTCACCATAATCGGATCTTCTGATAAGTAAAGGTACAAACACCCAAGTTGCACACCGTAAATGTATACAGATAAAAGCCGTTTTTCCCGGCGTTTCTCATTCTGGAGTAGAATTATAGTACGAGTTCCTGGAAACAAGCTAAATATTGTGTTTTGGAAATTTGACAAATTCTTTATCGGCGGCGCAAAAAAAAAAAAAAGTGTCATGCAGTGTCCCAGCTGCTATGGGGTTTTCACTTTTCTTTAGAAAGTATATGTTTTATGCAGAAACAAAAAACGCACGATTAAAAAATAATGCTCATGCATGTGTGCTTGAGAGTCGCTCGAAATGCTCTCTGAAACAAAAAGCACTCTTTATCTCTCACTATACTTGCATTCTATTTGTATTCCTGTTCCTTCTTTTGGTCTGTGTTTCTTATCCTATAATGAGAACTTAGTCGTTAAATTCATCATTGCGCTTTCTATTTTTACATTCAGTCAAGTTTTGACTAAATGTTTTAACATAGAGGGGGGAATCGAGACGAGGGTCGTGGTGTGGGTGTGTGTGTGTGTGTGTGTGTGTGTGTGTGTGTGTGTGTGTGTGTGTGTGTGTGTGTGTGTGTGTGTGTCTGTGCGTGCGTGTGTGTAGAGCGATTCAGAGTAAACTACTGGACCGATCTTTATGAAATTTTACATGAGAGTTCCTGGGTATGATATCCCCGGACGTTTTTTTCATTTTTCTGTTATAAACGTCTTTGATGACGTCATATCCGGCATTTTGTAAAAGTTGAGGCGGCACTGTCACACCCTCATTTTTCAATCAAATTGATTGAAATTTTGGCCAAGCAATCTTCGACGAAGGCCGGACTTTGGTATTGCATTTCAGCTTGGAGGCTTAAAAATTAATTAATGACTTTGGTCATTAAAAATCTGAAAATTGTAATTAAAATTATTTTGTTATAAAACGATCCAAAATTACATTTATCGTATCGTTCATAATTTTCTGATTCCAAAAATATATAAGTATGTTATATTTGGATTAAAAACAAGCTCTGAAAATTAAAGATATAAAAATTATGATTAAAATTTCATTTCCGAAATCGATTTAAAAACAATTTCATCTTAATCCTTGTCCGTTCCTGATTCCAAAAACATATAGATATGATATGTTTGGATTAAAAACACGTTCAGAAAGTTAAAAAGAATAGAGATATAGAAAAGCGTGCTATCCTCCTCAGAGCAACCGCTATCGCGCTTTTCTGGATTGTTAATGTCACTGCCTTTGCCACGAGCGGTGGACAGGTCTTGCGGAAAAAATGCAATGCGTTCAGTTTCATTCTGTGAGTTCGACTGAGCTTGACTAAAATGTTGTATTTTCGCCTTACGCGACTTGTTATCTTCTTGTTGGTTTATTTTTATTTTCTGTCTTCTATCTATTTCGTCTCTGTGGTTACTTGAAAAAACAATCAGCCCTTCTCATATTTTCGTTCGTGAATTCATCTCGTCTTTATGGCTATCAAGTTCGATTGCTATCAATTAACTTGATTTATAGCTGCTTTCTTTACAAATCAGTTGTCGTATTATAAATGTCCTCCCTTCTTATACATACTAGTGTGGTAAGGTTTATCCGAACTACGAGAAAGGTCGTGGGTTCGAACCCCGGCCGGGTCATACCTAAGACTTTAAAATTGGCAATCTGGTGGCTGCTCCGCCTGGCGTCTGGCATTATGGGGTTAGTGCTAGGACTGGTTGGTCCGGTGTCAGAATAATGTGACTGGGTGAGACATGAAGCCTGTGCTGCGACTTCTGTCTTGTGTGTGGCGCACGTTATATGTCAAAGCAGCACCGCCCTGATATGGCCCTTCGTTAAGCAAACAAACAAACAAACAAACTACGAGAACACTGTGTGACAGATACGTACGCGAAAACTCGGTGTAACACGAGAAAATTACTCCCACGAGATTTTTACTCCGGAGTAAAAATTTCGTACGAAAATGTTACTCCCTTTACGAAAAAAGCACTCCCCCATTACACGAGAAATATACTCCCCACGACAGGTGAGTTCCGAGTTAACATTTCGTACACAAATGTTACTCCCCTGACGAATAAAAAACGAATAAATTACTTCACCCTAACACGAGCAATTTAACTTCCCATGCCAGGTGTACGAAATTTATACTCCCTTGTCCCCTGTTAGTCTTGGTGGTGGAAGGGGTGGAGGGAGGATAGCGCGACATTCGTTTGCGCGAGATCACATATTGGCATTATCTCCTCGCCCGCATCCCATTTTCGCGTACGAGATTTTTACTGGAAGTAAAAAAAATGGGGAGTACAAATTTCGTGGAGGGAGTAATTTGTTCGTGCCTTGGGGAGTTCTTTTCTCGTACGAAAAATGTACTCGGAGTAGAAATTTCGTACGAAATGTTTACTCCGGAGTAAATTGTTCGTGGAGTAAAAATTTCGTGTTACACCGGTAACATTGACTTCTGTTCGCTCGATAAGTGCACTGTGGGTTTGCATGATGAAAGATATACCTTGTTGGTATATCCGTTTTGTTATGTCCGCCATCATGATTGCCAATGTATTATTTTTCATCTGTCTGGGCCATCAATAATAAACATAAAAGCGTTCGGTTGACGGAGTGCCCCAAATTTGTTTGTCTATAGTATTTGGTATCGTGTTTTAATGAAATAACATCTTATTTGAAGCAAAAGATACCCTGCCTGTACGTGTAAACGATCACGGAAACCATCCCAGATCCGCCCATTCTTTTACACAGCATAAAACATGCTTCCACTTAAACACCTACCAATATTCAACTGCCTATGCAGAGTGCGAATTCATTGCTGAATTAGTTTCTTAACTGACAGTGTAATATTAATTCAGCAGCATGTCTTCACTTTGCGCAGAAGCAGCTACAGGCTGCTGACTTTTGTATGCGTCGAGAAATTCAAGTTTTACGCCCTCACGGCAAAGCCATTTGGGGCATGTTTCCGGGTTTTAACCCGAGTTTAGATGAGATACACAAGTGTATGCGTGTTTTGGTGGTATCTGCACTGCTGGCAGAATGACCGAGGTCTTTTACGTGCCACGGGGGGTGGAAGATGGATACCGTCTCTGGGTCTGCACATAAAGTTGACCCGTGTCCGTCCCGGCCCGGATTCGAACCTGCGACCTTTCGATCACCAGTCCAATGCTCTACCACCTGAGCTACCCGGGGCCCCCATTGTATGCGTCCATCTAGAAGGATACTTTTATGCTGTGTACAAGACATGGCAGATCTGCCATGTGATGGTTTTCGTGATCGTTTACACGTACAGGGGAGTACCTTTTGTTTTGTACAATATAATCAAAGAAAACAAATTAGGAGCACTAAGTCAACCGAACGCTGTTCTTATCCGATTCAAAAGCCTTGTCAGATGTGTGTTGAGTTACAAGATGATTAATTTTATAGATGGGAAGGACTGAAGGTACATCTCCCTTTAACTGTTTAACCAGAGACATAGATAGAATGTATGTCTCTGGTTTAACCGTGTATTTCTCAACCAACTTACTCATTCCCGTTCCCTCCTTTACCTTAAAATAGATACGCTTGAAGCAAAGCCCACACATGTATAGATTTGCTTTTTCTCGTGCGTAGATATGCATGCAATCACGAAACACTGATATGTGAGACCGAGAATTCCCGATGGCTTTGTTAGTAAACTACTGCGGCCTAAGCGACAAACCAAATATTATAGAGAGTATTGCAAAACCGTTTACCGCACTTCACACGTCGCGAATGACTGTTGAACAAAAAATAACTTTGTAGATTATGGGTATACACTAATGTTGCATCAAGCGGTGTTCACGTTAACCTGGCATTTAAAGTATGTTACCGGTTTTTATGTGGACAATAAATCGTCAGCCGGTCAGTCGTACCTGCATGTTTTTGAATCCATTTGACGTTTTTTTCGTATGAAAATAAAGTACTACTTTAACATTTTAGCATTGTATATAATTATATAGTTTGAAAGTGTGGTTGCCGTGACCATGCAGGGGCATGACCTGACCTTTCTCGCCTTTTACCGGTTTTGATGTGAAAATATCGGACAATACTGTGTATACCGAACTAAAAGCTTGCCTGCATGGCCATGACTCTGGTGAGGGGTGGGATTGTTTCCAAATTCATACAGGCCACCATTCACTCTTTCTCAGAAGGGGGAGGCGTTTTATACAATACTGGATGTTTGCCAAGTACTGAATGGAGACTATATTAAATATTTTTGCTTGTGCGGGGCTTGACTTGAATTTGACTTGTTAATTTTAGAACTTCCTTACAACCAATAGTTAAAAGTCAGCTGTGCTAGCCGGAAAATTCTTTGAGCTAAAATGACTTCCCAAATAATAATAATAATAATAATAATATGGGAGATGTATAGAGCGCTTGACGTTCTCTAAGCGCTTTACAATGAATTGGTGAGAGGTCAAGGCAGGTGAAGTAGCCTGCACGTTGAACATCTCTCATGCTGGGTATTTTCGTGTTTCTATAACCCACCGAACTCTGACATGGATTACAGGATCTTTTCCGTGCGCACTTGGTCTTGTGCTTGCGTGTACACACGAAGGGGGTTAAGTCACTAGCGGGTCTGCACATAAGTTGACCTGGGAGATCGGAAAAATCTCCACTTACAACCCACCAGGCGGCAGCGACCGGGACTCGAACACTCGACCTTCCGATTAGGAGGCCGACGTCTTACCACCACGCCACTGCGCCCGTCTACATGTATGCACTCTTAAAGATACCTTCCTTCCTTAATGCAACCTATAACAACATACTTGTATACAGATGTGTACCTGCATGCACAACAGGCTTCCCTTCTGCTTAGACACATAGCACAAATCAACAGCCAGGCTGCTTGCCTTCTGCTTAGACACATAGCACAAATCAACAGCCAGGCTGCTTGCCTTCTGCTTAGACACATAGCACAAAGCAACAGCCAGGCTGCTTCCCTTCTGCTTAGACACATAGCACAAATCAACAGCCAGGCTGCTTGCCTTCTGCTTAGACACATAGCACAAAGCAACAGCCAGGCTGCTTCCCTTCTGCTTAGACACATAGCACAAAGCAACAGCCAGGCTGCTTGCCTTCTGCTTAGACACATAGCACAAAGCAACAGCCAGGCTGCTTGCCTTCTGTGTGAAATTGCAATTGTTTAATGGATTCATTTTGCAAGTGTCTGTGAATTCAACAAGAAATTGTGGAGATGTGAAGGGTGCTGTTACCTCGCGTAACCCGGACAGATCTGTGGTGGTAAACATAAAGGATCTTCTTCTTCTTCTTCTTCTTCTTCTTCTTCTTCTTCTTCTTCTTCTTCTTCTTCGTTCGTGGGCTGGAACTCCCACGTACACTCGTGTTTTTGCACGAGTGGATTTGTACGTGTATGACCGTTTTTACCCCGCCATACGCCGCTTTCGGAGGAAGCATGCTGGGTATTTTCGTGTTTCTATAACCCACCGAACTCTGACATGGATGGATTACAGGATATTTTCCGTGCGCACTTGGTCTTGTGCTTGCGTGTATACATACACACGAAGGGGGATAAGGCGCTAGCAGGTCTGCACATAAGTTGACCTGGGAGATCGGAAAAATCTCCACCTTAACCCGCCAGGCGCGGCCGGGATTCGAACCCACGACCTTCCGCTTAGGAGGCCGGCGTCTTACCACCAAGCCATTGCCCGTAAAGGATCGAAACTTTAAAAATAAATATGTTCGCACACTCACGTCACCTTAAACCGTCGTATGCGCGTACTGACACGCTAAACATATATATATAATTATCACTAACACGTTTACATCCGCAATATTTTGTCCAGGAAGAATAAAGGCGTTTTCAAATGCCGTAAATGTTTCGATTTACCAAATGTTACTGATATCCCTTCGAGGGTGCAGGGGGATTGGATTAATGCCCCAAACCCAATCATTGTTCTTCATCGCGCAAGTTCACATTTGAACTAAACTGCAACAGTGTGACGACATGGTCTTGCGTAAATGCAAGTTTATATTTCAATATTGTGCACTCAATGTATTATTACACAGGGGCGGATTAGGGAGGGAGGGGGGTGGGGGTGGGGGTGGGGGGGGGGGGGGGGGTTACAGGGGTTCAAATGCAATAAAAAAAGAGTCTAGGGTCGGCGGGAAAAAAAATAGTCGGGTGACCAGAAACATAAAACTTTTGGGGGGGGCCTTACATATAAAATCTTGACAGGTCTGTCATTGTGAATGTAATTACACCAATGCATCTTCAATTGCAATACCCCTGTCGATCATACAACTTGTGTTTACCCATCGGCGCCTTATAGTCAGTGGGGGGACTCTTAACGGAAAGAAACCCAATTACAGAAAAGTTGCAACAAATAGGAGTACCGCTGTTTTCCTGATGAACGATGCCAACGCCCTCGGGTGGGGAAGACTGATTTATGTGTGTATAATTGAGCAAACAGTGTTTATTCAAATAAACTCACGTTCATATTCACAGCATTTACTTCATTTGAATGCCGTGAAAATGATGCGAAATAGCATTTGTGGCATCTTTTGTGCACGTTCCGAAGGTGCAGACACTGCAGAGTGTGACATCTTGATATAATCGAGCCCATGCAATGCCAGCATTATTTTGCAGACAGGATGCCCTATATTGTATATAATATATATGCTCCATTCTGTTCAACCTATTTCAATTCATTTCATTCAAGCCATTTGGAGGATAACTATAGGTTTATAATGGAAGACGGAGGGGGGGAAAGGGGGGAGGGGGGAGCAACCATGATCGTAAAAGCCCATACAGTATACGTGTGTTTGCATAATGTTTGTGCATGATTGCTTTCTCGCGACCCGCCCCCACCCCCCCCCTCCCATCCCCTATCCCCCGCTCTAGCCCCTGCATCTTATCCATCTCTGTCTATATATATATCTTCTTAATTCTTCCTCTCCCTGCATGCGCCTTCTGCTCCCTCAAAATCTGTCTCTGCGCTCGCGCGCGCGCGTGTGTGTGTCAGTGTCAGTGTGTGTGTGTTTGTGTGTGTGTGTGTTTGTTAGTGTGCGTGTGTGTGTGTACGTGTGTGCAAGTGTGTGCATGAGCGGTGTGCGTGCGTGCTTGCATGATGTGTTTGTGTGCGCGCGCGCGTGTGTATGCGTGTTTGTGTGCGCGCGCGCACACTGACGTGTGTGTCAGTGTGTGTGTGTGTGTGTGTGTGTGTGTGTGTGTGTGTGTGTGGGTGCGTGCAATACGTGTGTGTTTATAATGCATAACAGTACATTTCATTGTATAATCATTTATTCGTGCCGTGCAGCGTCTGCTGCGTGTGTAGGCTAGATATATAGTTTGTCTTGTCAGTAAGGGAGACTGGGGCAGGGTGGGACTTTTTAAAATTTTTTTTAATCAATTGCAATTTTCTAACACCTAATTTTCAAAATAAACACAAATACGATCTTTTTATAAACTTTATTGAATTAAAAACATAAAAACGTAACTTAATTTGATATTAAATATGCCATTTTTAAGCAAATAACCGTTGAAAATGAAACAAAATCCGGGGCAGGATGGGACGAAGTGGGGCACGCTGGGACACACTGTGGGGCAGGGTGGGACTGTCCCACCCTGCCCCGTCCCACCCTGCCCCTGCTTTGTCCCAAACTGCCCCATACACAAAGTATACTAGTTGATTAATTCAAAAACAAGAAACCATTTTCCACCATTATTAACCGTTTTCAACGTAGAAGGTAATTTTTTTACCGATTGACCAACATAGTGACTTGCTTATTGACCTTTTGCCACAGGTAAAGATAAACCGTTCAGAAAAATAACACTTAAAAGTAAGTGTAAGTAACATCCATGGCAGAAGAACCAAATCATGGTACCTTAGTAAGTTAGTACCTTGCCTTAAACCTTTGCCTTCCATTTATTCTAAACAAAAGTCACATTTGTATGATGTGGGGTCATCTATCTGGCCACACTGCTCATGGCACCACTGGTTGCACACGGAGCAGCAAATCCACGGCTCGTTCGGCTTGGACTTTCCCCATGACTCCAAGCAGAACATGCAGACCGCGTCTTCATCTTCCTGACAGAACAAAATATAATTATATTTGAATTACTGTAGCAAAATATAACTGGTTCACTAACAGATTCATCCACTGCATTGAACACAATATTTGTTGTTAGATAAATAAATATGATTGTTCGCATATTTTGCCCATCTGAATGGAATTCCAGCTATACTCTGTCAAGGGAAAAATCAAATCAATCCAGATAAAAAAGGTTGAGAAACTTACGAAACACTTAACATTTCGATACTCTCTTTCAAATATCTTTTCAATAAGTTATGACGACTAAACCAATTGTTTTACCTGCTCTGGTTGTAGTTGCTGCTGTTCTGGCTGACCAGGGGGCTGCTGCTCTGGCTGATCAGGGGTTGCATCCGATGTGTACAGTGGGGTGGAAGGATCAGCAAGACTTTGTTGTCAGGCGAACAATTGACATGCTCAGTAAAATGTTCCAAACATTCCACAAACAGAGACTTTGTCATCCAGCCGCCAGAACGTGAACCCAGTCCTTTTGTCCCTGGAGGTGCATTTATTGTCATATGGTCACGGAAATTCACCCGCGGAAATATCAGACAAGGCGGGATGCTGTTTCCAATGGCATTGACAATTGCCAACATAGTAACAAGTTCACCTCTCTCCTGTGACACTACCTGAGACACCTGCTTTACTCCCGACTGCGCCAAGACTTTAGTCGGTTTTAGGGACGTCATCAAAGCGGTTTCATCCGTGTTGAATATCCTGTCAGGGGTCAGGGTATGCTTTTCGTAGAGATGTTAAAGCTTCTTGAAAAACTCGTCAACGTTGTTTCTGTTGAACGCCATCGTCCTCGCCAAGCTGACTGCTTCTGGGATTCGAATTGATATCTCTGGATGCCTTTTGCGAAATGCCAAGACCCAGTCTTCACCTGCACGTTTATTCCTTGTCCAGCTTGGAGGACAGACTTTTAGGTTTTTGTTTGCGAGATCAAATGCGAGTGATCTCAAAGTCATTGAATCGATAGGAAATCCATACCTTGAAGCCTGGATTATGTATTCCACCAACTCCTGTTCTTTGGCATTCGTAAAGACTTGTCGAGTGTTGCACTGAGATGTCAAGGAGGAGATTTTGCCACGGGACATCGCTCGCCCAAGGCTACTTTTCGACACAGAAAACATCCTTGCAGCCTCGCGAAATGACAAACCTTCTTTCACAGCTTCCACCGCATCCTTCATATTTTGCACTGGTTTTGAAGTCCATTGCGTCTTTCTCTTGTATGTTCTCACCATCTGAAAGTCGACAAAAGATTTAAGACAAACACTACACAAACTACAGAGAGAGAGAGAGAGAGAGAGAGAGAGAGAGAGAGAGAGAGAGAGAGAGAGAGAGAGAGAGAGAGAGAGAGAGAGAGAGAGAAAGAGAGAGAGAGAGAGAGAGAGAGAGAGAGAGAGAGAGAGAGAGAGAGAGAGAGAGAGAGAGAGAGAGAGAGAGAGAGAGAGAGAGAGAGAGAGAGAGAGAGAGAGAGAGAGAGAGAGACGGTGTGGTATTATTAATTCGGTGTTGGCATAACCATGCTGTGTTAACCTCTCTCTCTCTCTCTCTCTTGCATAAAACGTATGTTACACAACTTATCAACTTTTAATAATTAAAGACATAGACAAAAACTCTAAGGGGGCAGGGTGGGTCAAAGCTGGGGCAGGGTGGGACAGTCCCACCCTGCCCCAGCCTTGTCCCACCCTACCCCGTCCCACCCTGCCCCCAGGCGGTTAATTTGATAAAATGAAAAAATGGCCACAGACCTAACGTGTAAACATCTTTGAAATGTTCGATAAATATGAGTGAATAATGACATAATCTGGTTATATATGGTTTAATAGGGTGCGTGAGAAGACATTATATACAAATAAGAAGTTTGTGACAGTCGAAAATTTACTTACAGTGCTTCTTTTCAGGCAAACATCGACTGCTGGCAAACGTCTGTGCCCACACCATTAACAGTTGGCGCCAGTCTGGCTGAGTAGTTTCCCTTCATGGCGGCAAATTCAAACTTTAAAAAAAAATCAAGATAACATGGCTAAATTGCGCTGTCCCACCCTGCCCCGTGTCCCAGGGTACCCCAGTCTCCCCTACATCAGAGTAGGAAACTGTGCACTACTGGGCGTAACTATTAATCTACGGTGAAATAATCATTCATGGGGGAAAAAATCCATTAATTTCCATAACGATGGAACCATGATGTAACGCTGAAATATGATATCCAAACGCGAAGTGAGATGTTGCGTATTTTGTGCCGCGGCTACCGCAGACACTAAAAGCCTAGTGTCAACTAACGTCGGCCTGACGTTTCGTCGTCTCTCTTTTCGCGCTCGCCGCGTCCGGTCACTGCGGCTTGTTCAGTTCACACAGACAGCAAAATGCACTGATGTATTCTTGTACACGTCTTTCAGTGATACAGAATAGCTCAGCATAGTTAGAAAAATATGCGAGACATTCAGGGTATTGTGTGGTGACACTAAAGTCGACTGCACATGATAACGGCAGTGGACCCCCTCCCCCCCCCCCTTTTAAGACCCCCTCCCTTTTATAAGACCCTCTTTTCTCTGACTTTCTGTTAATTACCTCTGTAAATCTACCCCCATTTTAAGACTCCCTCCGCCTTTTTAAGACCTGATTTTTACAGATTCTTGGAGGTCTTAAAAAAGAGGTTCCACTGTTCTCTTACTCTATTCACGGCTTTTAAACACTGTGACTGAACTGAATGAGCATGCTATAAGCATAATAATATCGGGACATCGTGCACACATCGACGCTCTCGATACCACTGCAAACCGTAGCGAGTCAGTCTCTGTGTCTGTGATAAACGGCTTGCGTTGTCCGTCACAATTCACTGATTTCGTCGTGCTTGTGCAATCATCCGGATAGCGCTGCATTATATGATCGCTATCAGTGCACTACTACGTCGATTCCAGGCTTGTAGTAAATAGGTAATGGACTGACAAATAATCCGCGAAACGTGCAGGTGACTAATGCAAACAATCCGGACACGTGTAGGCCGGGCGGCTTAGATTCCTAGACTCGAAATCTAATGCGCTGAAATCAGTCTATAGATCACCGCTTTGCAAACATACACACGGACTCGATCAAAATGCTCATCTTACGACAGTAAATGATTTCAGAAGTAAATGAGTACTTACCGGTCAGATTTCAAGGAGGAGAAAACGCAAACACGTCCGTTTTGCACAAAGAACGGCATTTAACTGAAAAACTGACTTGACATGTTCGGACTTGTTCCAGGAGCGACCTTGGGTGATGCGCTGTCATTGGCTCAGCGCACACACCCGGCCACGCCCCCTCATTCGGCGAGCGCGCGCCGGTGGTGCGAAAGTTTGGTGTAGAGACGCTCAACGACGCTTTGTTGCTACCGTTCATTGCTTATTCTAGCCGTGTCTCGCGATGCGAACGACTGTGCCAGAATACACGATTTCCCGGCAAAGAGCATCATTGTGAGAAAGATTACAGTGATTTATTGTAGTAATCTGATAGAAACAAGCGCTTTTTCCGTTCGGACAGAAATTTTCCGCCGGAGCGCCAGGCCTGTGGGTTAAAAATAGAAAGGGGGTTTCCAAGTTTTTGCAGGGTTGAGAACCCGTTTCAGTTTAACGAATAAGAGTTACACTGTTGGCAGGAGGAGAAAAGAAGTAAAGGAAAGAGCCGGAACAGCTCATAACTCATAGCAGAGACATAGATAGTATGTATGTATGTATGTCTCTGCTCCGGCTAGCATATAACCACGTCATGTCCCATATAACCAGTACTTATGGGGACAGAAAAACCAAATTAGCATAATGTTACCTGCATGACTGTGTTGGCTTTGAAGCGCGTTATAAAAGACTTGGCACATAATTTACCTTGCATAAATTTCTTCCCCGAAAATGAACTGTTGCTGGAAGTTATAAATACCATCACGAATCGCCTTCACAATAATGCATATTATTCATTTTCAGCGTGAAAGCTGAAATCATTATAGAGCTATCTCCCTACCCGTGTAAACACTAAATGATCGTGTAAACCACCACAGTGTAAGCTGAAATCATTATAGAGCTATCTCCCTACCTGTGTAAACACTAAATGATCGTGTAAACCACCACAGTGTAAGCTGAAATCATTATAGAGCTATCTCCCTACCTGTGTAAACACTAAATGATCGTGTAAACCACCACAGTGAAAGCTGAAATCATTATAGAGCTATCTCCCTACCCGTGTAAACACTAAATGATCGTGTAAACCGACACAGTGTACGCTGAAATCATTATAGAGCTATCTCCCTACCCGTGTAAACACTAAATGATCGTGTAAACCACCACAGTGTAAGCTGAAATCATTATAGAGCTATCTCCCTACCTGTGTAAACACTAAATGATCGTGTAAACCACCACAGTGTAAGCTGAAATCATTATAGAGCTATCTCCCTACCCGTGTAAACACTAAATGATCGTGTAAACCACCACAGTGTAAGCTGAAATCATTATAGAGCTATCTCCCTACCTGTGTAAACACTAAATGATCGTGTAAACCACCACAGTGTGTAAACTGAAATCATTATAGAGCTATCTCCCTACCCGTGTAAACACTAAATGATCGTGTAAACCACCACAGTGTAAGCTGAAATCATTATAGAGCTATCTCCCTACCTGTGTAAACACTAAATGATCGTGTAAACCACCACAGTGTAAGCTGAAATCATTATAGAGCTATCTCCCTACCTGTGTAAACACTAAATGATCGAGTAAACCACCACAGTGTAAGCTGAATCATCCCTACCAGTGTAGACACTAAATGATCGTGTAAACCACCACAGTGTAAGCTGAATCATCCCTACCAGTGTAGACACTAAATGATCGTGTAAACCACCACAGTGTAAGCTGAATCATCCCTACCAGTGTAGACACTAAATGATCGTGTAAAACACCACAGTGTAAGCTGAAATCATTACAGAGTTATCTCCCTACCAGTGTAAACACTAAATGATCGTGTAAACCACCACGGTGTAAGCTGAACTCATTATAGAGCTATCTCCCTACCTGTATAAACACTAAATAATCGTGTAAACCACCACAGTGTAAGCTGAAATCATTATAGAGCTATCTCCCTACCCGTGTAAACACTAAATGATCGTGTAAACCACCACAGTGTAAACTGAAATCATTATAGAGCTATCTCCCTACCCGTGTAAACACTTAATGATCGTGTAAACCACCACGGTGTAAGCTGAAATCATTATAGAGCTATCTCCCTACCCGTGTAAACACTAAATGATCGTGTAAACCACCACAGTGTAAACTGAAATCATTATAGAGCTATCTCCCTACCTGTGTAAACACTAAATGATCGTGTAAACCACCACAGTGTAAACTGAAATCATTATAGAGCTATCTCCCTACCTGTGTAAACACTAAATGATCGTGTAAACCACCACGGTGTAAGCTGAACTCATTATAGAGCTATCTCCCTACCCGTGTAAACACTAAATGATCGTGTAAACCACCACAGTGTAAGCTGAACTCATTATAGAGCTATCTCCCTACCTGTGTAAACACTAAATGATCGTGTAAACCACCACAGTGTAAACTGAAATCATTATAGAGCTATCTCCCTACCTGTGTAAACACTAAATGATCGTGTAAACCACCACGGTGTAAGCTGAACTCATTATAGAGCTATCTCCCTACCCGTGTAAACACTAAATGATCGTGTAAACCACCACAGTGTAAGCTGAAATCATTATAGAGCTATCTCCCTACCCGTGTAAACACTAAATGATCGTGTAAACCACCACAGTGTAAGCTGAAATCATTATAGAGCTATCTCCCTACCTGTGTAAACACTAAATGATCGTGTAAACCACCACAGTGTAAGCTGAACTCATTATAGAGCTATCTCCCTACCTGTGTAAACACTAAATGATCGTGTAAACCACCACAGTGTAAGCTGAAATCATTATAGAGCTATCTCCCTACCTGTGTAAACACTAAATGATCGTGTAAACCACCACAGTGTAAACTGAAATCATTATAGAGCTATCTCCCTACCTGTGTAAACACTAAATGATCGTGTAAACCACCACAGTGTAAGCTGAAATCATTATAGAGCTATCTCCCTACCTGTGTAAACACTAAATGATCGTGTAAACCACCACAGTGTAAGCTGAAATCATTATAGAGCTATCTCCCTACCTGTGTAAACACTAAATGATCGTGTAAACCACCACAGTGTAAGCTGAAATCATTATAGAGCTATCTCCCTACCCGTGTAAACACTAAATGATCGTGTAAACCACCACAGATCTGTCCAGGCTTTTACACAGCGGCATCAGAGCGTCCCTTCGTCTGCCATTTGGACACATACCAGAAATAAAGTTATGCTGTTTTTCTATTTTTGTGTGGTTTGTTTTCTGAAATAATTGTGCAGAGTGACATTACTGTCAGCTACAGAATAGATTCATACTGAAATTCCCTCTCTCCGTGTCTGTCGGTCCGAGTGTGTCTATCTGTCTGTGTGTCTGTGTGTCTGCCTGTCTGTCTGTCTGTATGTCTGTCGGTCGGTCGGTCTGTCGGTCTGTGGATCGGTCGGTCGGTCGGTCGGTCGGTTGCCGGGCCTATCTGTCTGTCTGTCTGTCTGTCTGTCTGTATGTCTCCATCATAGTATCCACTTTTAACCTTAAAACCGTTGCTAGTTACAGGTTTTATGCCTTTTAAGGCGAGATCTGAATATTAAAAACATAGAATATTAAAAAAAAGTACAAACGTACAAGTTTATTCTGTTATAACCCGATAAATGAAGATAATTCGGTGTTTACGGGCATTTGTTCTGATTGTTTTCTAGAAAATGAGCAGCGTGTACAGTGCCATGATCTGGGTGGCCGAGTGGTAACGCACTTGCGCTCGGAAGCGAGAGGTTGCGAGTTCGACCCTGGGTCAGGGCGTTAGCAATTTTCTCCCCCCTTTCCTAACCTAGGTGGTGGGTTCAAGTGCTAGTCTTTCGGATGAGACGAAAAACCGAGGTCCCTTCGTGTACACTACATTGGGGTGTGCACGTTAAAGATCCAACGATTGACAAAAGGGTCTTTCCTGGCAAAATTGTATTGGCATAGATAAAAATGTCCACCAAAATACCCGTGTGACTTGGAATAATAGGCCGTGAAAAGTAGGATATGCGCCGAAATGGCTGCGATCTGCTGGCCGATGTGAATGCGTGATGTATTGTGTAAAAAAATTCCATCTCACACGGAATAAATAAATCCCTGCGCCTTGAATATGTGCGCGATATAAATTGCATAAATTTTTTTTAAATCCCTGCGCTTAGAACTGTACCCACGGAATACGCGCGATATAAGCCTCATATTGATTGATTGATTGATTGATCTTATCTGCTCTTTCTCATCGTGTCACAATACAGAAGAACCATACACTTCCTGAAACACAATCTTTTAATTACTTATATCGTTCACATTTTATTGTGATTCCTTTGTGTTCGTGCGTCTTTCTAACTACCACCATCTGTGTCCCTGTCTGTATCATATGGTAAGATGTTCCAAAGAAATAGTAAAATGAAGTAGAGTTTCTCCTTTTGGTCCTGCTGCCCTGCATTTATATGTCTTTGTTTGTCTAAATGATCAATCTCGAGTTTCTTCTTTCCTGTTGCCCTACCGTTCGTGCAGTTTATATGTACTTGATATGCTTTCTGACTATATATATACACCGACCATCTGTGTCGCTGTCTGTCTTATATTGAAAGATGTTCCAAAGATATAGTAAAATGAAGTAGAGTTTCTCCTTTCCTGCTTCCCTACATTTAGTGCAGTTTATTTGTACGTTTTTCTTTCTTTATTTGGTGTTTAACGTCGTTTTCAACCACGAAGGTTATATCGCGACAGGGAAAGGGGGGGGGGGGGGGGGGGAGATGGGATAGAGCCACTTGTTAATTGTTTCTTGTTCACAAAAGCACTAATAAAAAAATTGCTCCAGGGGCTCGCAACGTAGTACAATATATTACTTTACTGGGAGAATGCAAGTTTCCAGTACAAAGGACTTAACATTTCTTACATACTGCTTGACAAAAATCTTTACAAACATTGACTATATTCTATACAAGAAACACTTAACAAGGGTGAAAGGAGAAACAGAATCCGTTATATAGTCGCCTCTTACGACATGCTGGGGAGCATCGGGTAAATTCTTCCCCCTAACCCGCGGGGGGCTATAATTATGTACGTCAATGCATGCTTTCATGTCGTTTGTTTTTCAGTCTTTCTTCTTCTTCTTGCTGTCTCCATCTATACCTGTGTCAAATATGTCAGTCTACCTGCCTGTCTGCCGCTTTTTCTCTCCGTATATCCATGTCTTTTTTTGTCTATAATTATTATCAGTCTGTTTCACATTTTGTGTGTGTTCACGTTCCGTTTTCTTCAGTGACCGTTTGGTAAAATCTCTATATTCTGCCTTGTTCTTTCTGTCTGTTCTTTTCCTGTACATGCATGCATTAGTAAGTTCCTCTTCATTTTATTGTATTTGTTTGTATGTACAAATTCCGCCTCTCTTCGTCTCCTTTTCTAATACGAGTGCCCCCCCCCCCCCCCCTTCTTGCATGTGCCCCCTTCCCCCTCCCCCTCGACACGTTTCGCCTTTGTGTCTTTTGTCTTTTCTTCTGATTGTTATAGTCTTGTGGGATTTGTTATAGTCTTGTGGTATTTGAAATTGTTTGCGTGTGTTCATGCAGGTATACTTATCAACTGGACTTCAACAGCTGCGTGAGCTCGCCTCTAAATCTTGTTTTTAATTTCATGAGTCCCACTTCTTTTTTTTTGGTGTTTGTATACGATTGTTCGTTCTATATGCTTCGTTTGTTTATATGGAAACAGCGCTAGCTCAAAGAATATAGGTACAATAGAGCTATAGGTCTGAGCGCTGCGGAAGAGTTATAGTTCTATGCTAATTCTTGCTTTCCTTAGCCCCTGCTGACGCACACGAGGCAGAGGAATTGACAAACGAGGAGGCTTGCGCAAATAGAGCGAGATGACAAAGCCATCAAAAGTTTCAAGTGGCGTTTGCTTTCTCAAGTAGATTCGAAAGATAACGGTGTCACTTTGACACGGCGCTCACAATACCTCGCATTATGCAGTCATGTAATAATATACCGGCACGGTTGGCCTAGTGGGAAGGCGTCCGCTCCGTGATCGGGAGGTCGTGGGTTCGAACCCCGGCCGGGTCATACCTAAGACTTTAAAATTGGCAATCTAGTGGCTGCTCCGCCTGGCGTCTGGCATTATGGGGTTAGTGCTAGGACTGGTTGGTCCGGTGTCAGAATAATGTGACTGGGTGAGACACGAAGCCTGTGCTGCGACTTCTGTCTTGTGTGTGGCGCACGTTATATGTCAAAGCAGCACCGCCCTGATATGGCCCTTCGTGGTCGGCTGGGCGTTAAGCAAACAAACAAACAAACAAACAAAGTCATGTAATATCTCAATAGATGTATATGCAGGCCTATTGTTGCTTACAGCCCCTGGTCAGAGTCACTTAGAAATGTGACGGTACAGTGCCACCTCTATTTTAAGATCTCCGAAATCTGGAAAAATAAAGTCTTATATAAAAAATGAGTCGTATTGGGTCGGAAGTGAGTTTATAATAAACACGAATTAGAGAAAATGATAGAATCAAGGTCTTATAAAATAGAGGGAGACTTAAAACGGAGGGTCTTAAAACATGAATGTCACTGTGTTTGTTCACAGTGTTTGCCTCAGTCTGAGATTTCCACTATTTCAAAGGTTGTTATGCAAAACATAACAGAAACAAATTCGTCAACCAGTCATTTACTACCGGTTTTAATTGCACCTGACAGTCGTTGTTTTTTAAAGGTGGTCGTCTACATTTTTGCTTTTTTTCAATAATCGTATGGTTAGATTTCGCTAAAAAGTTATGTCAGATGATGAATGAACCATGGGGAAAAAAGTTATAGAAAAATAAATATATGTAAAAAAAGATTTTATTTTTGGGTAGCGTGACTCACGCTTCCAATATTTTGTTTTCTGTTTGCTGAGAACATGTGCTTTTCCTAAAAATACTGACCAATGAAATTCATGTCACTATGCTTATAGCCACGCCCAAACAAGTGCAGCAACAGTTTGACACTGGAGCGCTGTCCACGCTTTTTTTTGTAAACGCACGAAATGCACGGGATTTGAGAGGAGTTTTGCGCTTGGCATTTTCCAAATAAGGATATCCTACTATGACTACTACGCTGGAATACTACAATGAATTTTCAAACGGCTACACTGGCTTCGTCTTTCCTGATCGAAAGGGGGTGCATTGTTGATCTTCTTCTTCTTCTTCTTGTTGCCGCTACACGTGGAGACCAGTCCAATTGAGAAATGTAGTGGTCATCTGCAGGGACGCCGCCGTGCCGTACAGCTTATCCTGGATGGGAGTCGGCTCCGGCCACATCTTCCTTCTCAACAACTGGAAGTTCCCGCAGTCTTGTAGGATGTGGTGGGTGTCCTGCTCTGCTTCTCCGCAGGGACACATCGGGGACGGCACAACTTTCAGCTTTGAGTGGAGGTGTTTGTTCAGCCTGTTGTGCCCTGTTCGCAGCCTGAAGATGGTAACCTGCTCTGGTCTTGTGAGCAGGTGAAGGGTGTCATTTTGAGCCGGGGTTCGGAACAGGGCTTTAGTAATGGTATTTAGCTCGGCAAGGCTTACGGCGTTGTCTTCTTGTTCTTTTTCTGCACCGGATTTTGCCAGGTCATCGGCTTTCTCATTTCCCTTTATGCCGCAGTGTGAGGGGATCCACTGAAGCACTGTCCGTAGGCTCTTGATGTTGTTGAGGGCCTTCTTCATTGAGGGTTGACTGTCACTGTTATAGGCTTGCAGCACAGAGAGGGCGTCTGTTAGGAAGACGACATTTGTGTTCTGGTCTGCTCTTGTCGCGATGGTGTGTGCTGCCTGAATGAGAGCGTCTACCTCTGTCTTGTAGTTGGTGCAGTAAAGGCCGGTCGGAAGCGTTTCTTCCGTCCATTCTCCACCGGGGTATTGGATGTGGACCCCAGCTCCTCCCCTTTTGACGGCATTTGTGGCTGAGCCGTCTGTATACACCCGGATCCAGGCATCATCAGGGTATCTTTCCTCAAGCGTTGCCAACGTCAGGGCTTTCAAGACTTGGTCGCTATGTTCACCTTTGTTGTTGATGTGGGGTATTGTTGTTTGGACAGTGACAGTTTCTTCTCTATCTTCCCAAGGTGGGGCGTCGAGGGAGAAGGAGATGGGAATGACCTGGTTAGGGAGGGTTTCTTGGTGCTTCCTGTTCAGTGGCTCTGGCCTCCACAACATAGCTTGATCTTTTTAGTCTGCCTGATGATAGCGTTTGGAGCCTTTCTTTCATTGGGTGGTTCTCTGAGCATCTGAATTTGTTGGCCTGAAGCATTGCCTTCTGCTCTCTTCTCTTGGCAAGTGGTGGGATGCTAGATGTTTCTTCCATCTTCACTATAGGTGTTGTCTTCATGGCACCTGTGATTATTCGAAGTGCCTGGTTTTGGACTTTGTCCAGGGTCTGTAGATGCGTCTTGGCAGCTGTCATCCAAGAGTTGGACCCGTACTCGAGGTGTGGTCTTACAGTACCTTGGTAAACTGATTTCAGAATCTTGTCAGTTGCGCCCCATGTAGTTCCTGCCAATTTCCTTAAGATGTTGAGCTTCCTTCTGGCTTTTCCCTCTGCCTGGTTGATGTGAGGTTTCCAGGTCATTTCCTTGTCAAAGGTGACACCAAGGTACGTCTGTTGGTCTTCGTACTTTAGTGTGGTATTTCCCAGGGTAAGTTTTCCAGGTTTGGCTTTTGTTGACAGTGTGAAAAAAGTGGCGGTTGACTTCTCCCTGTTGATTGTTACGCACCAGCTTTCAGCCCATGCTGCAACACTCTCTAGGGCGATCTGTATTCTGTATGTTGCTGTGGTTGCATACTCCTCGCTGCACCAGAGTACCAGGTCGTCTGCGTAAAGCGCTGCGTGGACACCTCTTGGCAGTTCTGCTACAATGTCGTTGATGAAGAGTATGAACAAAGAGGGGGAGAGGACGCCTCCCTGGGGAACTCCCTGCCTCAGCAACACCTTCTGGCCACAGCGACCATCTACCGACACTCTGGCTCTTCGGTTGTGAAGGTAGGACTTGGTCCACTGGAACATGTTGCCTCTGATGCCACACCGTAGGAGTTTTACTTAGAAGACCATCCTTCCAGACCTTGTCGAATGCCTTCTGTAGATCAATAAAGACTGCCAGGACAGCCTTCTTGGCCCGAAAAGCATCCTCTATGACCTGTGAGAGGTGGGTCGTTTGATCTTCTGTGCTTCTGTACTGTCTGAAGCCAGCTTGCTCTGGGGCAATGATGCTCTGTGTCTCTAGGTAGAGTTGTAGGCGCTGATTGATGATGCGCTCCATGGTCTTACAGACACAACTTGTTAAGCTGATGGGACGGTAGCTTTGGGCTTTGCTTTTGTTTTTGCCACGTTTGAGGATGGGAATCATTGTGGCTTCTCTCAAGCACTGCGGTACCTGGCCTTGCTTCCAGCTGAGGTTGTATATATCTAGCAGCTTCTGAAGCGCGGTGTTTCCTAGATGTTGAAGCATTTCGTTTGTGATGTTGTCAGGTCCTGGAGACTTCTTTTTCTTCAACTTCCTGATGGCCTTCTTCATTTCTGCCAGGCTGATGTCAGTATGCATGGCGTCTGGTACCTCATTTTCTCCTGCTGTTCTTTCCTTCTCTTCCTGTCGTATCTCTTTCTGGCGGTGCTGGGGTATGGTGGTATTACTTTCTGCTGCATATGCTCTTGCAAAATTGTTGGCGGCAGCCCTTCCTGTAAGAGTGTTTCCTTCATTTTCCAGGGTGATCTTCTGGCCTTTGGTGCTTTCGTCGTTCAGGGCCTTTGTCAGTTTCCAAAGCTTTGTTGTGTCTTTTTCCATGTTGAGGCTTGCTGTTTTCTCTCTCCAACTTCTTCTTTTGCTCTCCAGTTTGGTTCGCAAGAACTTTGCTTTTCTTTCTTGGAGCTTGATGTTGTTCTCCTGGCTGGGGTTGGTTTCAGCCTCTCTTCTTGCTTCTGTCAGAGCATCATGCGCCTTCTGCAGCTCACTTGTCCAGTAAGGGGTGTAGTCTTTTCTTGCGCCATTGGGTATGCACTCCTTGGCTGCCTGGGAAATACTGTTGTTGAAGTCTTTGACTACATTGTTGATGTTCCTCTCTGTAACTTCTATGCCCTTTGTCAGCTCGTTGGTGCGTACGCTGAACAAGCCCCACTGGGCCTTTTTGTAGTTCCATCGCGGATGTTGCGAGTGTTCTGGTGCTTTAGCACGCATGGTAAGGACGACTGGGCGATGGTCACTTCCTCCGAGCTGTTCTTCTACCTTTCTGGTGATCTTTCTGTGGATGTCATCGGTGCAGAAGGCCAGGTCTGGAGTTGTGGTGGTGTGCCAGCGGCGCGAGTAGAAGGTATGTGTGTCAGTGGGGTCATTTGCAAGGATAAGGTGGTGTTCATCTTGCCAGGCTTCAACTTCTTCTCCTCTGTTGTCCATGTTGCTGTATCCCCAACTCTGGGACCGGCTGTTGAAGTCTCCAGCGATGAGGAAGCCGCTGTCTGGGACCTGGATAGTGTCAAGGGACAGCATCTTGTCATCGGGGCAATAGTAGTTGACGATGTTAAATGTGCTGTCTTGGATAATGACCTCGCCTGTAAGTTTCTTGACTTTAGTGGCGTTGATGTTGTTTCTCACCAGTGTCATCACTCCTCCCTTTGCTCTCCCTTTCCGTCCATTTTGAAACACCTGGTAGCCTCTGATCTTGAACGGCTTCCCCTCTTGCAGGTGTGTTTCCTGTAAGCAGCAGATGTTGATACTGTTCTTATGAAGAAAGTGTTCGAGTTCTTCCTTCTTGTTGCTGACCCCTTCTGCATTCCATTGCATGATGTTGATGTCAGGGGTCTCCTTGACCTTGCTTGGTTTTCGGCCAGTCGCTCTCCTTGCTCGTCCCCTGGCTCCACAGGACAAGACGAAGGGACCTCCAGTAGCTGAGGGTGGGCTCCTTTGAGGCACGGAGCCCGGCGCTGCACCTGCCTGGGGGGTCCTCACAGGGCGAGCACCATTTCCATTGATTTGGTCTCTGCGTGTATTCATGGCGATGGTGTGCGTGGTACTGTGATCCGTTAAAGTGCGCTGTCTCGCTCAGTACCGCCGACTTCAGCACTAGAGGTTTCTGTCGGGGTTACCCCACCTTTAGCTCCTGGTCAGGGACCTTACCTGGGAGCACAGGTAGCAGAGGTTTTAACGCGCCTCCTACCCGCGTGATGAACCCGTATGAGCACATAGGGTATTTACGAGTCAACAGTGCCACCTGTTCACCACCCCGCTCTGATAGGAACACCGCCAGTTGGTCCAGGACAGCTTATTCGTCCGGGCAAGCCCGACTTATATCGCTACAATCCCTTATATCTAAGGGACGCCCCCTATCCGCCGCCTGGGGACCCGCCGGGTTGGGGATGGTCGCCCCGCCACCTAATTGGAGATAGCCTGACCCCGGGTATTGTTGATAATTGTAGATAATAGACTCTGCATTTTAATGGTCAAATGGCGATTTCGGTATAAAAATGTAGACAAGGACCTTTAATGTCAAAATAATGCTTTTGCTATTTAACCTGACCCTTATTACTGGTTGACGTTTTTTTGTGCGTGCGATAAATACTTCTTTCCCTTTAGATAATACAAACTTAAAGACTACCAGTCCTACCAAGATCCCTTCTGCGTTAAAAGTTGGTAAAAATCAAATACAGGCGGGTAGCATAGTGATCCTATATAATCGTTTTCTTGTCGTAAACACATGAGTTCCGTAGCAAACAGGTCTATTTTTTTTTAATATAAAAGTATCATATTATAGTGAGAGCATAAAATACACGAGTTTAACAGATGACCTGTACTGTATCAGTTCTCCAAATAGATCTGCTTTGTTATTTTTATCCTCTGCACTAACTGTCAGTCAGACTATTGATTTTTTTTTACAAATGTGCACGTGCAAGTGCAGGGATATGGCCTTATTCCATGTAAATGCCGGTGTAACACGTAATTTTTACTCCAGGAAAAATGTACTCCGGAGTAAATATTTCGTACGAAATTCTTACTCCGAGCACACTTTTCGTACGAGAAAAGAACTCCCCAAGGCACGAACAAATGACTCCCTCCACGAAATGTTTACTCCCCATTTTTTTTACTTCCAGTAAAAATCTCGTACGCAAAAATGGGATAAGGGCGAAGGGATAATGCCAATAAGTGATCTCGCGCACACGAATGTCGCTCTACCCTCCTTCCACCCCTTCCACCACCAAGACTAACAGGGGACAAGGGAGTAAAAATTTCGTACACCTGGCATGGGAAGTTAAATTGCTTGGGTTTGGGTGAAGTAATTTATTCGTTATTTATTCGTCAGGGGAGTAACATTTTTGTACGAAATGCTTACTCGGAACTCACCAGTCTTGCGGAGTAATTTTCTCGTGTAATGGGGGAGTGCTTTTCTCGTAAAGGGAGTAACTTTTTCGTACGAAATGTTTACTCCCGAGTAAAAATCTCGTGGGAGTAATTTTCTCGTGTTACACCGGGTCGAATCTGAGATGGCGAGTCGAATCGTTTACACGGAAGAACTTTGCGTTCAACAGACTCTCATATATATATAATATTTCCAAGAACTTATAAATAAAATCTTGTTTTAAAGAGAGCGAAATGTTTCGTTGTCGAAGGTTTATCTTGGGTGCTTATTTGATTGTCTATACATGCTTGTAGGCTATATACCAAATTAGATATTACATGAAGATGTCCAGGTCATTTTGATTGCGCGAGAAAGTGAATTAAAGTCTGTCCATCGGACTCACTTCTTTTTGCAAATTGTATCGCTTGCCTGCTCTTCCCTTTAAACCCGATATCTAAGACGATATCTAAAAGACAACACCACTCATGTTTAATGAGCTCCATTAAATTGTTCGCTGAAAGATCGTGTGATTATTTCCCTTAATAGGACGCGTATAGCAAGTAGCGTGGCTTCTTTTGTTGGTCTGCGAACAGATCAGCGAACCATAATTATGGGGGTTCAGGGCAATCAACACACACGACAATAGAAAAGTCAATGGTGGTTAAGCAGGTGGACAACTGCCGGTGTAACGTTGTCAGCTTTCTGCCTCTGTCACCTCTCTGACTCGATATAATACTCGAGACTGAAATGTTGTTTCCTGGTCAAATTAAAGAAGTGGACTTATTTCAGGACGAAAAGCATGTCATGCAATTTCTTGCATTTGAAGGAAAATGGTGGTGAAATTTAACTGATTTCACCCATAAATTCGATTCCTTCGAAAACGTGTACCGAGTGGTTACGTCCCTTGAATGAGAAGGGCAACATTTTAGGATGAATCAAATTTCTATGTTTAAATTAAAAAAAACCTGGTTGGACAAATTTGACCCCATGAATGTAAAGTACCCTAGGTCGATCGTCATTTCTATCGAAGGGTGTTTTTTGGTTCAGTGTGGAGTTTATTCAAGATCAACGAGGCCGAATTGGAAAGGTAACAAAGGCGGAAAGCTGCATGACATCGTTACATGTGCTCACTGGCCTTAACACTTCCGGCGAACATCCAAAAGCAATGATCACTGTGAGAAGCCGAGAAATGACAACTGCTGTTAAGCATTCAATGAGCAAACTCGAGGTTTTCTTTCCCCGTGGAAAAGGTGTAAACGTGCGCTGGGAGGCGAATGGCAACCGCTACTGAGCATGCAGCAAACGAGAGGTTGTAAAAGTGTAAACATTTACCTAACTGTCTAGCGTTGCGGCGTTTTGTTGCGGAGGCTTTGATGTTGCTTTGTGGTGGGAGGGGGCACGGGGAGGGGAGTTGTTTGGCTTGATGAGTCACACCGGGGGTCGTGACACAGTGTCAACAGGTGACAGTTTGGCCACAGGGCTCAGAGCCGCTAGCTGTATTGTACGATGCAGGTTGGAGTCAGGAGTCATCAATTGCCGTGTGGCCAGGTGTTATACACACTGTTAATACGCTGATTATATGATTGCTGCACGATGCATGGGTGGGGAGATTTGGGTTGCTCTTTTGTCGCCATGATGGTGTTTTATGTGTCGGATTGAACACTTGATGATGTTACGTTTGCCGCAGTGCAGAGCAAAGGCGGCGAATGGTTAATGATGTCATCTCTGGTATTAACAGAACTGTTTTATATTGTGTCTTCTTTCTTTCCTTTTTTCTTTTTTTCTTTCTTTCTTTCTTTCTTTTTTTTCTTTCTTTTTTCTTTCTTTTTTCTTTCTTTTTTTCTTCTTTCTTTCTTGCTGTCTTTCTGGTTGATGATGTGATCTCTGGTGTTAACAGAACTGTTTTCTATTGTATCTGCTTTCTTTCTTTCTTTCTTTTTTTCTCTTTCTTTCTTACTTCTTTCTATCTTTCTTTCGTTCTTTCTTTTCTTTTTGTCATCCTTTCTTTCTTCATTAAATTTTAAATTAATTCTTTTCATTTCTTTCTCCCTTTCTTTCTTTCTATATCTTTCTGGATTTGTGTCTTTCTTTCTGTGGTGAGGAAGTGTCAAACATTCTTTGCACTATCTTCATCCATTGCAATCAGTGGACTTGACCCCCCCCCCCCCCCCCCATCCCATTCCCCTCCTTTCTTATATCTGTTTTTATTGTTTCTCTCTTTGTTTCTTTGTTTGTTTCTTACTTTCTTTCCTTCTTTCAGTATTTGTTTTTATGATTCTTTCGTTTTTTACTTTCTTTCTTTCCTTCTCTGTTTCGTTGGTAAGGTAGTGTCAAACTTTCAGTCCTCTATAGTCTCTCATTGAAAACAGTGCACCCCCCCCCCCCCCTTACCAGAGAAAGAGAGAGAAATAAGTATCCCTTCACAGACAGCCTATTGGGAGCAACAGACCCTCCTCAAGGGGGACCGAGATTTACAGAGCAAAGTCCCTTTGTGGGGGACGTATCACAAGGTAATCTAGTCCTGAGGAGGACCATTGTTTTTGTACCTAGACCAGACACGTGTTTCGACACTATTGTATATTATATATTTTATATTGGTATTGAGATATTTCTTGTCTTAGTTCACCTTGTTTGGTTTCCTTTGACATGTGTTTTCTTTGTATATTTTTTTGTTCTGAAGCTGATGAAATATCGTTTCATGTATATGTTTCTTGTGTTTTAATGCTGTTTTTTTTCCCTTCTCTTGTATTTTCTTTTTGTTTCACCGAGGAGACACAGCTTGTCTTTGTTGACGGTATATTTTTTACGTTTGCCATTATAGGTAATAAAAGACGTATGCCATATCCTTGTTAGTTCTCTTACATATTTAACGCGAATGAGAGAGAGAGAGAGAGAGAGAGAGAGAGAGAGAGAGAGAGAGAGAGAGAGAGAGAGAGAGAGAGAGAGAGAGAGAGAGAGAGAGAGAGAGAGAGAGAGAGAGAGAGAGAGAGAGAGAGAGAGAGAGAGAGAGAGAGACAGAGAGACAGAGAGACAGAGAGACAGGGACAGAGAGATTCTGGCAATGGTTCGTCCATCTATATATATATCATTTAACAAAGATCCATTTTCATGATCGCCGTTTTCACTTTGATATCAGTGTGAAGTCCCCTGCCCCTCAATTGTTTATTCTTTTGATCGGGGAATCCAGGGCAGACCATTATCATAAAATCCCAGTTCAAAGCAAAACCTACGGGGTATAAGATTGCACTTTGTTTACACATCCAGGACATCTGTTGTCTCTTCCATCCCCCGTCGGAGTAATCGCTCTGGTTTATGGACAGCACTCATTTGCATCGGTTTTATGACCCTTCAGATAACGATATTCACTTTAGACTCCGTATATGATCGTACAATGAACCCCCCCTTTTAAGACCCCCAATTTCACACTTCCTCCCTTTAAAAGACCTTGATTTTTTTCTGATTTTCTCTTCATATAACATCTGAAAAATGTCCCCCATTTTAAGACTCCCTCCTTTGTAAGACCTGATTTGTTCAGATTTTTTTATAGGTCTTAAAAGGGGGGGGGCACTGTATAATAACGGATTGGTTTTGCGAGGCGGACGACCAGCCCAGCCCGTAAGATTGATTTTTATTTCTTGAGGAGGATGACAAGCTCACAAGAATCTTAACATCAAAGATATCTATTTTTCCTTCCGTGTTAAACACGACACTCTACAATTTCACAAAGACAGCGATATTGATGGAACAACTACATCAAGGATATCGCTTGTTTTTCCGGTGCAATTAGAGAGAGGTTGAAGAAAAAGGGAGATTCCTGTAATAACATAATGATCCTACTTTTTGTTGTTACTACTCTTGACACTTCCTGTTCTTTTATTTCTGCTTGTGGGTGCAACTGAACGATACAGATTTTACAATAGAGAATAATGACCTCCTCCTTTTTTGTGTTAACTGGACTTTTGGCACCTCTTGTTCTTTTGTTTCTGCTTTTTATGTGCAACTGAACGATAAAAATGTAAAAAAAGAGAAAAATGCTCCCCCCCCTCCTTTTTTGTGTAGAAACATACACACAAAGGCGAGGCAGTATTGTATTACTTATTTACAGCGCATAGTTTGTGTAGATCGATCTGAGTCTCTTACCTTTACACTCTGCCGTCCGCTTCATCCTCACCTTTCCCCCTTCTCCCCATAAAAAGTCTCAATACGTGACGACAGGATATTAAAAAAAAAAAAATACACAAAGACACAAATACACAAGTACAGAAATTCAGAAATACAGAAATTCAGAAATACAGAAATACTGAAATACAGAAATTCAGAAATACAGAAATACAGAAATACAGAAATACAGAAATACACAAGTACAGAAATTCAGAAATACAGAAATACAGAAATACTGAAATACAGAAATTCAGAAATACAGAAATTCAGAAATACAGAAATACTGAAATACAGAAATTCAGAAATACAGAAATTCAGAAATACAGAAATACTGAAATACAGAAATTCAGAAATACAGAAATACAGAAATACAGAAATACACAAGTACAGAAATTCAGAAATACAGAAATACAGAAATAAGCAGGTATAGGAAGATAGATAGGTAGTCAGGCAGGCATGTATAGCATTCAGGTAGGCAGGTAGCCTAAGTAAGTTACCAACTAACCAAGTAACCGACTGGCCTACTACCTGCTCCTTTACAAAAAAAATTCCCTCGCCTTTTTTTTGGTCAAACAATGGAATATCATTCTCTAAAAAGTCTGTATCAAGCAATAACTGTGTATCTAGATAAGCGAACACGCGGTCAAGAAAATGGTGACAACCCAATCGATTATTCGGACAAGGACTATAATTATGTGACACAATTATAAAGGACGCAGGGGAGATAACCCAACGTAGCTCTCTCTGACCACATGTGAAGCTGATGATGGTCAACAAAGCTTAGGTCAGCGTGAAGTGGCCTCCAGGGAGCAAAACTTGCCTGGGGTCCCGTTATTGCATCGACACCGTTTATTTTGCCCCTCAAGCGTTTGAAGTTGTTGCCGACGCAGGTGGGTAATTATTGCATTGTACGGTGATTACCTTGAAATTGCTCCCCCCTGCTCCTTGGGGGTGACACTTGCAATCTACGGGATCTAGTGGTGGTAGCGGGTGATTATGCAGGGTTAGTAGGTGGGATGATGTCTGTATGTTGTGGGGAGGTGTTTGTGGTGGTGATGGTGATGGTGGTGTAGGGGGGGGGGGGGGGGGCAGCATGGGGGTGATGGCGGGTTGCGGAGAATTAACTAAGCAGAAAGGAACTTTGGCGGAGAAGAAGAAAATGCGCAGAAGTTAAAAGGAAGCCTAACCTTTTTCTTATCTAATTACAAAAGAACCATTTCATTTTTTATTTATTATTTAGTTGTAGTTCCTTCCACTGCTCTCTGTTACTGTCACCACATGTCTTCTTTCCTTTTTCTTACATGCTCACATTCCTTTCTTGACTCCTTTCTTCCTTCTGTTCTAACCCCCCCCCCACACACACACACCACCCTCCCCCCATACCTTGCAATGGGGTTTTCCACGTGGAAATCTTAGTGGAGGCTTCAAATGGAAGAATAGGCCTCAGGAAGCGTGGCATGTGGCAGGATGCAGAGTGATGGCTTCGCGTGAGTCCTGCCTGACATACTTCAGGTGACTCCAGCCCAGTGTGCCCCATGCTGAGAAACTATGCACTTACTATTTCAACACTTTTGTCAAGAATTCCCTAGTTGAGGACCATACCGGCGATTAGAGCAATTAGACTTCGTGGTGGTGAGGGGAAGAATTAGTTGTGAAGACTTTGCATTTGACAAGAAGAGGCGTGGCATGCTTACAGAGACGCTGATTGCTGAAAGATCATGAGCCCTTCCCGTTTGACCTGTGCTGTATTGTTAAAGAAATGGACTGTACGGTTCAGAAGCTCTGAATGTGACTTTGAATTCATTTAAAATTTGTTCATGTGATTTCCCTCAATTATAGTTTTTGTTTTGTTTTGTTTTGTTGGGTTTCGTGTTACTGTAGGATTTAGTGGGCTCGTGCTTTAAAAAAAAAGAAAATCAAACAGATCGGAATAGATCGATTTAGATAAAAAAATTAACGCACACAAAAACACAGACTATGAGAGGAGCGTCAAAAATAAAGTCATGGTAGAAAGACCTAAACAGAAACAGTCTGAGGAAGGACCAGAATGACATAAAGTCTAACAGAACCTAACAAAACTTGACTAAATATAAAAAGACACATTTCATCAACTCCATGACCGATTTCTACTTTCTGCCTTTGTCTTGTAAGTACGTGTACGATGATTAGATGTTTCCTTATTGTTTTTTGGAATGGAAACACGAAACCAAGACAAAATATGCTGTTTTTTTGTTGTTTATTCCGAGTATATATGATTGCTACACACTTCCGTTTCATTTTTAGTTTATGTCATATAGCGCTTCTTGCGTACACTATGAGTCACATATACCACGGTGTTGGAGACGTGGTAGACATGGTATTTGATCACACTTACACATTGATAGCCTATTATTAGACGCAGAGCTCAAAAGAAAATCTAACGGTATCGCTCAACTATTCCCTGTCCCGCACTAAACGTCACCTGTACGGTAATTGCACCTTATTATGTGTAACTATATATATATGTCTATTACTTATCTTACGTGTTTTTTTCCCCAGTTTTTTTCCATCTTTTTAAAAACAATTTTTCTAGATTATTTTATATAACTATAAGTGGTCGTTGTCTATGAATTGTTTTTAATGCTTGTATGTTATTTCTTACGAGAAAACTTTTATGTAAAATGTTAAATTTTAATGTCTAATGTAAAGCGCCATAAGCCTGACTGCCATTTGGCGGTGAACAGCGCTATAAAAGAATGTTTTATTATTATTTAAGTTATTAAGACATCCCAGTGCACCAAGGGATTTATAGAGCAAATCGAAAAAAATCATTATTAAACGAAGCGCATAGCGCTGAGTTCAATAATTATTTTCGAGATTTGCTCTATAAATCTCTTAGTGCACTGGGATTGTTTCAATAACGATATTGTCAGTACCGCCAGAGAAAAAAGAAGATTTAAAACGCACATTTTGCTACGCGCATTTGGATAGGCGTAACTGTGTGGTCAGGTTTGTGTCAGATCTACTTTGTGTGGGCTGTCTCAAGTGTGTCGTGCTTTCGTCACACGCAAACTCTTGTTTTAATTTCTGTTGGTAAATTCCAGAGTAGCGTTAAGCTAAAAAGTGATGATCTTTCATACAGACCTCATTTAAACTCGGAGAAAGGACTGTGCTCTTAGTTATTTGCGATTCGAAACCTTCATCGAGCTTCGACAGATTGACTGTGCAGAGTGTTGCCCCTTGAATATTGACTCCAAGGCCACGGTTAGCACATTTTCAAAGTAAATGTGGTATGTTTCTCGTGTTGTATCTTCACTCATCGGGGAGTCTGGTACTATATATGAACGGTAAGAATGCTCTGAACTCTACACGTATTATATCCCCATCGTTTGTTTGTTCACATTTGCCCAACATGTTAATTTGCTGCGGGGTTTATGTCGTCTGCTAGGCGGCTAGGGCAATCGAACCACTGAACTGCAGTCTCATTTCAAAAACAAAAATTGCTCGTCTGCACGCATGAGGCAGGCTGGTAATAAGTTTTATACATGGTAAGAACATTCTTAACCCTACACGTTTTCGATTCCGATTGTTGTTGCCTTGAAATAATAATTCGGAAACCATTCATTTACTGAACTGATGCAGTCTTCAGTGTAGTCTACTGTAACAGAGTCGACTTCCAAGGTCTAGCCGGTACGTTATCGGAAAAACACTTGTGTTTTGTGTTTGCCGCTGGGAATTTTATACTAACTCATCATTTGGTAATGTGGTTAATAAGCTACATGCCACTAACACGGCATATGAGAAGAATCTTTGCAAGTCAAAACGAGAAGAGACCATTGTGGAAGAGACACAGCCTCTTCTATTTTTAAATCAGTGGGAATCACTGTGCCACAGGCGCCTGCGATCTGTCAGAAAAAAAACACTTCTGCTTTGAGCCGCAGGAAATGTATGGTTATTTTTTGGTAAAGTGGAGAATATAAGCTACATGTCATTAATTAATTCTGAGGATGAGAGTACAGTCTCGCTTTGGCAAAGGGCGTAAGAATACGCTCTGTGGAAAAATTAACGCACTCCAAAAGTGCGCTAACAGATTTAAGCGCATCGCCATTAGCCAATCAACTGGTTCACATCAGTCATGTGACACCAGTACTTACTGACAATTATTATTATTATTATTATTATTATTATTATTATTATTCCCTGATTGATCACCGGATGACTTTCACTCCATCAGCAAATCTAATTGGATAATCACATCCGTTCTGATTTCACAGCAACCCCACTTTAATGATTGACCGTGACGCCGACAACACACACAGTCATATGGGTGTATAACAGCACCGATTCTTTCACACGGTCACGCACACGCACCACTAATTATTTGCACCTCTGAGAGCGATCAGCGGCAGCCGAGCTGGCACACCTGTGGATCTCTCACCTGGGCGGTTTTCTTTTTGAAGTCGCGGCTGGGGCAGCGGTAGTCCAAAAAGAGAGCGGTAAGATGCGACTCGCGATAACACTCACAACGTACCAGAGCCAGCGAGGCCTGTAATTACAGCTCAGTGAACAGACAGGGGGGGGGTTCATGGACAGAACTCGGCATGTCATAGCTAATCAAATCCCCCTGCAACTGAAAAGTTCTGGCACGAACGACTGTATGACTGGAGCCGCGGTGGCGCAGAGGGTCTGTGTGCACACCTTCTGAGAAAAGCGATGACAGTGCTTGTCGAGGCGCAGGAGTTATTAATAAAGTAATGAAACAAAGAAGCAGGGGCTGAGCGGTTAAGCCAGAGGGAGGGGGAGGGGGGTAGACCCCTGGTGGGGTACAGGGGCAACGCCCCGTTGGGGGGTCTGGGGGCCGAAGCCCCCCTGAAGCTGAAGAATTTTAGCTATTTTATAAACAATTTGTGGCTTATCCTTGATTTTAAACATGATAAACTGGCGTTTAGGCATCTTAGTTTCACTTACTTGGTTTAAACAAGTTTATTCAGTAAATTTCATTGGAATATTGTCGCATACATGAAATAAGGAACATGGAGCACAACAAGCTAGGCTTTCACTTACTTCGCTTCAGCACTCGAAATTCATAACAAGTCGCGTTAGGCGAAATTACTACATTAAGTCAAGCTGTCGAACTCACGGAATGAAACTGAACGCACTGTAGTTTTTCACCAAGACAGTACAGCTTCGTCAATCCCCGCGAGGAGGAAATCGCTCACCTTCCACGTGCAAAACGCAGTGAAATTAACACGCCAGAATAGCGCGGTATAGCGTATTGTGCTAAGCAGCAAAGCGCGCTTTTCTGTATTCTAGTTAACTTTCTGAGCTTGTTTTGAATACAACCTATCATATCTATATGTTTTTGGAATCAGGAAATGATAAAGAAAAAGATGAAATCATTTTTGGATCGATTTCTTAAATTTGTTATCGTAAGACTAATTAGTTTATTTTCGTTAATTGTGATCACATTTTAAGAGTAAACATGACATATGTATATATTTTTAGATTCAGAATATGATGAAAAATACGATGCAATCAATTTTAAATCTGTTTGCGAAAAATCGATTTTAATGACAACTTTAATGAACAAACTCATTAATTAATTTTTAGGCCTCGAAGCTGAAATGCAATACCAGAGTCCGGGCTTTGTCGAAGATTACTTGACCAAAATTTCAACCAATTTGGTTGAAAAATGAGAGCGTGACAGTGCCGCCTCAACTTTCACGAAAAGCCGGATATGACGTCATCAAAGCTATTTAGGCCTATAAAATGAAAAAAACGTCTGGAGATACCATACTCAGGATCTCTCATGTCAAGTTTCATGAAGATCGGTCCAGTAGTTTTCTCTGAATCGCTCTACACGCACTCACACACACAGACACACACACACACATACACCACGACCCTCGTCTCGATTCCCCCCTCTACATTTGTAACAAGTCGCGTAAGGCGAAAATACCACATTTAGTCAAGTTGCGGAACTCACAGAATGAAACTGAACGCACTGCATTTTTTAACAATGACCGTAGTCCGCCACTCGTGCAAAACGCAGTGAAACTGACGAGCCTGTTTAGCGCGGTAGTGGTTTCGCTGTGCTTCATAGCACGCTTTACTGTACCTCTCTTCGTTTGAACTTTCTGAGCGTGATTTTAATCCAAACATATTATATATATATATGTTTTTGGAATCAGAAACCGACAAGGAATAAGATGAAATTGTTTTTAAATCGATTTCGAAAATTTAATTTTAATCATAATTTTTTATATTTTTAATTTTCAGAGCTTGTTTTTAATCCGAATATAACATATTTACATGTTTTTGGAATCAGAACATGATGAAGAATAAGATGAACGTAGTTTTGGATCGTTTTATAAAAATATAATTTTAATTACAATTTTCAGATATTTAATGACCAAAGTCATCAATTAATTTTTAAGCCTCCAAGCTGAAATGCAATACCAAAGTCCGGCCTTCGTCGAAGATTGCTTTGCCAAAATGTCAATCAATTTGATCGAAAAATGAGGGTGTGACAGTGCCGCCTCAACTTTTACAAAAAGCCGGATATGACGTCATCAAAGACATTTATCTAAACAATGAAAAACACGTCTTGGGATATCATGCCTACTAACTCTCATGTAAAATTTCATAAAGATCGGTCCAGTAGTTTACTCTGAATCGTTCTACACACACACACGCACAGACAGACAGACAGACCGACAGACAGACAGACAGACAGACACACACACACACACACACACACACACACACACACACATACACCACGACTCTCGTCTCGATTCCCCCTCTATGTTAAAACATTTAGTCAAAACTTGACTAACTGTAATAACAAGTCGCGTAAGGCGAAATTACTACATTTAGTCAAGCTGTGGAACTCACAGAATGAAACTGAACGCACTGCATTTCTTTACAATGACCGTGGTTCGCTGCTCGTGAAAAACGCAGTGAAACTGACGAGCCTGTTTAGCGCAGTAGTGGTTTCGCTGTGCTGCATAGCACGCTTTTCTGTACCTCTTTTCGTTATAACTTTCCGAGCGTGTTTTTAATCCAAACATATCATATCTATATATTTTTGGAATCAGGAACCGACAAGGAATAAGATGAAATTGTTTTTAAATCGATTTTGGAAATTTGATTTTGATCATAATTTTTATATTTTTAATTTACAGAGCTTGTGTTTAATCCGAATATAACATATTTATATGATTTTGGAATCAGACAATGATGAAGAGTAAAATGAACGTAATTTTGGATCGTTTTATAAAAAAAAATTAATTACAATTTTCAGATTTTTAATGACCAAAGTCATTAATTAATTTTTTAGCCACCAAGCTGAAATGCAATACCATAGTCCGGCCTTCGTCAAAGATTGCTTTACAAAAATTTCAATCAATTTGATTGAAAAATTAGGGTGTGACAGTGCCGCCTCAACTTTTACTAAAAGTCGGATATGACGTCATCATAGACAATTATCGAAAAAAAAACCACGTCTGGGGATATCATACCCAGTGTGACCAATCAGAGAGGAGTATTGACTGAGGTCACGTTTGTAGATAGATTAGACAGCAGAGCTTTGCAGACCATTGACAAGAGAAGACGGGTCTCTTACTGGGTAAAGTTTCTCACCGGACGCTGGGAGGTCGGTTAGACTCGTGCCGCGGTATTGAATCGGTGGATTCGACTGCTGTGTTTACAGGTATTTATTGAATTGATATTTTGCTCGGAGATATTATTTTGCTCGGAAATATTGACTTGAGAAATGACCGGGAGAGTCATGTGCGAATTGGCTGAAAAGCGTGCGCTGATGTCAGCCATTGTTGAAAATGGAATGTTTACATGTTTTTCGGAAATGAAGTCGCTTATGAGTTAGCGGGTGTATATACTGAAACCGCATAAGTTAGTTGCCGGTAGTGATAAAGAATGTCAGAAAAGTTTATTCAAGTATGGAGACTTATGGTAGTTTAAACTTGTGTGTTTACAGCATCCCGGGCCGAGTGGGTCGCGGAGGTATCCCGGGCCGAGAGCGGTCGCGGAAGTGGGAACGAGACGGGAGGTTCTGCCTTACGCCCGAGCCGAGAGCTGTGGGAGTGCAGGAGGGGAGACAGCGTGAAGCGCTGTAAAACGGGAACCCCGTCCCCATTCCACCACACGAAGACAGTTTGTGTGGGTGGGGTGGAGCAGTGCGTGCCACTGAATATGTGAGTACGACTGGGAGAAATTAACCAGCATGATAGCTGTACGGAGATACGTTTCCCAAGTGAACAACCACGAGACGTCGAGCGTCGTGGGTTTTTATCATCTGTGTGTAACAGAAGTGAATATTGACAGAAGTATTGCTTGAGACAATGACTTCGTGTGTAGTGAGACAGACGGGCTCTCACGGAACAAAGCTTAAAGTGTTACACGTGTGTGCACGTGAATTGTAGACTGCATGACAAAGTAACATGTATGTAATTTTGTGCAGTTAGACTCTGTGTGTTAACAGAAATAGAACTTCCATGTTGAGCGGGAGTGATCTGTAGAATGGATGAAGAATAATATGTTTATGTTGTATTATTGAACATTCTAATAGAGGTACAGAGGCAAAGGGCCGTAACTGTGTTCGTGTTTTTGTGCCTGGTTGGAATGTGTGTGTGTGTGTGTGAAGGCTAGATAGTAAACAGAGAGTAGCACGCACAATTTCTGATAGGAGTAGATATACATACATACAGACATACACACATAAATTCCAGCCGTAACACCCAGGAACTCTCATGTAAAATTTCATAAAGATCGGTCCAGTAGTTTACTCTGAATCGCTCTACACACACACACACACACACACACACACACACACACACACACACACACACACGCACACACACACATACACCACGACCCTCGTCTCGATTCCCCCTTTATGTTAAAAAATTTAGTCAAAACTTGACTAAATGTAAAAACAAGTCGCGTAAGGCAAAATTACTACATTTAGTCAAGCTGTCGAACTCACGGAATGAAACTGAACGCACTGTAGTTTTTCACCAAGACAGTACAGCTTCGTCAATCCCCGCGAGAAGGAAATAGCTCACCTTCCACGTGCAAAACGCAGCGAAATTAACACGCCAGAATAGCGCGGTAGCTTATTGTGCTGAGCAGCAAAGCGCGCTTTTCTGTATTCTTGTTAAGATTCGGAGCTTGTCTTGAATACAACCTATCATATCTATATGTGTTTGAAATCAGGAAATGATAAAGAATAAGATGAAATCATTTATGGATCGATTTCTTAAATTTTTATCGTTAGACTAATTAATCTATTTTTGTTAATTGTGATCACATTTTAAGAGTAAACATGACATATGTGTATATTTTTAGGCTTCGTCGAAGATTACTTGACCAAAATTTCAACCAATTTGGTTGAAAAATGAGAGCGTGACAGTGCCGCCTCAACTTTCACGAAAAGCTGGATATGACGTCATCAAAGCTATTTATAAAAAAATGAAAAAAACATCTGGAGATACCATACTCAGGATTTCTCATGTCACGTTTCATAAAGATCGGTCCAGTAGTTTTCTCTGAATCGCTCTACACACACACACACACACACACACACACACACACACACACACACAGACACACATACACACATTCACCACGACCTTCGTCTCGATTCCCCCCTCTACGTTAAAACATTTAGTCAAAACTTGACTAAATGTAAAAACACGTGGTCACCGCGAAATAAGGGAGATCACTCCTATGACGTGTCTCAGTTTTGACCTAAAGACCCCTGAAACGCGTTAGGCCCAGTTTTTGAAGAAGTTTTGAGTTTCCATATGCTTCGACGCATGCGTTTGGGCGGGGGAGGGGCGAAGGAGGGTTCGTGTTCTAACTGTGACAATTAAACAATTAACTGTTCCCCCGGCTTTACAGACGGAGAAAAAAAAAATCGCAGACAGATTTTTTAATTTTTTTTTTCACAGACAGAATCTTTTTCTTGTGGACAGCCGGGGGTTGGGGAGGGGGGGATCCGGAACCCCTGTAACCCCCCCCCCCCCTTATTCTCCTATGGGTGGGAGGGGGGGGGGGTGAGGGATACGACGCACGTGCTATTTAAGCTCGTTGAGAATCGTCATGTATACTCCCGGTCATGGTAATATGTAACGATCATACATGTATACAATGAAGGTTTTGTTTTACAGATGGCCCGTGTCAAGTGACAATACGCACGTGGCGTGCCCTATAGCCTACCACAATTACAAGGAGCGTTAGTTTTCCCTTGCTGATGAAATCTTCGCCTGTTTGTGATGGATAAAACTGAGATCACGACCTGCGGGAGTCACATGAAGGGAGGAGAACACAGATTAATCTCGACACCGCCTATTCCCATCCCAATGACACGGGATGAAACCATGTGACCCTTGACTCCCTGCCCCGTGGGTGTATAGAGGGTTCCGGACTGACTTCCTGCCCGGAAGCGACCATGTGACAAGCGCACTCGGGCTCATACGCCGTTGCCAGGGGGCGCTGCGTTGAATCAACGGCGTCATGTACTTACAACCAAAGTTTCAACAACTTCCAAGTGATTGTTATTTTCGGTTGAAAACTGGTGCTCACGTGAAAAGCGCTAACGCTTCAGACTGGTTTCAATAATATAGGATTCATATATATACACAACAAGCAATGCACCTTTAAATGCGCTCCAACAGTACTTGCAATGTTTGAATTAACGGTTAGGTTTTAAACAAGTGCATTCAATTCAATTCTTGATTTGCCGCTCCCACGCATCAAGAGTTTACGCCGGTGGGGGGTGGCCCTTGGCTACGAACAATTTAATCTGACACGGGCAAGAAGGATTAAAAAATAAAAGTTCGGCTTTTAACCCCTGCAATGCCTTTATGTCATCGTTTCCTCTTTTAAGACAGATACAATGATACCTTCAACGAAAGGACGCCCTTGGCACAAATAAAAGACAATTGTCCATACTTTTCAAGAGGCACGTTTTTCTTTTTAAAAAAAGCGAAAGGGACGACCAAAGTGTCCATGCATGGGGCGGGGATGTAGCTCAGTCGGTAGCGCGCTGGATTTGTATCCAGTTGGCCGCTGTCAGCGTGAGTTCGTCCCCACGTTCGGCGAGAGATTTATTTCTCAGAGTCAACTTTGTGTGCAGACTCTCCTCGGTGTCCGAACACCCCCCGTGTGTACACGCAAGCACAAGACCAAGTGCGCACGAAAAAGATCCTGTAATCCATGTCAGAGTTCGGTGGGTTATAGAAACACGAAAATACCCAGCATGCTTCCTCCGAAAACGGCGTATGGCTGCCTAAATGGCGGGGTAAAAAAACGGTCATACACGTAAAATTCCACTCGTGCAAAAAACACGAGTGTACGTGGGAGTTTCAGCCCACGAACGCAGAAGAAGAAGAAAAAGTGTCCATGCTAACTTGGTTTTATCTGTCTCCAGAACTAGTGTCTGTTTGGGACAATCACATGACGTGGTTATATGCAGGGGTCAAAGTATCCTGCTATGCTATGCTAACTTGTTTTTTTCTGTCCCCAGAACTAGTGTCTATTTGGGACATGACGTGGTTATGTACTAGGACCAAAGTGTCCTCTCCTCGCAGGTGCATTTGTAGCGCAGCAGGTCTAGGTTTTACACAAGGCGGGCTCATGGTAACCAAGTGTTAAGTGTTGTTCACATGACAGACTTTCAACATACTTAAAAGTCTGCCATGTGAAGGGTCCCGACGATTTAGTCCCGATTTATTAATTGATTTAGCAGCGATTTGAAAACTCAGAGGAGAGCTACTCTCCTTGGAGTAGACTTTTAATATTACAGACCCCAATTGTTTGGCTCTAACCAGAAACAAGGTCAAGGAACTACGACCGGATAAGCCCGAACGTGAAAGTTGGCTACGAATCGTTGCTTAATTATGACTGAAACCAACGTGCGGTCCCTTTTTTTACATTTAGTCAAGTTTTGACTGAATGTTTTAACATAGAGGGGGGAATCGAGACGAGGGTCGTGGTGTATGTGTGTGTATGTGTGTGTCTGTCTGTCTGTCTGTCTGTGTGTGTGTAGAGCGATTCAGACTAAACTACTGGGCCGATCTTTATGAAATTTGACATGAGAGTTCCTGGGTATGATATCCCCGGAAGTTTTTTTCATTTTTTCGATAAATACCTTTGATGACGTCATATCCGGCTTTTTGTAAAAGTTGAGGCAGCACTGTCACACCCTAATTTTTCAATCAAATTGATTGAAATTTTGGCAAAGCAATCTTCGACAAAGGCCGGGGTTTGGTATTGCATTTGAGCTTGGTGGCTTAAAAACTAATGAGTGAGTTTGGTCATTAAAAATCGAAAACTTGTAATTAAAATTATTGTTTTTATTAAACGATCCAAAAACAATTTCATCTTATTCTTCGTCATTTTCTGATTCCAAAAACATATACATATGTTATATTTGGATTAAAAACAAGCTCTGAAAATTAAAAATATAAACATTATGATCAAAATTAAATTTCCGAAATCGTTTTAAAAACTATTTCATCTTATTCCTTGTCGGTTCCTGATTCCAAAAATATATAGATATGATATGTTTGGATTAAAAACACGCTCAGAAAGTTAAAACGAAGAGAGGTACAGTAAAGCGTGCTATTAAGCACAGCGCAATCGCTATCGCGCCAAACAGGCTCGTCACTTTGACTGCCTTTTGCACTAGCGGCGGACCACGTTCAGTTTCATTCTGTGAGTTCCACAGCTTGACTAAATGTAGTAATTTCGCCTTACGCGACTTGTTTTAAATTCATCGCATTATCATTCTCGCGCAGAGTCCGTTTTTACATTTAGTCAAGTTTTGACTAAAGGTTTTAACATAGAGGGGGGAATCGAGACGAGGGTCGTGGTGTACAAGATACAAGATACAAGATATTTATTCACCAATTTTGCAAAAGGATTTCATCTTGGCACGGCACGGTAAAAATAAAATAAAAACCAACCAGACACATATGCAGACACACATCACCATGCATGCATACATACGTACATTACACTGTATGTGTGTGTGTGTGTGTGTGTGTGTGTGTGTGTGTGTGTGTGTGTGTGTGTCTGTCTGTGCGTGTGTGTGTGTAGAGCGATTCAGACCAAACTACTGGACCGATCTTTATGAAATTTTACATGAGAGTTCCTGGGAATGATATCCCCGGACGTTTTGTTCTTTTCTTCGATAAATACCTTTGATGACGTCATATCCGGCTTTTTGTAAAAGTTGAGGCGGCACTGTCACACCCTCACTTTTCAATCAAATTGATTGACATTTTGGCCAAGCAATCTTCGACAAAGGCCGGACTTCGGTATTGCATTTCAGCTTGGTGGCTTATTTGGTCATTAAAAATTTGAAAATTGTAAAAAAAAATATTTGTTTTATAAAACGATCCAAATTTACGTTCATCTTATTCTTCATCATGTTCTGATTCCAAAAACATATAAATATGTAAAATTTGGATTTGTTTGTTTTGTTTGTTCGTTCATGGGCTGAAACTCCCACGGCTTTTACGTGTATGACCGTTTTTACCCCGCCATTTAGGCAGCCATACGCCGCTTTCGGAGGAAGCATGCTGGGTATTTTCGTGTTTCTATAACCCACCGAACTCTGACATGGATTACAGGATCTTTTTCGTGCGCACTTGGTCTTGTGCTTGCGTGTACACACGCGGGTGTTCGGACACCGAGGAGAGTCTGCACACAAAGTTGACTCTGAGAAATAAATCTCTCGCCTAACGTGGGGACGAACTCACGCTGACAGCGGCCAACTGGATACAAATCCAGCGCGCTACCGACTGAGCTACATCCCCGCCTATATTTGGATTAAAAACAAGCTCTGAAAATTAAAAATATAAAAATTATGATTAAAATTAAATTTCCGAAATCGTTTTAAAAACTATTTCATCTTATTCATTGTCGGTTCCTGATTCCAAAAACATATAGATATAATATGTTTGGATTAAAAACGCGCTCAGAAAGTTAAAACGAAGAGAGGTACAGTAAAGCGTGCTATGAAGCACAGCGCAACCGCTACCGGGCCAAACAGGCTCGTCACTTTCACTGCCTTTTGCACTAGCGGCAGACTACGTTCAGTTTCATTCTGTGAGTTCCACAGCTTGACTAAATGTAGTAATTTCGCCTTACGCGACTTGTTTTTTCCTTGAGATAAATGAAGCAGAAGTATAGGCGTGAAGTTTTTACATTTAGTCAAGTTTTGACTAAATGTTTTAATATAGAGGGGGGAATCGAGACGAGGGTCGTGGTGCGTGTGTGTGTGTGTGTGTGTGTGTGTGTGTGTGTGTGTGTGTGTGTGTGTGTGTAGAGCGATTCAGAGTAAACTACTGGACCGATCTTTATGAAATTTTACATGAGAGTTCCTGAGTATGATATCCCTTAGACGTTTTTTTCATTTTTTGGATAAATGTCTTTGATGACGTCATATCCGGATTTTCGTGAAAGTTGAGGCGGCACTGTCACGCTCTTATTTTTCAACCAAATTGGTTGAAATTTTGGTGAAGTAATCTTCGACGAAGCCCGGACTTTGGTATTGCATTTCAGCTTGGAGGCTTACAATTTAATTAATGAGTTTGATCATTAAAGTTGTCATTAAAATCGATTTTTCGCAAACTGATTTAAAATTGATTGCATCGTATTCTTCATCGCATTCTGAATCTAAAAATATATACATATGTCATGTTTACTCTTAAAATGTGATCACAATTAACGAAAATAGAATAATTAGTCTTGGTTTAAACTGTTTTATTCATTTGTGCATTATTTACAAAAAACACATATTGAGTAAACAACAACAAGCATAATGCTTATAGTGGTGTTTACAGTTAGAAAATAACATATAAATGGCGGCTATTGTACAGTTTAAATGAAGAGCAAGCAAACATGAAAGGAAATTGTACATCAAAACAAAAATCCGTTTAAGAATACATATATAATATTTATGGTGTTAGCGAGTAAGAGATAGGGAGGGAGAGAGGGAGGGAGAGAGGGTGAGAGGGAGAGAGAGAGAGAGAGAGAGAGAGAGAGAGAGAGAATAATTAGTCTTACGATTAAAATGTAAGAAATCGATCCAAATATGATGTCATCTTATTCGTGATCATTTCCTGATTCCAAAAACATATATATATATATATATGATAGGTTGTATTCAAAACAAGCTCAGAAAGTTAACAAGAATACAGAAAAGCGCGCTTTCCTGCTTTGCACAATACGCTACCGCGCTAATCTGGCGTGTCAATATCACTACGTTTTGCACGTGGAAGGTGAGCGATTTCCTTCACGCGGGGATTGACGAAGCTGTACTGTCTTTGTGAATAAATACAGTGCGTTCAGTTTCATCCCGTGAGTTCGACAGCTTGACTAAATGTAGTAATTTCGCCTTACGCGACTTGTTTGTAATTCATCGCATTATCATTCTCGCGCAGACTCCGTTTGTTTTCTTAAGATAAATGAAGCAGAAGTATAGGCGTGAAGTTTGTTTAGTTTTTTTAGCATAACTGTTAACAACAAACACACAAATAAACAAACAAAGTTACAAACAAACGACAACATGACCCCCCAAAAACCCATCTACGTTTCTCGAATCACATTTATAAAAAGTAAAGTGTGCTTTTGATTATAACTACAGAAACTGTTACATTTGGAAGAAGAAGAAAATGAGAGAAAAAAAATGACAACGCGAATAATGGTATCCGGTGCCTCAACATTCGACAGAAATACCCTAAAATCAATTAAATGTTGTTTTCGTCAATGGAATACAATACAGTCTTTGTATGAATTACAAGCTGTCTTTGTTTTTCGTTGCGTCCTTCAGTTGTATCTTTTCTTGACTTCCATCGGCCATCACGATCGCATGCAGTAGTTCCGGTACAGCATCTGGCTCCATTTCCGGCCCGATCTGTATGTCCGGAAGTTAGATTTCTTGAGATGTGATGAAAGTATGACTAGACTGGAACACAGAGGAAATGATTAATTCACGAACACGTGGCATCGTTAGGTCACTTGGAGAGATAAAGTTATGACCGCATACCAAGCATATTACATGTAAGTCTAGTCATTGGTGGATTTTGTTTAATGTCTTTATTGTTCGGTTTCATTTGGAAACGACAAGCAGGCGTACTAATGTAAGGATACATAGGAAATAAAGCTGGCTCATATTATAGAAATATAGAGATACCGACCGTGCGTTGGACAGTTGTTAGAGAAGGTTGTATAAACACGACTGCTTCAACGCATACACTGAAACAAAAAACACTCATCAGAATGAATTCAACGATTATTTGATTTATTTATCTATTCAATTTTTTTTTTACTTTGCAGTTTAATTTTGTCAAAACAAACAAACAAACAAACAAACAAACAAACAAGCGTCAAATATCACATACTGCGTATTGTTTCACCTTCAACATTATTTTAAAAAGAAAACCGTATCAGCGTCGCTCGAGTACATCTCATAGGCTTACATTATTCGTATGACTAAACCATTGTGGAACACACAACCACGGGTTTCACCGATGTGATAGAACACATTTTTTAGGAAAAAATCCTTGTCACTGTGGGACTGCAGAAATTCGCATGCTTTAACAATTCATTGCAAAACTTGTTTCTGTTGCTGTTATCTTTGATTTGCATAATTTACATGTGTCTCTATTGGACTTTATCGACCATCTGCACTTTTTCGCCGAATGTACTGAGAGGTTAATCTTATATCTTCAATAACGAGTAGGCCCATGCATGTATACGGATTCATAGTCGATTGAGTTAAATGGAATACGAACTTGTAAAATAGTTGTTGAACATGTATGAGGAAAGAAGGAAAAACAGACAGACAGACAGAAAAGAAGATAAATACACTGAAACTGGGAAAGGGATAAAAGCAGTCGTGGAAATGTTATGAGGCGAATACTGCATATACATATAGTTGCTGCATGTCTGAATGACACTGATCTTCTATTACTATTTGATCTTAGTTCGGGATAACTTAAAGGATTTATCAGGCACAGATTTTTTGTCTTCTCCTCCCTCAATAAACCATTTGTTTAATTGACATTTTTGGGGGGAAAGTTAACAAAAACACTATAGTTAATTAGTTTCCTATAAACTCCATGGTGGAACCAGTTCATGATGCATGTAACTGGTCCATCAGATACTGCTTCTTGTACGAATGTTTTTTCTCAGTCTAATAGTGCAGTTGTTGCTACGTAGGGGAAAGGCTCCTGATATGGACCACTTTTTGTTTCATGCTGATAACTAGCTTGCTTTCTTGCGAAGAAGTTTCATTTTGTGTTTGGTAGTCCTTCTCTCTTACATTAACCGTTAGGCCTAATTAGAGTGAAATAGCTTTGATAGACATTCAGCACAAATTAAATACAGAAAAAATCACAAAAGGTCCATATTAGGAGCCTGGGCGCCTAATATGGACCAGTGAAGCGGCCTTCACGAATCACTGTAAAAAGCCCCCTATATTTCAAAATAACATGATACAACTTGGTGTACAAGCCAGCCTAATTAAAATATGCTCTAGATTTATCTGTTTCGGGTTGATGAGCGCATTATTTGAAGCGCACCAAGAAACTAAAGAAGCTTATCAAAAACAGAGTGAAAATAAGTAAAATTATTAACTTCCACGAAATACCAAGGAAGCAATGCGTCAACTCAATGATCCTACTACCTATGAAACGCTATCCTCAGACCCGACAAAAGACATTGCGAAAAAATCCAATGACTTTCTGACTGATCTCAAGAACCAAGGACACATTGACAGTAATACATATAAGTGGGGATTGCTGGACACTGAAAACATAAAATGCCATACTTTTTATCATTTGCCCAAAGTGCACAAGAGACTTGACAATCCTCCGGGACGTCCGATTGTTTCAGGCATTGGAGGTCCCACTGAACACCTGTCCAAGCTAGTGGACCACTGGCTTCAGCCAATTATTCACCAGCTTCCCTCCTTTGTGAAGGATACAACACACTTTCTCAAAATTGTAGAAGAGTGGAAAGAAACCTATGAGCCTTTGCCTGAGGATGTACTCATTGTCACTATTGATGTGGTTGGGCTGTACACTAACATTCCTCATGAGGAAGTGGGTCCTGCTATACAGGCAGCGTTGAACCAGTACGACGCAGCACCTCAGTCACCACCGCTTGATCTACTGGTCCCGATCATTGAACATGTCCTCCAAAACAACGTGTTCCAGTTTGACGGCGAAATCTACAAACAGAAGTTCGGGACAGCAATGGGAACACCTATGGCACCCACAATAGCTAACATTTTCATGGCCTGGATAGAGGAAAGAATTTTGAAAAACTCACCATGGACCATCCACAACACATGTTGGAAAAGATTCATTGATGATGTGGCGATGCTGTGGTTTCACGGAGAAGAACAACTGAACCTGTTTCTGAAGTGGATTAACACGCTGCACCCATCCATAAAGTTCACAGCCAACTACGGTGCACGCAACATCCCATACCTGGACGTGAACCTCAGCATCGCCGACAACTCCATCGTCACCGATCTTCACACCAAACCCACAGATGCCAACATGTGTCTGCCATTCAATAGCTGCCATCCAAGACATTGTACAAGGTCCATCCCCTACAGCCAGTGCCTGCGGATCAGACGAATCTGCTCTTCCGAAGAAAATTTCCAAAAGAGATCACAAGAACTGAAAGAAAAGCTCTCAAAAAGAGGCTATCCGAAGCCTTTATTGGAAGAAGCCATCAAAAAAGTAGCAGCGATACCCAGAAAAAACACACTAAACTACAAAGAACGACAACAGACAGACCGTGTGCCCATCATCATTACCCACAACCCTGCAAACCCACCTCTGTCCCAGTGGCTCAAAGACTATTTGCCCATCCTACACTCAAGCAGCAGAATGCAAAAAGCAGTCCCCCAGCCGCCAATAGTAGGTGAACGTAACTGTAGAAATCTCAGGCGTATTCTAATGCCCAGCAAAATGCCATCAAAACAGCAGAACCAGCAACAACCCGATGATCACCAGCACCAGCAACAACAACCTGGTGACCTACAACAGCAGCAGCAGCAACATGACGATCCACAGCAGAAGCAACATGAGGATCCACAGCAGCAGCAGCAACAAGAACCTGATGAACAACAGCAGCAGCAGCAAGAACCTGATGACCAACAGCAGCAGCAACAAGACGCTGATGAGCAACAGCAGCAGCAACAAAAACCTGATGACCAACAGCAGCAGCAACAAGAACCTGATGACCAACAGCAGCAGCAGAGACATGAAGATCAACCGCAGCAGTGTGGTGTGTCTTCGTCTTTTGTGGGTGCTCCTTGCGTGGGGCGCGCCTCTTCACAATGCACTAGTAGCAACAATGGTGTTCACCAGAAGCCCTTTCACCAGCAAAATGGGTGCTATAGGTGCAGTGGGGGGAGGTGTGTGCTGTGCGGGGGGCACTTGCAGGAGACGAGGACATTCCACAGTGTTGTTAATAGAGGTACACACAATATCAGAACTTTCATGTCCTGTGACACAACCAACTTGGTTTACCTAATTGACTGTGGCAAATGCAAAAAATGTCAGTATGTCGGCGAAACTGGACAGACACTTAAAAAACGTTTCTATGGCCACAGGCACAACATCAAACACTACAAAGATCATGCAGGACACACGGACAGTACATCAAAATATACACGAGAAGATACAATGGTCGCTAAACATTTTAATCTCCCTGGACATACACTAGCAGACATGCAATGCACAGCCATAGAAAAAATCCATGCAGAAGACATTGCTTTGAGAAAAAGAAGAGAATGGTTCTGGAGACATCAGCTGCAGACCAATTTCCCTGACGGACTTAATGTGTTTGACTAATTGACGGTTGCTGCCCTCTGTATTTGTTATTGCGAGGCTGTTCGCGGATATAATGTTTGGATATTTTTCTATAATTATCCCTTTGTTGTTCGCAGCAGAGTACACAACGTCTTTTGACGCTATCAACAAGATAAACAGTGTCCTATGGCTATAAACTTATCAGCCTTGTAACATGTTAGCTCCCTGGATCGCATTCAACACCTGGAAGTATGTGTGTGTGTGTGCGTGTGGGAGTGAGTGTGCTCAAGTGTATGTGCTTGCAAACATATGAAGTTTTACCTTTACTGCTTACTTTAGAGAGAGAGAGAGAGAGAGAGAGAGAGAGAGAGAGAGAACAATAGCAAATTTGCACGTGTTTTATCTATTTTTAGAATGACGTCATTGGTATTCTTACGTAATTTCCTTTCTGTTTTTACGTCATCGTTTGTTTTGATTTCATTACTGAAGAAGGAGTTTTTACTCCGAAATATTTATTTCATTTTGGTGTTTGGGTGTTATTTTTTATTCTTATTTAACTTCCACGAAAAGAAGACTTTTTGTTGCATTTTTAAAAAATCTCGAGCGCTAGTTATAGGTTATTTCCAGCAAGCTTCTTAATGAATTAATGAAAACAGCCTTTAGCTTTCATTTTCTTCGATTTGTTGAAGGTGGTCCATAATATTATTAGGGGACTCGCACATACTTTGAGATTTTGCTATTAGTTTTTGTTTGCAGTAGAAACTCAGGGTCAACACTGCTAAAATTTAACAAGTACGGTTTTAGCTGTCATATATAGCAATTTTTGTGTGATAAAAGCTTTGGCTGTGGATAGAAACGAGTCCGTTTTAGGCGGTAAATTTAGAGTGAACGCTGCCAAAAGTGAAAAAAAGAGAAAAAGCCTAACGGTTTTGAGATTTCTGTTTCTGCAACTGTTTTGACATGTGCACGTTATTCAGAGAGGGTGAATACAGCGAATAAAACTTTTTTGAGCGCTCTAGCGCCGTTAGTTTGTCAGAACAGAAGGTGGTCCATATTAGGAGCCGGTCCATATTAGGAGCCCTTCCCCTATACACCTGGTTTAGGTCCCCGGTGGCGCGTCGCTGGGATTAGGGAATATCAGTTCTAAATCTGGTTATATAATCATGTTGATAATAATAATAATAACTGGACATTTTCAAGTTTCTCCTTCCTTGAATTAGTGCAAACAAGAGCATCGTCGACAATGCCACTCAAGTTTCTCCTTCCTTGAATTAGTGCGAACAAGAGCATCGTCGACAATGCCACTCAAGTTTTTCCTTCCTTGAATTAGTGCAAACAAGAGCATCGTCGACAATGCCCACTTTCTGCACAGTACTCGTGCATTCACCGGACCTCAGTCCTTTGCCTTTCAGTTGACTTGATGAATACAAGCAGCGACTGTGCTGGAAGTGCTTTTGTTCAGGCTTTACCGACTTTACAAGTAGGTTTGCGATGGCGCAGGGGTATTGTTGTGGCTTTGGAGGCTGTCTGCTCAGCGTATTCGGCCGCCGACGGCAAACTTTGACGATGATTAATGCTTGTGCACAAGCAGCTATTGACTCACAGTTTAAAAAAAATGTTGGCTCTCTTTCGGCTTTTTGTTTTTTTCTCCGTGCCGAGGTGCCGTTCTTCGTCCCTTTTTTTAAAATACATTTTTTTTGTTAAAGGAGAATTGGAGGGGTGGAGTCACAGCAGGAACACAAGAGAAATTATTCACGGCATTTATAAAATATGAGCTCTCTTTTGCCGGCTTTTTGTTTGTTATGTTTTATTTCTCCGAGCCTCTCTTCGTTACTTAAAAAAAAGTTTTTTAAAGGAGAATCGGAGGGGTGGAGTCACAGCAGGAACACAAGCGGAATTATTCTCGGCGTAAAAAAACCAAAAACTAAAAAAAAAAAAAAAATTCACACAACTGTTGAGACGGGTCCGTTGCAGTCAGTCAGTCGTGTCTAGACGTCTGTCTGGGGCTCAATATTCCCGCCAGTACTTAGGCTGCGACGTGTACCGTACCGGTTGTTTTGCTGTTTACTGCAGTTGGCCAGACGGGGTCAACAGACGACCTAGATACATACATTTTCTGTCGCGTCGACATCTTTTGCAGAACCTGTCTGTGGCCGCCGGTCTGGAAAGTCTGCATCAGTGTCAGTGGCGTGATACCGTAGACACTTGACGAGAGAACTCATCGAACGTGACCATGCGGTTAAAGCAAACAATACAATACAATACAATACAATACAATACAATACAATACAATACAATACAATACAATACAATACAATACAATACAATACAGTGCAACAAGACAAGACAAGACAAGACAATGATAACCTTTAAACCACTTCAATAAAAGAAGCTCTCAAAGAAGGCATGCCCAATTAAGCATAATTTTATAATGACCAGGAAAGCAAAGCCTAAGATTTTCGTGTTTTGTCGAGTCAGTCCATGCATTTTTTTTTATTTTTTTTTATCAGCAACGGTGTAGGTCTCAAGTGAAAACGAATGAAACCAACACACGATAATGATAATGAAATAACAGACAAGCTGGATGCATACAAAAGGTTATACTTTGACGAAAAGGAGAAGTTTCGACAAATATACAGTTTCATCCTGGAGCGCAGATTTTAGACATCCTTTTTTGGAGGTTAACCAGGCATCACAATAGTTACGGAGTGAAAGTAGGTATATACAGGGGTGGGTTTACACAAGGAAGCTTAGATAAATTGTCTTCATGTCGTGGTTCTATATTTGGCCATAGACAAATGCAAACAGCCACCAAGAGAGAGAAAGATAACAAGTCGCGTAAAGCGAAATTACTACATTTAGTCAAGCTGTGGAACTCACAAAATGAAACTGAAGGTAGTCCGCCGCTAGTGCAAAAGGCAGTCAAAGTGACGAGCCTGTTTGGCGCGGTAGCGGTTGCGCTGTGCTTCATAGCACGCTTTTCTGTACCTCTCTTCGTTTTAACTTTCTGAGCGTGTTTTTAATCCAAACATATCATATCTATATGTTTTTGGAATCAGGAACCGACAAGGCATAAGATGAAAGTGTTTTTAAGTTGATTTCGAAAATATAATTTTGATCATAATTTTTATATATTTAATTTTCAGAGCTTGTTTTTAATCCAAATATAACATATTTATATGTTTTTGGAATCAGAACATGATGAAGAATAAGATGAACGTAAATTTGGATCGTTTTATACATTTTTGTTTTTTAACAATTTTCAGATTTTTAATGACCAAAGTCATTAATTAATTTTTAAGCCAGCAAGCTGAAATGCAATACCGAAGTCCGACCTTCGTCGAAGATTGCTTGGCCAAAATTTCACTCAATTTGATTGAAAAATGAGGGTGTGACAGTGCCGCCTCAACTTTTACAAAAAGCCGGATATGACGTCATCAAAGGTATTTATCGAAAAAAAAGAAAAAACTTCCGGGGATATCACTCCCAGGAACTCTCATGTACAATTTCATAAAGATCGGTCGAGTAGTTTGGTCTGAATCGCTCTACACACACACACGCAAAGACAGACAGACAGACACACACACACATACACCACGACCCTCGTCTCGATTCCCCCTCTACGTTAAAACATTTAGTCAAAACTTGACTAAATGTAAAAAAGAGAGAGAGAGAGAGAGAGAGGGGGGAGGGAGAGAGAGAGAGTGAGAGAGAGAGAGAGAGCGAGAGAGAGTGAGAGAGAGAGAGGGGGTGGAGAGAGAGAGGATAAAGAGAGAGAGAGGGAGATAGAGAGAGAGAGAGAAAGAGAGAGAGAGAGAGAGAGAGAGTGAGAGAGAGACTGAGAGAGAGAAAGAGAGATAGAGAGGGAGAAAGAGAGAGAGAGAGAGATAGAGAGAGAAAAAGAGAGAGAGAGAGATAGAGAGAGAAAGAGAGAGAGAGAGAGATAGGTAGAGAGAGAGAGAGAGAGAGAGAGAGAGAGAGAGAGAGAGAGAGAGAGAGAGAGAGAGAGTCTCGGATTTTATTTGCACAAAGCGGATACTATACCCTTGTCTCTATTTGAAATGTCTTCAAGTGCAGATCAGTTAAAGGCGCGTGGCGCGGCGCGATTAGATAAAATGATAAATGACAACACTCAAATCGTCTTCATCGGCTCAGGCCCTAAATGACTTTAGAGTAAACTGGCACCCCGAACGTTTGTTTAATGACTGTCCACAACCACCCCCCCTTTGAGACACTGGTATTTCAGTTAATGATGTCTGTAAAATGATAATGTACCTCAATTTTAAAAAAACCTCACTCACCTCCGGGACGGGTGCATGAACACTCCGCGCACTTTCCCAATTTTGAAGCTTCCGCGCATGTGAAACTCCCGCGCGTGGTGTATATGTAAGATGCGCGCGTGTTTTAGCAAAATGTGATGTGAAACTAGCGCGCGTGTCTTTGCTCGGTCAAATGTGAGACATTGAGACATTAACAACTGACACTTGTATATCCATGAAAACTGACACTTGTATATCTATATATTGAACACGTCTTTATTACACAGACAAGTCGATAAAAACGAATGAAGACTTAAACCATGCGTATAAGAATATTTTGTTCACTTATTATATAACAGAAATTACAGAAATTTCGGGTGTCTGGTATCACAGTCACAGAGACTGCAGCAAAGGTACAAGAGGGGGGAAGTCACAGCATGGCCGGCAAATTTTTCCAGGCCATGGACTTGACGTATTCCTTCCTGTCGATTTCCCCCGTGTTGTATCGTTGCTGCAGTCTCCCCAGTTCCAGCAGTTTCTGCCTTCGTTGCGGCCGTAGGGACTGTGAGTACGCGCGCAAGTTGTATGAGCCGAACCAGTAATTCGTGCGCGGAAGTTACAACCCGATATTGCGCGGAGCATACATGTATTTTACAAGCGCGGAATTTACATATGCGCGGAAATTACCGGCTGCGTCCGGGACAACCGGTGTCTGGCCTGTCTGAAAACACCTCCGCGTGAGGGGTTTTGCTGCCAGCGCAGTGAAGATAAAGAGGGAAACATTTTCTCTGCTCGCGCGGCATCAAGCAGGATGTCTTTGAACTGCACTTTCAAGGCATGATTTTCTCTGGGGATCCACAAAGTATCGGCCATTATGCACTAGACCACTGTATCACTGCACACAAACAAATGATGACGTAGGCCGTTTGAGGTCAATTAAGGTCAAGGTCATGCATGTCATTTTTCGCCGGATGAAGGGAGGAAGAAGGGGGGAGTGCTAATGGATACGGGGAGAGGGGGTGTTAGGTGGAAGGAAGGGAGTGCGGTTGGTCACACACACGGAAACGCATCTATACCTAGGTCACGTCAGGTCACACTGCGGAACCTGTCAATCTCCGCCTTGAAGGTGCTTTTTTGAATTTTCTCAAGGCAGGCTGTAAATTATGACTCCTCGAAAATCAGAATGCTATAGCTAGGTTTCTTACTGCTCAAGAAGAAGGAGAAGGAGGGAGAAGGACAGGCAGACAGAAAGAAAGAGAGTGAAAGTGTGAGAGAGAGAGAGAGAGAGAGAGAGAGAGAGAGAGAGAGAGAGAGAGAGAGAGAGAGAGAGAGAGAGAGAGAGACTCAGACTCAGAACTT
>NC_090261.1:55721226-55741226 GCF_037325665.1 Littorina saxatilis | reverse complement strand
TTGGTACTGTGAAGGTTAAGTGACGCAAAAGTGTGTACGTCATTTACTTTGGAAAGAGGCCGTAATGAGTTACTTCCCTTCGGGTCTCGTTCTATCACTGACAACATACGAACATGCGTTGGATTATTAAGCCGCCTTGTAAAGGGTGCTGACTGGATTTGCTCTGCCTGTTTGTCCGGGTTTCAGGTGTTTGTCAACCATGTCACCACGTGTAAAGAGCTCGGTCAATTTGAATTTTTTAAAAATTAATTTATTCATTTAATTTTATTTGTAATTAATTCTTTCTAAAATGTATTTATTTACTTTAAAAAAAAATCACAATGTATTCATTTAAAAAAAAAATCTCCGTGTCCCACTCCCATATTACCAAGGGCGGCTTTTTGACCCCGTTAAGGTCAACACTTGTTATGTAATGAGTCGGATGTTCGTTAAAACCGGACAGTTCTTTGATTATGAAAAAATTGCGATAATGATCCAAGTTCCTGACTGACTAATTGGGCTTTACGTCCTCAAAAGAATTAGTACCTATTAGGGACATTAAGTACTAATTCCTGTGAGGACGTATATTGGATTTGTGTTTGTTTGATTTATAGTATGGGATTCACTTACACTGAGGCTGGCTGAAAACCAATACCACACGCTTAGTGACTTGTTACGACCAGACAGGTAAAGGGCAAATATGACACTTTAATCCCCCATTAACGCACCCACTAGTTCGTGACTCAAGTTGCTTCCAACTTGTCACTCTTTTCTTTAATGCGAATAATGGTGCACCTCAGTCTCCCTTGGGGGGCGGGAGGCAACTCTCGACACAAGCTGACTGCTCCGGACGAGTTGTCTGGATCAGGTGGCGCTGCTGTCGGCGAGTAATCATGGCGGCGTCTCTTTAATGTCCTCCCCTGGCTAACACTGATCTGGGCACTCACAGGGGGATCGCAATCTCATTGCCCACCCCATAGTGTTAAACAACCACATTGCGTGCAAGGACTTAGCCGTGTTGGATGACGACCACAAAGCCGGTGCTTACAAAGGAAAACAGCAATCAAGAGCTTGGGTGACAATCCGACATGATTCCTCAGGTTTTCGGCGTCTGTCATGGTTGCTTAGATTGTTTGATTATTTAGGACATACTTATTGAAATGAGGGAAGGGATATACGCATGAGGTGTGTAAATGCAGTTTCCCGATGCCGTCTTTTTTATCTCCAAGGTGTATTAGTCACGGAAATGGTTAATATTTTGTCATATGCCGTTATTCAATTCATTCGACGGAGTCCACCCAACATTAATACGCTCTGCTATGTTAATTTTCTGTTCAGTCTGTCCCAAGTACAAGAGACTATAATTATTTGAGACATGGAGAGTTAACAATAATACAGTGGATATAGGTTGCTTTTCTAGCGATTTCTCAGTGTTCATCCCAAGACATATGCACATAAGACAAGATAAGAAAACTAATGTGCATTTTCATTTTACACAAACATTGACATTTCTGTTTTGGCACCACATAGCATTTCTAACAAGACAAAGACACGATCATTAAGCATAAGCAAACATAAGTACAAGATTAACATGAGATACACATGAGATATTTTGTACGCCTGTTGATCTTTTGCATTTAATACTTCCAACTTGTACACGTCAAACGTACTTTCTCCCCCCCTCCCCCTCCCTTTTCTTTTTTCTCTTCTGTAGAATATTCTGTTCCTATTTAGTTCCCCATCCCCATTCTTTCAATTTTTTTCTTCTGGTCTATTGTTGTTATGTCCACCATTACGAAAATGTGTGTAATTTAGTATTGTTCTGGTCACGTGATATAAGCATTTGCTTGAGTGCGTGTCCTAGCTGTGTGTTTTGAACTGTTCATGCGAAGAAATTCTGAATAAAAGTTTGTTTAAATCAAACGACACAAAAGTGCAGCATCCTACAAGTCAATCAATCCTCATTTCCCTTCCCTAAAGAAAACAATTGCAAAGGGCTGCTTCACCAATCAGTCACTATTCCTCCCGTCTTGGTAATTATCACGCGTTCAATGGAAAAGGAAATGAAATGTAAACTTGAGACGGTAGAGGGAACAATGGAACTGTCTCGCCACCGAGCAAAGATTAGGAATCAATCACCGACAATTAGGCGCCACGAGGCAGAGCGAAAGGAAAGGGACAGTTGCGGATTGCTGGTCTCATTCACCTCAGCCTTTTCAACACCCGCCGGCGACAGCTTGTGCCAGCTAACACACCGTCAGCAAACAAACCGCCACAATATTGGCACGTGCAATTCGCTACCCGTCATCATGCATGCAGTGAAGGAAAAGCGCATCGAGGTGCCTTTCATGGACTCCCACAACGCTCTTGTCATAGGTGAGGATTGAACCTGTTCCGAGTTGTATAGACTCCTGGGCCAGAATAGCGTGTAGGTGTAGATAGGGGTGCATTAAATCGAGACATACTGTACTTATTATAGTGGAGAGGGATGGAGAAGAAGAGGGTCCCCTGTGGGCACAAGGACCTCTGTGGATGGTGTGGAGGTGTGTGATTGTGCTGTCACCCCCGTGAAAAGACGCCATACAAGGCTGACCATAGGCGAGTCAGCAGCGGTAACGACGGGAGACGGGTTGCCTTTCTTTTGTCCTCCCTACCTTTTCTATTCAAATCTCCCCCACTGGGACGACTTCTCTGGGTTATTGGGCCTGGGAAGAAGGTTTCCCCTTTTGTGAATAAGCACTTTGTTAAACATCGCGCGGCGGTAATTTACAGTCCGCTTTCCAAACCCTGATCCCTTCCTTGCTGCTGCATGTTACCCCCCGGTGTCACGAACAGAAAGTTGACACTTTGGCGACCGAGGGAGGAGATAAAGACAGGTGAGAGGAGGGGTGGAGAAAAGGGGGTACATGTAATACGGAGGTAGGGAGAGAAAAGAAGCGAGCCAACTGTGATAGTGTAATACCTTGACCAGTCAAACCCAACAAAATGCAGGCAGAAACAGACAGTCTATTTCGTCCAGGGGAAGCAGATAACGACAGGGGGAGGGGTGGGGAGAAAGGGGTGGAAAGGAGGCAGGAAGAGAGACGGTGAGAGCAAAGGCTAAAGTAAAGCCGTGTGATAGTCTAATACCCTGGCAATTCAAAGCAAACAAAATGCATTCATTCGCAGGTAGAAACAGACAGTCTGGCTCAGTGTTGCGACTCCGCGAATTCAAATAAGATTTGCCCCCGAGGCTCACTACAATGAAACCCTCTTTTAAGACACCCCAATTAAGACACCCCAATTAAGACACCCCAATTAAGACACCCCAGTTAAGACCTACCCACTTTTACAAGACCCTTGCTTTCTCATAGTTTCTGTTTAAAACCTCTGTACATTTACCTCCATTTTATTAAGACTCCCTCGCTTTGAACACGATTTTGTTTGTAGGTCTTTAAGATAGGTTCCAATGTAAACAGACTTCTTGCTGACTTCACATGAAGGAAGACAGTGGACAGCAACGGGTGGGGAGAGGGAGTATTTAGACGATTTTTGAGGTCTTAAAAAGGGGTTCCACTGTAAACAGACTTCTTGCTGACTTCACATGAAGGAAGACAGTGGACAGCAACGGGTGGGTGGGAGGTAAGGGGAGAGGGAGTATTTAGAAGTATTTTGATGTCTTAAAAAGGGGTTCCACTGCATATACACTTCTTGCTGATTTCACATGGAAGAAGACAGAAGACAGAACGGGTGGGGTGGGATGGGGGTTAGGGAGAGAGGTGAAGGGGTTCGGGGTGGTAGTGATTTGATAGCTGATGTGAAGACAGAAGACAGCAACGGGTGGGGTGGGGTGGGGTTAGGGAGAGAGGTGAAGGGGTTCGGGGTGGTAGTGATTTGATAGCTGATGTGAAGACAGAAGACAGCAACGGGTGGGGTGGGGGTAGGGAGAGAGGTGAGGGGGTTCGGGGTGGTAGTGATTTGATAGCTGATGTGAAGACAGAAGACAGCAACGGGTGGGGTGGGGTGGGGTTAGGGAGAGAGGTGAGGGGGTTCGGGGTGGTAGTGATTTGATAGCTGATGTGAAGAGTAGAAGACAGCAACGGGTGGGGTGGGGTGGGGTTAGGGAGAGAGGTGAGGGGGTTCGGGGCGGTAGTGATTTGATAGCTGATGTGAAGACAGAAGACAGCAACGGGTGGAGTGGGGTGGGGGTAGGGAGAGAGGTGAGGGGGTTCGGGGTGGTAGTGATTTGATAGCTGATGTGAAGAGTAGAAGAGGTAAAGGCCTGACAAAGGAGGGCCCAGGGAAGACACCGTGGCACCTGGCAGGGGGGATCAAACGGCCGTCGCACACCGGTGCAAGGTAACAACAGCGACAAAAGTAAGTAGGGGTAGAGTTCTGTAAAGAAATCTGCGGATAAACATCAACCTGCTACTCCGGGGGAGGCTTTTATTTGAGTCCCCGTAATAGAGAAAGAAAGAGAGCGAAGAGACGAGCCCTTGTAGGCTCTTGGCCCTGTTTACAGTCACGACAGAGTTTTCAAAAGGCAACCGTCAATAGGTTTTACCGTGGACACTTCTGCATCTTCATCCAGAAACTTTCTTTCTTTCTTTCTTTATTTGGTGTTTAACGTCGTTTTCAACCATCCAGAAACGATTTTCAATAAAAATCGTCATTGTTGTCTTGGTGAGCGACACTTGCCACGCATGTATAATTAGTATGGTTTTAAGAGTATTGCATGCATTATTTATTTATTCGGCTGCAGTTGACAAAGAACAGTGAATTGCAAACAACAAAACACCGCACAAAAATTGTATTAATTACTGCACTCAAGAATAAAGAAACCAGCGAAGCTTCAAAAGTTCAAGTAGTTACTAGCACATGGTTGGCCCCAGGGGTCTTATAAACAAAATTGACAAGTGACGAGTTGAACAAAAAAAACGCATTTGAGGGGGAAACTGCACTTAAGACCTTACGGAAGAAAAGAAGCATAACAGAAGAAACATTTATACGCTGACTACATTCAGGATAATCAAACCCATCAAAAGTTCTTAAGTTAGGCGCCATATCTCTCCAAAAACCAATTTTCTGTGTCAACGCCCTTTTTCATGCATGCTCCATTAAACACGAAACGTGAGCGTTAGGAGATGCACGCCAGCAAATTAATCCTCACTCTTGGCTGATCGTACAAAGTGAAGCTTTACCAGCAGACAAAAGCTTCCCCAGGTGTTACGCTGGCGAGTGCGGCCGTAAAACCCTCCGTTTCATGATCGTTTGATAGGTAATTGAGTCGTTTTCAATGCGGCCCACAAAATTACAGCCCCGGGCTAAACACAAACCCGTCCTTTTATAAGAACTTCACCGCGGAGGACAAGAGAAACCAGAGAGACTAGGAGGTGATTAATTCTGATGTGACACATACTGCTGTCGCGGACTCGGGCAGAAAGAGAGAGAGGGAGATCGGATCCGCTGATAAGGTCAACACGGTAACGTCAACTTTCCCCGGGCTGAAGTCATAAAACTCCCCTTACGGAGGAAAAGAGGGAGAGGAAGAGAGGGGAAGGGGAGAGAGAGGGTGTGTGTCTGTGTGTGTGTTTGTAGGGGGGGGGGGGGGGGGGAGAGAGAGAGAGAGAGAGAGAGAGAGAGAGAGAATTCTTTATTTTTTGAGGGTAACAAGAATAAGCATAGATATGCTAATTTTTGTGCATCTGGCCCTCTTCCTAAAGAGGGACTAATCTACTTTTACTACAACTACTAAAACAAAGCGAGAGAGAGAGAGGGTGGGGGGAGAGAGAGAGAGAGAGAGAGAGAGAGAGAGAAAGAGAGAGAGTGAGAGAGAAAAGGAGAGAGAGAGCGAAAGAGACCCCACAATCGCTGAATCACAGAGGATTAATTTGCGATACTGTTCAGTGCGACAGGTGTCAAATGTCGAGCAATTCTGTAAAGCCATGTGTTACGTTAGCACCTCGACGTGAGACGTGAGAGTAGTAGAGTTGTTGAGCCATGGGTTGGGTCGGGTTTGTTGCAAACTTGAGTGAATCATGTTTGTTGGCTATTATGAAGCGAGCCAGACCTGCCAGCGTGGCCACTAAATAGAGAGGAGCGTGAATAATCCCGTTGCCTTCTTGGAGTGATTTATGGACTCACGAATACGATGATGATTCACTGCTAGTTAGACACGGCAATTAATCTTAGCGGTGCACTCTTATTGACATACTTATGATTTCGACTTGGGCCTAGATCAGAGTGCACTGTGAGATGGACCTGCAGTGAACTACTTGGCGAACTACATACGAGGGGAGGGGGGGGGGGATTAAGGAAGGGGTGGTTGAGGAAGGGGGGGGGGGGGTTGAGGAAGGGGGGGGGGGGGGGGCAGAAGGTGGCCGGGGGAGGGGGGATACAGGACAGGATTCACTCGAATGCCCTCACATGCAGTCGATTTAATCGAGTTTCATTTTGCGCTGGATTTTCATTGCAGTTTGTCGTTTCCACACATCGTTTTACATTATAAAGGGCGTAATTAAAGTAATAACAGTATTGCTGTAAACCCAAGACTTAATTGGCTTGGGTCCGCTGATGCAAGACTTGTATGGTTTGTCTTCATAAGATTTGTTTAGTTTCTTCGGTTTTGCAATATGTTGTTTGATTTAATACATAAATCATGCGATGCAGCAAACTGATTGTAGATTTTTTTTACACTTGATTTGATTTACGCATTGTCCCCCTCTGGCCGATCCCCTCATTTAGCTATAAAGCAATTCATGCACAGTCACGGACATGCAGTTGGACTTGGCAAGCTTCCAATACACACTGAAAATTGATGCAGAAAGGTAAAGATTATCAAACGCACAGTTGTCCCGTAACACCAGCTCTTGCCTGAAGTCTTTCAAAGTGCTCAATAGTAAAATTGATATTAAAAGTCCGACGTTTTTTTGCCACTAAGGACTAGAGTGTTTTTCCGCTTTTTAAAAATGCTAATGCTCTGGTACACGATTATATAGTAGGTCGAAGAACAACTGGTCGAACGACACTTAATTCGTCGGAAAAAAAAGAGCGGCGATGTAACATTCGGTCGAAACAACACTTCGTCGAGAAAACAGCGGTAATGTGACACTCCGTCAAAACGACAATTTGTCGTACGACACTTGGCCAAAACACGTTTAATAGTGCGCCGATGCAACAGTGGGGTGAAGCGACAATTGGTCGAACGAGACTGCGTCAGTCAAACGTCGTCCGTGCATGTTTGTTTGTTGTTTTATGTGCGCATGTGTGCTTGTTTATGTGTGTTTGTGTCCAATGTGCGTGTAGGGGAAAGGCTCCTAATATGGACCGGCTCCTAATATGGACCACCTCCTGTTCTGACAAACTAACGGCGCTAGAGCGCTCAAAACAATTTCATTCGCTTTGTTCACCCTCTCCGGATAAGTTGCACATGTCAAAACAGTTGCAGAAACAGAAACCTCAAAACCGTTAGGCTTTTTCGCTTTTTTCACTTTTGGCAGCGTTCACTCTAAATTTGCTGCCTAAAACGGACTCGTTTCTGCCCACAGCCAAAGCTTTCATAACACAAAAATGGCTATATATGACAGCTAAGACAGTATTTGTTACATTTTAACAGTGTGCACCCCGAGTTTCTACTGCAAACAAAAAATAATAGCAAAACCTCAAAATATGTGTGTGTTCCCTAATATGGACCACGGCTTCAACAAATCGAAGAAAATAAAAACTAAAGGCAATTTCAATTAATTCATTAAGAAGCTTGCTGAAAATAACCTATAACTAGCCCTCGAGATTTCAACAAAATATAACAAATAGTCTTTTTTTTTTGTGGAAGTTGATAATTTCACTTATTTTCACTCTTGTTTTTGATAAGCTTCTTCAGTTTCCTGGTATGCTTCAAATAATGCTCTCATGAACCCGAAACAGCTAAATCTAAAGCATGTTTTAATTAGTCTGACTTGCACACTAAGTTGTATCATGTTTTTTTTGGAAGTTTTGGGGGCTTTTTACAGTGATTCGGGAAGGCCGCTTCACTGGTCCATATTGGGCGGCACGCGGATGTAGACATTTGTGACAGAGCACGACAAAGCGGCCGTGCAGGAACACCACTATAAGCTTCTAGCTTGTTGCTGTTACCTGTGTATTTTGTATACATGTCATGATTGTAACTTTTGTTAAAATAAACTTATGTTTAAACCAAGAGAACTTGCATTTGACAAACAAGACCAAACAGCACTGATGTTGCTTGGACAAACTGATGTTTGGGCAAAGAGTCGTTCGACCAAATGTATTTCGACCAAGTGACGTAGACCCCTTATCAAGGCTTCCCACAGACGCTCCACCAATTTCAGTAGAACTTTAGAGGGTCCGGGATAGACTAAGCAGGAGGTTCTTCTTCTTTGTTCATGTGTTGAAACTCCCACGATTTGTTTTACGTGTATGACCGTTTTCACCCCGTCATTCAGGGAGCCATACGCCGCTTTCGGGGCGAAGCAGGAGGTTCACATTCATGCTTCCGGATGTTTAGTGCGTCGTGTGAATGCCTTGATGAATTTCTTTGGCTTACAGTGCGCACAGGACGTATGAACGCAGAGGTTGTGGAGCCATGCTAACACCCTATACTCTTTCCGATGTGACGCCGTCATCTTGGCCCTTCCGTCATAATACCCCCTCGGTTTATACTCGAGACTGAAATGTTGTTTCCTGGTAAAAATAATGAAGTGAAATTATTTAAGGACGAAAAGCATGTCAGTTTCTTGCATGTGAAGAAAATTGGTGGTTAAATTTAATAGATTTCACACAAAAAAATCGATTTCTTCGAAAACGTGTACCGAGTGGTTACGTCCCTTGAATGAGAAGGGAAACATTCTAGGATGAATCAAATTTCTAAGTTAAATACAAAAAAATGTTGGACAAATTTGTCCCCAAAGTCGCTCATCAGTACTATCGAGTCGCTCATCAGTACTATCGAAGGGTGTTTTTTGTGTTCAGTTTGGAGTTTATACCAGATCAACGAGGCCGAGAATCGTATGACGGCGGGGCCTAGATGACTGCGTCACACCGGAAAGACATTAGAGCACAAAACAAATAACTAGAAAAGGGTGAAAGCAAGGGTGAAATGGAATGAAGGGGAATGAAAAAGAACATTTTCCTTATCTTGGGAAAAAGTAGAGCAAATGGACAATTATGATTACATTGGAGTTAGATAATACTCATGTTTTAAATAACCAGTGTGAGGTTTTACATACCCAGAAAGAAAATTTAACTCATTGTCTCCCAGGTTAGCTTCAGTCGCTTCCTGTAACGTCCATCTAACGCCTGCATTCCAGCGTGTTGATACACAGTTACTACACAGTTACTACAATTCTGAGTGACCTGCAGCAGCACAGCTGGTCTCGGCTAAAAAAACCTTGGTCAACATAGGTGGGGTAGAAAGTGTTTAATGTAAATAGAGCTACAACAGTCCTTAAGCATAACTTAATAAACGGTCAGCGCCTGCAGGTCTTGATGGCCTCTCTGTTAATTTGTTGTGTTTTTGGTTGAAGTTTCTCTCTCTCTCTCTCTCTCTCTCTCTCTCTCTCTCTCTCTCTCTCTCTCTCTCTCTCTCTCTTTCTCTCTCTCTCTCTCACACACAGTCTTTCCTTTAATTTAAAATATCTCTCTATATTTCTTCACTTCATTTTTAGTCCGTCTGCCTGTTTGTCTGTATCTATTTCATGATTCCATCTCAGTATCTCCCTCCGCCCCCCCCCTCCCCCCCCCCCGCTCTTACTCGGCTTTTAATCAACTTCTTGCATGTATTTTACCCCTATGAAACAAAAAATGAAACCCAACAGCAACACTCAGTGAGCGACCCTCAACCAGAGGTCGTGTTTACCCACAGCGTGTCCAAGCACTCGCGAGTGACCCACAACACGACGAGGGTCAAGCAGAGCGCGGCGCCCGTCATCTTGGACGTTGGTCAGCTGACATGCTACTCCTTGACCGCCACGCTGCCTCTCCAGGGTCCACTGGTGCCAGGAATCGTCCGAGCGTGTCAAATGTATTTCTCTTTCAAGAATCTGCACTTGCAGGCTACTCGTCCGAGCGTGCCGGTTGTCATTGTTGTGACGCTGGCACAAAGCGGGGCGATCAAGTGGCCGAGCTGAAGGTCTTGTTCTCCGCTGTCCACCCGTGCTGCCTGGCGCGTGACGTGGTAACAGGTGCGGGTAGCGCACGTGCATCTCTATGCTACGTTGAACAGCTTCGTCTCTGAAGATGATTAGAGCCGGTACGGTATAGCGAGATAACAAGCACCAGCACCTTTCTTCCGCGCTATTCTTTGACGCATCTCAACAGTCATCAAAGAAACAGCAGGTGAGGAAGGTAAGAACAGCGCGACGAGATACTCCCCGTCGCTTCACACCGCGCTATTCTGATCCCAGCGGATGACGGGTCAGCAGACGACACAGCACGTGCAACCTCTCACGGCGTGGATGAAATGCATGGTTAAGTATCGGCTCCCTGATCTGCTGACCGTTGTCCAGTGTAGGCGGCTGTGTCCACACGGACAACAAAGGACCTCACGCGGACAGCGGCAGCTTGTCTCTCATCAATGGAGCGGCCTGTCGGGGAATTAATGGGACTAATTGATCTAATTGAGCGTGGCGTCAGATCTTCAAAACCCGTTAGGCTTTCTATTGTTTACACTGTACTACTTTCCCTTTTGTATGCCAATTGTTCCTTGCTTTGTAGTTCCGGATGGTTTTGGAAAAAGAGCGTGAAGAGGAGTTAGACGTCGGTAAAGGGCGATGTTTACAATTTAATGAACCCATTCGGATTTTTGTTGTACTTTCCTCTTGTTTTCCGGTACTCGCTGCTTTGCAGTTCCGGATGGTTGAAAAAATGCACGTGCGAAGGAGTCGGAGGTTGGATGAGGGTGAGGTGGTAAAGGGTGGAGTGTACAATTTACTGAACATATTTAGATTTCTGTTGTTCCTCCCCTTTGTTTTCCGATGTCCACTGCTTTGCAGTTCCGGATGGTTTGTAAAAAGCAAGTGAGGAGGGGTCGGAGGTTGGATGGGGCGGGAAAGCAGGAGGGGGGGGGGGGGGGGGGGTATTTTTCTGAACCCATTAGGATGTCTGCTGCTTTGCAGTTCCGGATGGTTGTGACAAAGTGTGGGAGGCGGGTTGGGGCGGAAAAGGGTGGAGTCTACAATTTACTGAACTCGTCAGGGTGGTTTAGATACCGTTAGGATTTCTATTGTACTTTCATGTTTTGTTTCTCAATCTCCACTGTTCTGCAGTTCTACCGAATGGTTAGGATAACGTGCGAAGGGAGGAGTTTATAATTTACTCAACCCGGCAGGATTTTCTTTCTCTTTTGTAAACCCCTGTTGTTCTTTCTCCTTTGAAAACTCGTGTTGTACTTTTTCTTTTGTAAAATCCTGTTGTTCTTTCTCTTTTGTAAGCTCCTGTTGTTCTTTCTCTTTTGTAAGCTCCTGTTGTTCTTTCTCTATTGTAAATTCCAATGACAGCTTCTCTGCAGTTCCAGTAGATTGAGAGAAAGCGCGAGACAAGCACAGGAGGCGGAGTGGGGCGGGGGAGTTGACATATTACTGAATTTATTAGGATGTTCGATCTGGAAGGGTAGAGGAGGAGGAAGAGTATGTATGAGGAGGAGGAGGAGGAGGAGGAGGAGGAGGAGGAGGAAGAGGAGGAGGAAGAGGGGGAGTAGAAGGAAGAGGAGGAGGAGAAAAAGGAGTAGGAGGAGGAGGAGGAGGAAGAGGAGGAGGAGGAGAAGAAAAAGGAGGAAGAGGAGGAAGAGGAGGAGGAGGAGGATAAGAAGTTGAGTACAGTGGACAAGGCGAGCGCATGAGTTTAAAATTTACTTATGCCTTTAGGATTTGCTTTGTACTTTGGTTTTGTATTCCTATGTCTGCCACTTTGGGGCACTTGTGGAAGGCTAGGAGAAAGTGCGGCGAGAGAAGAAGGAACAGGAAAGTAAGCTGGTGCGAAGGAGGGCCGTGATGGATTGAGTTTACTACATGCAGTTACTGAAGCTGTTTGAGATGTCCCGGCGTCGTACTTTTCTGTTGGATTCGAGTGCTCGCTTCTCTACAGTTCCGGAAACGTTTAGATTAGAAAGAGCGAGGAGGAAAGAGACTAGGGAGGTGGAGACGGAAAGTCAGTGCGGTGAAGGGTGGGGTTTACTAATTAGGGGAAATGGATTGATGGATTGGAAGGGGGGGGGGGGGGGGGTAAGGGGCGGGAGAAAGGGGGGGGGGGTGTAGGACGGACGGATACTTTACCCCAGAAAGACCAAATAGCAATGAGACTGGTGCAATGAGACTGGTGCAATGAGACTGGTGCAATGAGACTGGTGCAATGAGACTGGTGCAATGAGACTGGTGCAATGAGACTGGTGCAATGAGACTGGTGCAATCAGACTGAAACTCGTGATCTCGTGCTTTCTTGTGTTCTTGCATGACGTTTGCATTGTGAGCAAAACACTATACGTCAGTTATTTGTATTTTTGACCAAAATATGACATTTTACACAGATCGAGACAGTCAGTGCTCCTCCGAGACCGCGCCAGCAGTCGAGGTGAACAATGACTGTCTCGATCTGTGTAAAATGTCATATTTTGGTCAAAAATACTAATAACATTTATGTATCGATCGATTTTAGTTAGAATTTCTTTTATGTTTGAAGATTGAACGCACACAAACATGCACTGTTTTGTAGTCTCGTCTATCCGCCTAAATATGAGTTTTTGTCGGACTCTGATGTCACATGACTCGAAGAAGGAAACTCCAATGTTCAATCGATACATAGGCTTACCCAATAAACAATGCAACGACAGGAACTAACCGAGTTTGTTTTAACACAGGAAAGTAATCAAGTGCATTGAACACAAACAAACAATACTAATAACAAATAAAGGAATAGATAATCAAAGAAAACACTTTCTTTTTCGAAAAAGAAAATGTTTCTGCTGAGAAATATAAAGAATTCTGTCATTGGTTTAAACAAGTTTATTCAGTAAATTTCATTGGAATATTGCTGCATACAATTCTGTCATTGTTTGAAGCAATGTAAAAGATCACAAAAGTGTTCAGCTGACAGGAAACCCTTCAGACGCAAGTCCGGTTTCCTATGACATATTTTTTATCTTCACATCTTCAGAAAATTCGAGTGGCGGTTTCCGATTTTTAATTGAGATGAATGATTTACACTTATGAACTTAATTGTATCGTACAATTTTCAATAATCGTTTTGGTACACGATTTTGTTTTTTCCTCACTTCCGTAAACAATGACCCGGAAAAACATACTTAATATCGATCTCTGAATTTATCAGAACTGTTTGTTTAATCAGAAAGATTTATGTATGTCCCGTTTGAGGGAAGCAGTTTAAAAAAAATATCGTGTTATGAGAATTATCGTACAAAAGAGAAATTGTGAAAGAGAATGTGCAAAATGTGTGCTTTGCAAAGTCATCCAGTTTTCAGTGTATTAATTTGTTCGCAGAATGTTACTGGCAAACTAAAATGACGTGTTCAGCATTGAAACTTCAAAAGTTAAAAAAAAAAGAAAAAAAACAGAAGAAGAAATGTACGGATACATTTATTCTCGTGTAAACATTAATATAAGCAGCTACAATTGCAAGATTTTACATGGGATAAAAACATTCTTCCACTTTAAAACTAAATGAACATTCAACAACCTCACTGGCTGTTGTTTGCATGCACAGCGTGTATTGTGTGTGTGTGTGTGTGTGTGTGTGTGTGTGTGTGTGTGTGTGTGTGTGTGTGCATGTGTTTGTGTGTGTGTGCTTGTGTGTGTGTGTGTTTGTGTGTTTGTGTGTGTGTGTGTTTGTGTGTTTGTGTGTTTGTGTGTGTGTGTGTGTGTTTGTGTGTGTGTGTGTGTTTGTGTGTGTGTGTGTGTGTGTGTGTGTGTGTGTGTGTTTGTGTGTGTGTGTGAATGTGTGTGTGTGTGTGCGTGTGTGAATGTGTGTGTGTGTGTGTGTGTGAATGTGTGTGTGTGTGTGTGTGTGTGAATGTGTGTGTGTGTGTGTGTGTGTGTGTGTGTGCTGAGTTATAGATTGGTGCAATAAACATTTGTGAAATTAATTCAGAAATAAAGTCTTATACTCTGCGCAGAAATCAGTCTGGCTGTTGATCGTTGTTCTGTGTCTCACTATATAGAAGCATATTCTCATCTCATATAAACGGGTAGGAAGGTCTATGATGGTATAAGCTTTCATGATCCACGCCGGGATGGTGCCTTTCTCAACCACGCCACGCGAACAGACAAGAACCTGTCTGTGAAACAACCGAGAGGAACTTTAATAGTCGCAATTTATCAATTGATTTCTGTTGGCATTAAAGAATTGATGCTGATGATAAGTAATGTTTAACGCCCTCACGGTAAAACCATTAGGGGCATGTTCCCGGGTTTGACCCCGACTTTAGATGGGAAAAAAAAGAAAAAAAAGAAAAAAGAAAAAAGAAACGGGTCACCGCAAGGGCGGGATGGTTGTCGCGCTCTGTCTCTGAGCTCCCGGTCAACGAGGCACTCGTTCCGGAGGTGGTTTCAAGGAGTTAGTTTGGAGATCCAGCTGGATCATTATGTGTCAGTGCTGGCAGTCAGCGCTGCCGTTGTGGGGCTGAATTGATGCTGACATGCGTTTTAAACTTTTGTAGATAAGCGACTGGGTCAGAGGAATGGTGTCTTTTACAACCCCAATCACGTTTTTTAATTGACAAGAATATTTAAGAGTGCAGGTGCGGTTTTTGTCACCCAGTAAAATAAGTGTAACGGAGGGGCGGGCGGATCGAGGGAGGGTGTGGAGGTTTGGGGGAGGGTGGCAGGAATGCGGCAAAGTAAACAGCATATATACACCCGCAATTGTTTTCTTTTAATTCCCGTGAACGCGATGACATTTCAACATCAAAAGCATGGCATTAACTATTATGATGCTACAAACAGCCACAATTATTAAATCCAATAAAAATAAGGACCGGCAAATCCGCATCAAAGAGCGAACGAAGCCTTTTAACGCATTGAGTTGCTCTATCGGTGCGTGTCGATATAAGCAATATAAATTGTCACGCGTGCATACATATAAGCATTATTTATAGTAATGCGACATTGAATGTTGTTTCACCTGACTGCTTTCAAGTCGACATCGCTGCACGTGTAGCGTGGTGCGACACCTGGTAGCGCATGTATTGTCACAGTTGACGATAGTACACCTAGGCGCCATTTCGGAAAGTTTTCTCACGATTCGAACCTTAAAAAGTTCGAAGGACATTCGCTGTACTGTAATTTAGAAACACCTGCAATGATTAGCTTAGAACTGCTCCGAAACTATGCCAAATAATTAAAGGAATTTTATTTTTATCAGAGAGCGGTTTGCTTCGCCCAGCTCTCCTGTGTCAGGAGCCGGATTCCGTTCTTCATCATATTTTATCAGTCCTCATACATACCCATTCGTCAAAGCAGATTAAGACCGTTAGATTGAGGAAGTCAAACATACAGTCTATAGCAAACGCATGCAGGTATATTCCTTGACATACAGGCCGCTAAAACGCTTCGCATAATATAAACAAACACACAGTCCGTTGGAAAATATCACGGTCTGAAATGACTACCAAACACAGCATTCAGATTTGAAAAATAGAACGCTCAAACACGTATTCTTAGACCTTCCTCAGGTGCGTTGTCTTCTATTCAACACCCAAAACAAACTACATGTAGCTCTCGGGTCAATTTCAAATCTGTATCTCTGGGAATAGCGCATGAAATACTCAAGTTCCAACGGTAAGACAAAGTTATGACTATAGCGCCAAAAGGCGTCACAATGAGAATCACATTCCCACTCCGTCAAAACACAGGCGTTTGGCGTTTTCATATTGAGTAACTCTGCGCTCAGAACGGTTTATTTTAAGGTATTACTGGTGTGTGGTCTCATAATTACAACTCCCAACCTTAACTGTATAGCTCTTGGGGCGAGGAGAGGCAGTTTTCTTGTTAGACAGTATCACTTTAAAACTTCACACAGACAATACTTAAAGTGCAGGGAGGTCAAGCACATGAAACAAGCCACATAACGAACAACGCCACATAAACAAACACAGCGACAAGGCACGTAAGGCTACAAATTATACATGGAGGCGAAGACACAGACAGACAGGTAGACAATTATACAGGGGCACTCAGACAGACAGACAGACAGACAGACACGCACACATACGCACGCACGCACGCACCCACACACACATGCACACACACACACACACTTACTTACCCCCCTCCCCCCTACACACACATACATACAGACACACACACTGACACACACACACACACTCTGACACACACTCTGACACACACACACACACACTGACATATACACACACACACACGCACACACACACACACACACACAAAACCACATTTGTTTTCCATTATCTTGCCTGCATAGAAGTGTCGAACTGACCTTAGCAGGTAAACCACTCCCACACTAATTAAGGATGCGGACGCGTGAGAGGGAGCGGGAACACAACAGCCGAAGATGTTTATAAGTGTAACCATTACCATATAATACAGCATCACGCAGCTGACCTCTTTCATGCGCCCTGCAGCAACACTGCACCAAACTGTCACCATAAACACGATAATATCTGGACGATTACAGCAAATCTGTTCATGATTCTGGCTCGACCCCAGCATCCCAGGGCTCACGGCTCAGTCACGATGTGGCACTAACGCAGTGATTATATTTGTCTCGAATGTGTGTGTGTGTGTGTGTGTGTGTGTGTGTGTGTGTGTGTGTGTGCGTGCGTGTGTGTGTGTGTGTGTATGTGTGTATGTTTGTGTGTGTTTGTGTGTGTATATATGTGTGTGTGTGAGTGTGTGTGTGCCTGTGTGATGTGTGTGTGTGTGTTTGCCCGTGTGCCTGTGTGTTTGTGTGTGTATGTGCGTGCATGCATGCGTGCATGCGTGCGCGAGTGCGTGCGTGTGTGCGAATAATAATTGTCTCAAGTCCTGTGTCACGGAGCAGCACGAAAGAGGACCGAACTTGGAACGGAAGAGATATAAACAGCTCATAGTTTGAAGTGTCTGGCTATGAATAGAAGAGAGATCAAAATGTTATCGTCTGTCAGTTTTGGTTGCTGAGTCAGAACCCTCAGAGCGTCAATTCAAGTCCAGAAACGAGCTTCATTTTTATTTCGGCAAGTTTCAATAAGTGTGAAAGAGTTCACGGGATCGGAGCGTGTCATTATTTATTATATTTCCGGTGAATGTTTTTTTTCTTCTGGATTTTTTGCTGTACGTACTTGTTGAACATTTTCTGAAATAGGGTCTGTTTGTGTCATCAAGTATTCTGACTTTGTGAACAATTCGTAGGTGAAGTTCTATCGGTTTCAGTAGTGTGTGTGTGTGTGTGTGTGTGTGTGTGCGCGTGCGTGTGTATGTGTATGTGTATGTGTGGTGTATGTGTATGTGCGTGTGTGTGAGAGAGAGAGAGAGGGAGAGAGAGAGAGAGAGAGAGAGAGAGAGAGAGAGAGAGAGAGAGAGAGAGAGAGCGAAGAGACAGACAGACAGACATACAGCCATACAGACAGCCATACAGACAGACAGAAAGACAGACAGACAGAAAGACAGATAGAAAGACAGACAGAAAGACAGACAGACAGACATACCTATACAGACAAACAGACAGTTAGAGAGAGAGAGAGAGAGAGAGAGAGAGAGAGAGAGAGAGAGAGAGAGAGAGAGAGAGAGAGAGAGAGAGAGAGAGAGAGAGAGAGAGAGAGAGAGAGAGAGAGAGAGAGAGAGAGAGCTGTTTCTAAACACGCGCAGCAATTTTACCATGGGATTATCGTTTAATTCAAATGTACTTTATACCCTTCAGAGTCACACAGATCAAAAGTTGTAATCTGTGCATTAGTTGAAGTACTCTGGTCAGTAGAATGACACACTTTCCTGACTTACATTTAACGTTTTGACATTTTAGCTTGTTCTGCTTGCATCCGTTGAATGTCGGAATGGATCCCCGATAGCTTAGCCGGTTGCTGGAGCCTGTTCGCTAGCTGAGGTACGGTCGTCTACTCGCGGTCACTGTAGACCGTAGCATGGGGGCGTAGGAACCGCGGGGGCCGGCGATGGCCTTGTCGTGCATGTACATCTTTTTGTCACGTTTTGTTTTTGCTTTTTGCCTAAAGGTATGGCCATTGTATATATAACCGAACAAAATACCTCCTTTGCATTCTCGAATGCGGGCTTTTAGTATATTTTTGCAACATTTTTTTTGTTTCATGGATGTTATCGCTTTATCCAGGGGTACATAAGGATGCTATTATAAAGTTTTTAATGTATCTAATTTCGACCGTTATGTGTGTGTAGCTATATCTTACTGACTATCCCAGTGACATCAACGAAGAAAATGGCACGTTGCCACAACCGAAAGTATGTCAGTCATGAACATATCATTAGTTAACCCTTTGACTGCGTTACTGATACTATCAGACCAGTTATGCAGACTACTAGTCTGTGCTAAATTCATTTTTTTTCGGATAAAAAAAAGCCTGAACATCTGATCGATTATATATCTGATCGTGATGTTTACTGATAACGCAAAGAAGTGTAATTTCATTGCAATAGTTGGTTTTACAACCGTTTTCACTAAATGTCTTTGGTGCGTGCAGATCGAGCTGCTGCAAGGGGGTGGCGGAAGAGGGGTTAGAGAGAGAGAGCGAAAGAGAGAGAGAGAGAGAGAGAGAGAGAGAGAGAGAGAGAGAGAGAGAGAGAACAAGAACAAGAACAAGAACAATTCTTTATTTAACGAGGGTAATAGAGTAAGCAGTGATCTGCTTTTTTACATCTGGCCCTCGCCCTGAAGAGGGACTAGTCTAAAATTGCTAAAGAATAAGCAAGTAAAGAAAACTACTGCTACATGATTATAATAAAATGAAAGTAAGAACATATCATCAATTTACATACAATACATTGCTTAAATGAAAAATGTAAGTTCATTTGACATGAGTTAAGAATTATAGAGTAGATTGCACTGACGCAACAAGCTGTAAAGGGAGAGAGAGAGAGAGAGAGAGAGAGAGAGAGAGAGAGAGAGAGAGAGAGAGAGAGAGAGAGAGAGAGAGAGAGAGAGAGAGAGAGAGAACAAGAACAAGAACAATTCTTTATTTTACGAGGGTAATAGAGTAAGCAGTAATCTGCTTTTTTACATCTGGCCCTCGCCCTAAAGAGGGACTAGTCTAAAATTGCTAAAGAATAAGCAAGTAAAGAAAACTACTGCTACATGATTATAATAAAATGAAAGTAAGAACATATCATCAATTTACATACAATACATTGCTTAAATGAAAAATGTAAGTTCATTTGACATGAGTTAAGAATTATAGAGTAGATTGCACTGACGCAACAAAGCTGTAAATGCCATGCCCATTGACATACACTGCATTCGAAAAAATCAGGGTATTTAAAAAAGAGAGAGAGAGAGAGAGAGAGAGAGAGAGAGAGAGAGAGAGAGAGAGAGAGAGAGAGAGAGAGAGAGAGAGAAAGAGAGAGAGAAAGAGAGAGAGAGAGATGGACATTATCTGTCGACTAATGCAAACACTTTCTATCTATATGTTCTGTCGTCAGAGCGCTTCGTACGATTTGTATTGTTGTCACTTTCAATAAATTATGAATAAATTCAAAATAACAAGCATGACACAATTTCTGTGACAATTTTGCCAAATAAGAGAATAAAAACAACTCGTCCACAGCAATTTTTTGAAAAGAATATTTATTGGAAAAAATTAGACTTTCTCCTAATCACAGTGTACTGTCTCTCTAGTTTTACAGTAAAAGGATGTTATAGGCTTGTTGTCGTGATCTGCTTGATATAAAATTTAATGCTTCATCACAGCTCACAGAAATCGAACAGGAAGTTGTGTTTTTTCAAGTTTTTGTTTGGTTGTTTACTTGTTATACTTCTCCAATTAACTAGCAAATGCTTGTGGTATTTAAACAAAATATTTCCGTGCAGTTTTAAGA
>NC_090261.1:55706226-55716226 GCF_037325665.1 Littorina saxatilis | reverse complement strand
CTGCTTTGTTCTTGTTTTAATTTTGGATTTCCCAATGCATAAAGGAAATGTAGCCTACATCCTCCACCGTTCTTTGTTATTTTTGTTTTCGACCTTTTTATTCTTGATTATTTTGATAGTGCTCAAAATGCTGGGTGATCTGTATAAGGAGAACATATGCTGAAAAAGTTCAAACGATATGCACGCACACTCGCGCACCCACACCGCACGTTATATGTCAAAGCAGCACCGCCCTGATATAGCCCTTTGTGGTCGGCTGGGCGTTAAACAAACAAACAAACAAACAAATCGCGCACCCACACACCCAACATGCACGCATGAACACACGCACACACAACGGAATGTGAATGACCTGTCGCTTGGTATTTTCAGAGATCTGTAGCAAGGGGATCGCCGAGACACAGTCTGCGCATCAAAGGTCCCGTTTCACGAATGCTGAAAAACAAACAATGCATCCACTTAAGATATATATTACCATTGTTAACTTCGATTTAACCACTAGGAGCATAAAAATAACAACCAACCTGAATAATTCTAGATATATATATCGAGCAGAGGTCCATCCATTTCTGCTTCACCGGAAGTAAGTAGCGGCGCGCGCAGAGTTGGCGATCCCCTTGCTACAGTATCTCTGGTATTTTATACAACCTCCCCAGACGGTCATCTCAGGGTGCGTCGCTTGAGAGTCGCAAAACATGATCTGTTTTCAAGTGTTGTTCTTTCATTCACTTTGGGGTAACCGGCAAGTGCTCTTTCCATAGTCACCTCTCACCTACCGGCACGGTTGGCCTAGTGGTAAGGCGTCCGCCCCGTGATCGGGAGGTCGTGGGTTCGAACCCCGGCCGGGTCATACCTAAGACTTTAAAATTGGCAATCTAGTGGCTGCTCCGCCTGGCGTCTGGCATTATGGGGTTAGTGCTAGGGTTGGTCCGGTGTCAGAATAATGTGACTGGGTGAGACATGAAGCCTGTGCTGCGACTTCTGTCTTGTGTGTGGCGCACGTTATATGTCAAAGCAGCACCGCCCTGATATGGCCCTTCGTGGTCGGCTGGGCGTTAAGCAAACAAACAAACAACAACAAACCTCTCACGTCTGTTTTTCCATTTTTTGTTAACCAGTTGGTTACATAATTTAGCTTTCGCGATGGCAAATGAGAAAAACAAGTTTATACAATGTAAAAATGGCGGTTGCCAAAAGCGTTGGGGGGGGGGGGGGGAAGGGTGTGTGAGAGGTGTGAAGGGGGAGAAGGAGGGAATGGGAGCGTCACCAAAAGGGGGAAGAAATTAGATACATACAACGGTTTCAGATGAAGATTACAGCGAACGACGAAGAAGAAGAAGATGAAGATTACATCCCCTCCCCCCTCTCATCAATTTATGACAGTGTTACCGGCAAGGCAAGACCCCTCCGATGCGAGGACATATCCCAGCAAACAAAATGTCATATTGTACATTCGCCTTAAACACATTAGGAATTATTTATAGCTGTTATAACAGAGCACCTGTAATAATTATAGGGACACTCTTGAGTGGTCAAAATTAAGGGTGCTCTCTTGCCACAGGTATCAGTGTATATTCTGCTTTGGCGGCATGCGTGTAAACTAGTGCGTTTTATCTTAAACGAGCCAAACTAATTCAGTGAAGCCATAAATCAGATCCGGGTTAGTCTTTCTTATTCAGCAACGCTTGCACGTCCAGGGTCTGTTGGTGCATGCAGTTTGAACAAGTCGCGTAAGGCGAAATTACTACATTTAGTCAAGCTGTCGAACACACGGAATGAAACTGAACGCACTGTATTTTTTCACCAAGACAGTACAGCTTCGTCAATCCCCGCGTGAAGGAAATCGCTCACCTTCCACGTGCAAAACGTAGTGATATTGACACGCCAGATTAGCGCGGTGGCGTATTGTGCTAAGCAGGAAAGCGCGCTTTTCTGTATTCTTGTTAACTTTCTGAGCTTGTTTTGAGTACAACCTATCATATCTATATGTGTTTGGAATCAGGAAATGATAAAGAATAAAATGAAATCATTTTTGGATCGATTTCTTACATTTTAATCGTAAGACTAATTAATCTATTTTCGTTAATTGTGATCACATTTTAAGAGTAAACATGACATATGTATATATTTTTAGATTCAGAATGTGATGAAGAATACGATGCAATCAATTTTCAAGCTGAAATGCAATACCAAAGTCCGGGCTTCGTCGAAGATTACTTGACCAAAATTTCAACCAATTTGGTTGAAAAATGAGAGCGTGACAGTGCCGCCTCAACTTTCACGAAAAGCCGGATATGACGTCATCAAAGACATTTATCAAAAAAATGAAAAAACCGTCTGGAGATACCATACTCAGGATCTCTCATGTCAAGTTTCATGAAGATCGGTCCAGTAGTTTTCTCTGAATCGCTCTACACACACACACACACAGACACACACACACACCACGACCCTCGTCTTGATTCCCCCCTCTACGTTAAAACATTTAGTCAAAACTTGACTAAATGTAAAAAGGACAATTTATCACTGTGTGAGTGTGTGTGTGTGTGTGTGTGTGTGTGTGTGTGTGTGTGTGTGTGTCTGTGTGTGCGTGCGTGTGTATGTGCGTGTGTGTAGCAGTGTGCGTGTGCGTGCGTGTGTCACTGTGTGTGCGTGTGGGCGTGCGTGTGTGTGTGTGTGTGTGTGCGTGTGGGCGTGCGTGTGGGCGTGCGTGTGTGCATGTACATGTACATGTGTGTGTGTGTGTGTGTGTGCATGTGTGTGTGTGCGTGCCGTATGCTGTTGAGCTTGCGCGCGCTCATCAAAATGATGTTACTTTATCAGTGTAAAAACTTAAAAGGCGCCTGTGCGTGAATACAAAGAAAATGTTGTCACATGCTGTCCGAGTCGACAAACGCAGGCACTTTAGGAATTTAATCTGATGGAGAATTTAAGCGAGCGCGTGATGTCTGCCCCAGCAGGCTCGCCGTGCATGTCAAATGAAGCGCCGAATCATTGGCAGAGCTGCGCACGTCACTCCAACTCGGCAACATCACGTGCACACTTTGCCCACGTTTCATTGGCTGCAAAACATCGTACGGTCCGCGGGCGTCAGAGGTGGTGCGACGCCGGAAAGGAAACTCAAAATGGAGGTCGAAGAGGGTGGAGGTATGGGGCGACGAAAAAAATAAGAAATGGAAGGAGGGGAATTGGGGTCGGGGGTTGGAAGCGTGCAACAGCGCATAGACAGATAGCTGCATGCTGCATTGTCCCGAAATCTTAAAATGGACCCAGTGAGTAACGAGTAACTTCACTTTCTTCGGTTTAAACAAAACTGAATTTGTTCAATTTTGATATTGCAATATATTTATAATATTTGACATTTAATATCCGTCCCTCAAGTATATAGGTGCAACTTTGATTGAATCAGATAACATAGATTTAAAAAAGAAAAAAACCCGGATATGATTAATATATAAAAACAGAAACCAAATTACACATGTAGGCCTACGCCAACAGACAAGAATTCTTTATTTGAAAGCAAATAGTTATACTTGATTCATGAAGATTCCGAAATTCCCGCATCACCAGAGTTTTGAGTAAGATCATACATGTGAGATCTGTCTACACATTGTTCTCTAATAATTCGCTTTGTATAGCATTTTTCTGTTCGGAATAATAATAATAATAATTGTCAGTAAGTACTGGTGTCACATGACTGATGTGAACCAGTTGATTGGCTAATGGCGATGCGCTAAAACTGTTAGCGCACTCTTGGAGTGCGCTACCGCCCTTTGCCTAAGCGAGACTGTGCTCTCATCCTCAGAATTAATTAATGACATGTAGCTTATATTCTCAACAATACCAAATGACCATAAATTCCCTGCTTCTCAATTAAAGCAGAAGTGGTTTTTTTCTGACAGATTGCATGTGCCTGTGCCAGTGCCAGTGCCAGTGATCTAAAAATAGAAGCCGCTGTGTTTCGTCTAATTTTCGCCGACTTGCATAGATTCTTCTCATATGCCGTGTTAGTGGCATGTAGCTTATCATCCACATTACCAAATGATGAGTTAGTATACAATTCCCAGCGGCTAACAGAAAGCACAAGTGTTATTCCGATAACGTACCAGCTAGACCAGTTTGGAAGACTGACTCGATCGACTCTGTAGCAGACTACACAGAAATACGACTACATCAGTTCAGTAAATGAATGGTTTCCGAATTATTATTTCAAGGCAAGAACAATCGTAATCAAAAACGTGTAAGGTTCAGAACGTTCTTACCATATATAAGACTTATTACCAGCCTGCCTCATGCGTGCAGACTCAGTGCAGACTGCAGTGGTTCGATTGCCCAGGTAGCCTTGCAGACGACATTAACCCCGCTCAGCAAATTAACATATTGGGCAAATGTGAACGAAAAAACGATGGGGATATAATACGTGTAGGGTTCAGAGCATTCTTACCGTTCATATTTAGTATCAGACTCCCCGATGAGTGAAGATACAACACGAGAAATATGCCACATTTGTTTTGAAAATGTGCGAACCGTCGAGTCCCGCTTCGAGTCAATTCAAGGGGAGTCACTCCGCACAGTCAATCCGTCGAAGCTCGACTGGAGGTTTCGAATCGCAAATAATGAAGAGCACAGTCCTTTCTCCGAGTTCAAATGAGGTCTCTCTGAAAGATCATCACTGTTCAGATTAACGCTACACTGGAATTTACCAATAGAAATTAAAATGCGTGTGACGAAAGCACGACACACTTGAGACACCCCACACAAAAGTAGATCTTTACTGTACACGACCTGACCACACAGTTATGCCTATTCAAATGCGCGTTGCAAAATGTGCGTTTGGAATCTTCTTTTTTCTATGGCGGTACTGACAATATCGTTATTGAAACAATCCCAGTGCACTAAGGGATTTATAGAGCAAATCTCGAAAATAATTATTGAACTCAGCGCTATGCGCTTCGTTCAATAATGAATTTTCTCGATTTGCTCTATAAATCCCTTAGTGCACTGGGATGTCTCAATAACTTAAATAATAATAATAATAATAATAATAATAATAATAATAATAATAATAATAATAATAATTGTCAGTAAGTACTGGTGTCACATGACTGATGTGAACCAGTTGATTGGCTAATGGCGATGCGCTAAATCTGTTAGCGCACTCTTGGAGTGCGCTAACTTTTTCACAGAGCGTATTCTTACACCCTTTGCCAAAGCGAGACTGTACTCTCATCCTCAGAATTAATTAATGACATGTAGCTTATATTCTCCACAATACCAATGATTATGACCATAAATTTCCTGCTTTTTAATTAAAAGCAGAAGTGGGTTTTTTCTGACAGATTGCATGCGCCTGTGCCGCCTACAGTTGCCACTAATCTAAAAATAGAACCTGCTGTGTCTAATTTTTCAGTTTCGACTTGCGAAGATTCCTCTCATAATCATGCCATGTTAGTGGCATGTAGCTTATTATCCACATTACCAAATGATGAGTTAGTATACAAATCCCAGCAGCTAACAGAAAACACAAGTGTTATTTCGATAACGTAGACTAGCAGCTAGATCAGCACCGGCCGGCGTAGCAGACTACACTGATATACGACTGCATCTGTTCAGTAAATGAATGGTTTCCGAATTATTATTTCAAGGCAAGAAGAATCGGAATCGAAAACGTGTAGGGTTTAGAACGTTCTTACCATATATATAAGACCAGCCTGCCTCGTGCTTGCAGACTCAGTGCAACGAGACGAGCAATTTTTGTTTTTGAAATGAAACTCAGTGCAGTGCGTAGCACTAGCAGACGACATAAATCCCGTTCAGCAAATTAACATGTTGGGCAAATGTGAACGATAAAACGATGGGTATATAATACGTGTAGGGTTCAGAGCATTCTTACCGTTCATATTTAGTACCAGACTCCCCGATGAGTGAAGATACCACTCGAGAATCATTTATTTTGAAAATGTGCTTTCCGTCGACCTTGGCAAAGGGGCAAAACTCTGCACAGTCAAGTCTGTCGAAGCTCGATGAAGGTTTCGAATCGCAAATAATTAAGAGCATAGTCCTTTCTCCGAGTTAAAATGAGGTCTCTATGAAAGATCATCACTTTTTAGCTTAACGCTACACTGGAATTTACCAACAGAAATTAAAACAAGAGTTTGCGTGTGACGAACGCACGACACACTTCAGACAGCCCACATAAAAGTAGATCCTACCTGACCACACAGTTACGCCTATCCAAATGCGCGTAGCAAAGTGTGCGTTTTGAATCTTCTTTTTTCTCTGGCGGTACTGACAATATCGTTATTGAAACAATCCCAGTGCACTAAGGGATTTATAGAGCAAATCTCGAAAATAATTATTGAACTCAGCGCTATGCGCTTCGTTCAATAATGAATTTTCTCGATTTGCTCTATAAATCCCTTAGTGCACTGGGATGTCTCAATAACTTAAATAATATTAATAATAATAATAATAATAAATGAGCATTTATATAGCGCAACATCATAACTTTACAATTATGCTCTTTGCGCTTGACACATTTAAAATTAAAACACAGTTATACAAGCATTTACATCTACATTCATAGTCAACAACGCTTAATTAAAAGCATACACCATCAAACATACATTACAAAAAATTCTTCCACCAACTAAGTAATAAAAACATGAATAAAATAGGTAGTGAAAACAAGGAAATACCAGCTGAATACCCTTAATCAAACAGAACATGTTATCAACAATTCTGAAAACAGCCCTTGATGTTTATATACATTATCACATTATCACTAAAACAACAAATACACTACATATAATGCCGCACGAACAACTGTAACTGCTCATATAAATATATAACCAACAGACATATAACGGAAATAACATGTATTGACAGAAAACGAAGTACAATTAAACAGAATATCAAAAAAAAAAAAAAAAAGATTGTACTGATATTTTACCCGACAAGTACAGAACAAAGAGAAAATGAATTGACACACAACGAAGTAAAATGGAATATATCACAATCAAATAAAACGAAAAAATACCATCCTGATATTTTACCCGACTGCAGGTGCAACACTAAAATACCAAATCGACACAGAACCAAGGAAAGTAAACAGAATAGTAAAACATGAAATGGGTCACAAGTTGCACTGCACGTGATTGCATGAGTAGACAGTATTTTTTTTTTACCTGATTGATGTCTCTGAGGGCACAGTTTTTCTCGTAAAAACAGCTATACTCGCTATACCTCAGATCTGGTCCACTTGGACACATACCAAAACACAATATCCTGACCACTCCCTGAGCAGAGTTTGAATTTTTTGATTGATTTCTCTAAAGGCACAGTTTTTCTCGTAAAAACAGCTCTACTCGCTATACCTCATATCTGGTCCACTTGGACACATACCAAAACACAATATCCTGACCACTCCCTGCGCAAAGTTTGAATTTTTTTTGGATTGATTTCTCTGAAGGCACAGTTTTTCTCGTAAAAACAGCACTACTCGTTATACCTCAGATCTGGCCTGCAGGCTTTCGCATGGGATAAGACCATCCATCCCTCCACTTGGTCACATACCAAAACACAATATCCTGACCTCTTCCTGTGCAGAGTTTGAATTTTTTGATTGATGTCTTTGTAAGCATAGTCTTTCTCGTAAAAACAGCTCTACTAGCTTCCTCAGATCTGACCAGGCTTGTGCATGAGATAAGACCATCTCTCAACTTGGACACATACCGAAACACAATATCCTGACCATTTCCTGTGCGGAGTTAGATATTTTTTAAATGAATTTATTTCTCAAATGGACACGAGTGGCTGTTAATAAATCAATTCATCGAACAATTCCCATTCTGTACAGAAGTCAACCATAGGCTGTACATTTGTACATGGTGTGTGTCAATATGGAGGGATGACTTTATCGCACATGAAAACCGAACACGATCCGAGATAGTGAACCGAATGAATTGTTTACGCGAGAAGGACTGTGCGACAGGTTGTTTTCCTGTTGGTTTTTTTCCTTTTTTTTTCAACCTTTTTTTCTCTCCATGTAATTATTAATGGGCTAGTTCTCTCCGCAGTGGATACACTATTTGATTTTCATGAGGGATTAGATTGTTCATGTAATGAACGTCAAACAGACTGTGGAGGTAATGATTCGTGTCAAATGATTGATTTTTTAGTTTGTTTCCCCTTTTTATATTTAGTCAAGTTTTGACTAAATATTTTAACATCGAGGGGGAATCGAAACGAGGGTCGTGGTGTATGTGCGTATGTGTGTGCGTGCGTGTGTGTGTGTGTGTGTGTGTAGAGCGATTCAGACTAAACTACTGGACCGATCTTTATGAAATTTGACATGAGAGTTCCTGGGTATGAAATCCCCGAACTTTTTTTCATTTTTTTGATAAATGTCTTTGATGACGTCATATCCGGCTTTTCGTGAAAGTTGAGGCGGCACTGTCACGCCCTCAGTTTTCAACCAAATTGGTTGAAATTTTGGTCAAGTACTCTTCAACGAAGCCCGGGGTTCGGTATTGCATTTCAGCTTGGTGGCTTAAAAATTAATTAATGACTTTGGTCATTAAAAATCTGAAAATTGTAAAAAAAAATAAAAATTTATAAAACGATCCAAATTTACGTTTATCTTATTCTCCATCATTTGCTGATTCCAAAAACATATAAATATGTTATATTCGGATTAAAAACAAGCTCTGAAAATTAAATATATAAAAATTATTATCAAATTTTTTTTTTCGAAATCAATTTAAAAGCACTTTCATCTTATTCCTTGTCGGTTCCTGATTCCAAAAATATATAGATATGATATGTTTGGATTAAAAACACGCTCAGAAAGTTAAAACAAAGAGAGGTACAGAAAAGCGTGCTATCCTTCTTAGCGCAACGAATACCCCGCTCTTCTTGTCAATTCCACGTGCACTGCCTTTGCCACGGGCGGTGGAGTGACGATGCTACGAGTATACGGTCTTGCTGCGTTGCGTTGCGTTCAGTTTCATTCTGTGAGTTCGACAGCTACTTGACTAAATATTGTATTTTCGCCTTACGCGACTTGTTTAGTTTGTTTGCGAAACGAAATCTGGAAATACCGCATTGATTTACGAAATCTGGAAAATGAATGTCCCCTGTACTGTGTGTTTCGCGATAGCTCAGCTGTGACGGATGCAGATATTTGCATTATGGTGTCCTGTTTATGCGTGAGTCTGGGTGGTTAATTAGATATATGATTGCCTTGTCAGGTAGATGTGGCATACGTCATTATTACCTAGTAAGTATATAGTTCAATGACACACCAGCACAAAAGGTCGGTGTGACATCAATCCTTCTCTGTCCCCTCCGCCACCAACAAACAAACAAGCAAACGAACAAACAGACAAACTCAATCAAGAGAGATAATGCACCATCAAAAATAAGTCTTGAAAAGAAATATCGCTGAATTACATTAGTGTCATTTAATTATTAATTCAGCCAACAAACACACTCAGACACACAGACACAGACACACACACACACCGTGACACAGACACACAAACAAACACACACACGCACACACACACACGCACACACACACACACACACACACGCACACACACACACACACACGCACACACACACACACACACCGTGACACACACACACACACACACACGCACAGACACACACACACACACACACACAGGCATAACAACCAGACTGTAGATATAGGCTGTATATTTCTGGCATGTTTACAAAAGTACAAAAGGAAGCTCGTATTACTTGAAAGCCTGGACGAACCTGTGCTGATTTATAAGGCGGGAAGGAAGGCATCTTCAGTACTGAAACGCAAATTGACTTTAAAATACTTGAACTATATATTATTGCCGCTGTTCTAATTTTGACCCAGAGAGTTATTTCCACAAACATTTAGCGGCTTATCAGTCAAACAGTCAGGCGGCTTTTGACAAAGGTCAAGTGAGACTAAGTCTATAGCTGCGAGTTCCGAAGAAGT
>NC_090261.1:55667532-55706026 GCF_037325665.1 Littorina saxatilis | reverse complement strand
GAAACACAGCTGTAATAATCGTAAAGTCTGCATTGCAGCCGCGTACCGTTTTTATAATTGAGAGAGAGAGAGAGAGAGAGAGAGAGAGAGAGAGAGAGAGAGAGAGAGAGAGAGAGAGAGAGAGAGAGAGAGAGAGAGAGAGAGAGACGCTTGACGCTTTGACGCTTTGACACTTTATTGTCATTAGCTAATAAAAGCCTTATAGACAAGGTAAAACAACAATTTCTGCATCATTCAGAATCAGAATCAGAATCAGAATCAGAATCAGAATTTATTGTCATTAAAGCACATAGCCTATTGACACATTCAAGATACATAAGTACAGGAAAAAAAATAGCAATATAACATAACATACATGTAATACAAAACCAAGTGGAACAGGGTGAACAAAGAGGACCTGAAGATGAGCATAGGTTATTGAGGACAGTTGGAAGACGCATTGCATCTGCGTAGTTGAAAACAATCGTACACATATTTTGCCAATTGCCTTTGGATGTCGCTGTCAGTAAACAGAGAACTGACTCTTATTTCATCACTGCCGGTGGAAGTATTCGATAATAACTGTTGCCTGAGATGAGCATACATTGTACATGAATCAAGGAAATGAAGTTCATCCTCCACCACTCCACAGTTTCTGCATAGTCTTTCCTCCCTTGGTGTTCCCGTGTATCTGCCCTTTTCGATTTCTAAGTCATGGGCACTTATACGTAGTTTGCTCATAGCCTGTCTGTGTTCTTGTGTTAGCAAAAGATAGGGTTGTAGAGAGTAGTCGTGTGACACTCCCTTGTAAAACTGTAGTTTAGAGGAGTTTCCTTCTTTTTTTGTCCTCCAGAGCCTGACAAATTGAGTTTCTACATGTTTTGTTAGCGCGTGTTTCAGTCTTGCCGGGTGTATTGTGCTTTGGTTTTGCCACACGTGTTTGAAGCCTGAGGAAGTCAGGAACTCGCGTACAAATAAGAGCCATTTATTTTCCTCTTTATGTTCTTGTGAGAGAAGGCTTGAGTAAGTTTGCCTAAGAAGCCCATGTTGGTCAGATTCCATGATGTGTAACCAAAATGATATGATCTGTCCCAATATTTTTGTGCTGATCGGAAATCTGCCCAATTCAGCCAGTACTGGGAAATTCATTGATTTTCTGTGTACTCCTAAAAGTTGCTTGCAGAATTTCATGTGTACGTTTTCATGCGGAAGGACAGTCGTTGTACATTTTTCAAGGAGATTATTCTCAAGGTTCTGCGTGTCCTTTAAGTTTATATCTTTGCAGTAAGGGAGCCAAATTTCAGAGCCAAAGGTCAGAATAGGTGCAACTAATGTATCAAAGAGTTTCGCCATTACTGGGACACTTATGTTCTTTGTTCGTACTGCTCGTTTGAGCGAGTGCAGAGCTTTGCTCCCTTGTCGGGAGAGATGGTTCTGTGCCATTTTCATGTCTCCGCGTTTATTGAATATGATACCGAGATATTTGTAGTTGTCTGTAGTATTGATTATGGCATCGCCAATTTTGAAGAAGAGGGGGAGTATGGGTTCGTGCTTGGAGAAAACTATCACCTTTGTTTTTTCGCGATTAATTTGTAATCCCCATTTATTGCAGTATTCATGGAGGCTGTTGAGTTTGTCCTGTAATCCTTTCTTTGTAGTTGAGAGAATAACAATGTCGTCAGCCTACATTAGGCATGGCACCGGAACGAGTCCAGCCTCATCCACAGTTGGGGAGTCACAGTCTTTTAAGCTATCAACTATGTCATTAATAAAAATATTAAATAGTGTTGGGCTTAGAGTATTACCTTGGAGAACACCTTTTCTTACTGTGATTTCCCGCGATAGGCCGACTTCTGTCTTTGAGCATACGGTTGCATTATTATACATTTCTTGCACAACTTGCAGTAGTTTGCCTCCTATCCCTATCTCCTGCATCTTATATAGTAATCCTGTGTGCCATTTACTGTCGAATGCCTTAGCGAAGTCAATGTAACAGCCGTACAGTCTGCCATTTGTAGTTCTGAGGGTATCATTGACTAGCTTTTTTAGGATGAACACTTGGTCTTGCGTTCGAGACGATTTTCTGAAGCCGGCTTGCTCTTTAGCTAGCAGGCTGTTGTTCTCGAGGAAGTTTGTTATTCTATTGTTAATGACCTGACAGAAAAAGTTTGCCATTGTGTTGTTAAGAGTGACGCCTCTGTAGTTACTAGTGTTGTGTGGGTCTCCGTTTTTGAATATGGGCACATTCACTCCTTTCTTCCATTGTTCGGGATATGTTCCATATTGTATTAACTGGTTGAAGAGCTGTTGTATGATAGGCCTCAATACAGGGAGACTTGTTTTGATCATTTCATTTGTAATACCGTCTATTCCTGGAGATTTTTTCAGCTTTATATTTCGAGCAGCCTTTTCTATCTCTGTGGCTGTTATTGGAAAATCTAGTAGGTTTGTTTGATGTGTTTGTTGAGCTATCTTTTCTTTCATGATTGAATCACGAGTACCGTCTATCTCGGTGTTTTGACCGAGCAGCTTCTCAAGGTGGGCAATCCATTTGGCTCCACTCACTTGCGTCTGGTTCCGGTTGTGTGCGGACTCTGAGTCCTTGAGTTGCTTAATTAGTTTCCATACAGAGGAAGGGTCTTTGTCCATTGCTTCATTTAACATTGTGACCAATGAGGTTTTGTAGGTTAGTTTCTTTTTTCGTAGTTGGCTGTTGTACTTTTTTCTCTGTGCAAAATATTTTTCTCTTACACCGCGGTTGAAGGGGTCTCTATTTAGGGCATTTAGGAGTGACCTAACTTCTTTTCTTTGTTTGTCACATTCGTTGTCAAACCATCTTTTGTTACATCTTCGTTTCTTAGTGTTGGCCTTTTTAGTTCGGCAGGTTAGTGATATATCGGCAGCCGATCGGAGAATATTTGTGAGCTCCTCAACACGAGTGTTTATGTCATCAGTATTCTGTGAGCATGTGCTGGTGGTATTGCTTAATTTTTGCTGCAAATTAAAAATAGATGTTTGAACTGGCGCTATGTTCAGTGCAGCTTGAAATCGTTTTGCTGATTCTTCAGTCCATATATATGAAACAGCCGCCGTGACCGGGGGTTTGGTTTTTATGCAGTTTGTTGTCCCTGTGGAGTGTAAGGAGAATGAACCTTCAGCCTTATTTTTTGTACAGACAGGAAGATATATACATAATTCTAATGGACAGTGGTCAGAATATTTAGATAAGGCATGCACTGTCATGGAATGAACATTCATAAAAGGGGTAAAAGGACGAATGGACAAAACCTTGATAACAACAAAAACATAGCAAACTAGTTTATGAGTACGAGCAAAACCACACCGACACGAAAGCCAAAGGTAAACAAAAATATCTAAGACTAAGGGTAAAAAGCAAGGTATAGTATGTACACACAAAGGAAAATACTGATCCAACAGTTAACACACACTCATAAAACAAATCAATCTGCAGACCACACATATTTAAAACCAATAAACCACTAGTCGGCGTTACCCTTGCGTGACTAGTAGGGGAACATGTCTAAATACATATCTATACAAAAACAACAATGGCTGCAGACGAACAAACGAGAGAGAGAGAGAGAGAGAGAGAGAGAGAGAGAGAGAGAGAGAGAGAGAGAGAGAGAACTCAGAACTGAGAATTTTATTGTAAACCACACTGTTGTGTTTGTACAAGGGGGGAGTAGAGTTTCCATTTCAATGTATACTCTCTCAGAAACAAGTAAGAACAAGTGCATATACAGTGCTAAGGGTTGAAACATATCGATCTGAAATCATTTACACACATTCATTTTAGCCTAGCAGTTGCTGTCGATGCCTGAATGCATAAAATGTATACCGGGAGAGTGCCCACAGCCTACTTTTGTTTTGTGTTAGTAGTATCTGCATTGACGAGTTTTCGAGTTGACCAATTTCAAAGACATTTCCCAAGTAAGTTTCTCTTATATCAGAGTATACTGGGCACTTAAAAAGAAAGTGGTGCTCGTTTTCGTGAGGGTATCTGCAAAGTGGGCAAACATGGGAACCGTTTGCAGAGTATCTCTGTTTGTTGCACATCAAGGGTGAAACCCCAAGTCTGAATTTTGTGAACACTTTTTGGATATATGGATTGTCTATTTGGTCAAGGTACCTTTCTCTTCCAAAGTCAGGTTTAAACAATTTGTATGTGTCATACCTCTCACTGTCTTCTAGCTTACTATGCCAGTTCTGGGTAAAGCAGTCTTTTAGGCGTTGTTGAAAAGCCTTGATAAAGTGTTTTTCGTTGCCGACATAGCCGTACGTCCACACATGTCCAAACCCATTTTCACATAGGAGGTTCCTGACCCTAGCGGACCAATTGTCTGTCCCTCTGTCTGCCATGTTCCTCATCATCACATGGGCCATTTTTACATATCTTGTGTTGGGGAGGCGATTTAGCCGTAACCAGTATTTAACGCATCTGGTAGCAGCGAGAACTGATAGGGGAAATCTACCGAGTTCTCCGTATACCATGCAGTTGGGACTTTGGGGGGAAACACCTATTATCCGTTTGCATGCGAACATGTGTACCTTTTCAATGTTGGAGCAATCAAAACAACCCCACATTTCTGAACCGTATAGCAATATGGGGGTAATCTGTGTATCAAAGAGTGTGAAAAAAAGGTTTAGATCATAACATCCAATATTCCACAGAACTCTAAAAATGTCGATAACACCACGCTTAGCTCGTACAATAGAGTCTTCAAAGCATCGTTGGATGGAAACTTTGGTGGTCAAGGTTAAGCCGAGATATTTATACGAGTTGGTAACGTACATGTTGTCGTGACCAAATCTCCAGGCTTCGTTTTTCCCCAAGTATCCACCGTTGCGAAATACCAACACTTTTGTTTTTTCTTTGTTTACCGTTAAACCTAATCTGTTGGCAACTTCATGCAATATATTTAACTGGTTTTGTAGTCCCACCGGTGTCACTGAGAGCAATGCTATGTCGTCAGCAAACATCATGATAAATAGTTCAATTTCGCCCGGAAGAAGTTGAATTCCATGCCTCCCTTTTAGAATCATTTCAGACGCAAGTTCGTTAATCAAAAAAGAGAACAGGCTTGGGCTTGCCAAGCATCCTTGTTTGAGACCTTGCATACACTCAAAAAAGGCCGTGTAGTCAGAGTTACACCGAACACAAGATAATATGTTTGAGTACATTGCTCTGAGTGTTTGAAGCATTTTTCCCCCAATGCCGATCTTGAGCAGTACATTCCATAGTACATCTCTTTTGACGGTGTCGAACGCCTTTTGAAAGTCCACAAAGGCCACATACAGTTTCTTGTGTTGTTTAAGTTGCTTGCTTACAGCTGCATATAACGTGAAAATATGGTCCACTGTCGTATACCCTTTTCTGAACCCAGCTTGGGACTCAGACATGACATTGTTCATTTCAGCCCACTTAGTCAATCTATTGTTAATGATGGCAGTATACAGTTTACTGACACAGCTTAGCAGCGACACGCCCCTGTAATTGTCAGGGTTCTCATCGTTGCCTTTTTTGAAGATTGGGTGAATAATGGCTTTGGCCCACTCAGCTGGGTATGTTCCTGTGCGGAACAGTTTGTTAAAAAGCTCTACCAGGTAAGTAGTAACATCATCACCTGCGATGCGAAGGAGGGTGGGAGAGAGAGAGAGAGAGAGAGAGAGAGAGAGAGAGAGAGAGAGAGAGAGAGAGAGAGAGAGAGAGAGAGAGAGAGAGAGAGAGAGAGAACTCGAACTCGAACACTTTATTACCGAGGGATGATAGCATTAGGTCCATATGGTCCTTTCTTACAGCTAGTCCCTACTAGAGAGAGAGAGAGAGAGAGAGAGAGAGAGAGAGAGAGAGAGAGAGAGAGAGAGAGAGAGAGAGAGAGAGAGAGAGAGAGAGAGAGAGAGAGAGAGAGAGAGAGAGAGAGAGAGAGAGTTGAATTGAATAGAATTTGAATTGAACTTTATTTAACAAGGATTAAGATTTAAGGCTACGCCTTTTCTTACAATCTGTCCTTGAGACGCACAGACACACAATGATAAAATTGAAAAATTAAAAATTAAAAAGTTAAACAGTTTACCAACAAAAGCAGGTCAGAAAACTTCAGCACGTGATGAAGATGACGACGACGATTATGATGATGATGATGATGATGATGAAGAAGATGAGGCATGAAGAGCATACATATGTGGTTATTGATAAAATCAAATGCATACTTTGCAAGTAATTATAAGTACAAGCTGGTAGAAATCGAACATGTAGCAATAGTACAACAAAAATATGTTCAGAATATACAATGCACAGCATATCTTTGGCGTAATACTAAGTGTGGTAAATCAAAACGCGTTAAACTACTCAGACAATAAGTGTTTTTTGACACATTTTTAAAAACTTTTTGATGACTTTAAAGATGATGGAAGTGAGAGAGAGAGAGAGAGAGAGAGAGAGAGAGAGAGAGAGAGAGAGAGAGAGAGAGAGAGAGAGAGAGAGAGACTCAGACTCAGAACTTTATTACAAAAGGATAAAGGTTTTTTATGCAAAGCCTATTCTTCCAACCTGTCCTTTATACAACACATAAAGACAGACGCACATAAAAAATATAAATTCAATCATATAAAATACAGAAATACCTTGTATGGAATGCAACACAATGTGCATTTAAGGAATTACATAAGGAGAACTCAAAAATTACAAAATTACATTTACATAGTTATACCTTTCATTTGGGAATAAAGTTGCTCCGATCAGCTAGACATCCGTTAACACTAGTACAAAATGTTTAACAAAATAACAACCGAACAAGACATTTCATTCACGAATGATGTGTGAACGTGACTGTCTCTTAAACATTTTCACTGAAGTTGCATTTCTTATCTGTTGGGGGAAGGAGTTCCAGAGAAACGCTCCCGAGAAGGCTAAGCTCGATTTGTAGAGGTCTATGCGAGGTATAGGAGGGATGATGTTTTGGGACCCATATCTTTTTGTGGCATGTTTGAAATGTGATTGCAAATATTTAGGACAGTCGTCATTTAGAATTTTATACATGAACACAGCCTTGTTTAACGTCAACTGATCTTTCAAGGGGAGGAAATTCAGGAGCTTTAGTTTATCATCCGTGGACCTATTCAAATCATGCAGAATAAGTTTTGCAGCTCGGCGATGCAGGGAATTGAATCTTTTTAAATGAATATCATTGCAGTTATCCCAAAGTGTCGATGCGAAGTTTATATTAGGCATTATGTGGGCGTAATAGAACATTTTGAGTGCTGCAGAATCTGCGTTATGCCTTAATTTTGATAACAGGTACAAATTTGTTGATACTAATTTGCAAATATTACTCAAATGAGTTTGCCATTTCAACTCTTGATCAATGGTAACACCCAATAATCTATGTTCCCTAACTTGCTGCACTTGAGTTGAACCAACTGACAGTTGTAATTGTAAAGGACTTAATTGGTGTTTTTGTCTCGTGGTTATCACCATACTCGTTGTTTTAATCGGATGAATGATCATTGCATTAGAAACGCACCACTCAGTGATGTCATCCACACTTGTTTGAAGAGAAGAGTTGACGGATTCCAAAGATTTTTGACTGGTGTGAACAGAAGAGTCATCCGCGAAGAACTCATATATAACTTTTTCATCGGACACATGAAGGGGTAAATCATTTATATAAATACAGAACAAGACAGGTCCTAATACAGACCCTTGAGGGACACCACTCCTGACAAACTCGTTTGACGAGAGAGAGAGAGAGAGAGAGAGAGAGAGAGAGAGAGAGAGAGAGAGAGAGAGAGAGAGAGAGAGAGAGAGAGACAGACAGACAGACAGACAGACAGACAGACAGACAGACAGACAGACAGACAGACAGAGGCAGATATATTTGTTTCGCTTTTACCACGATTTAGCATCCGTTTTAACAGACTACCACGGCTCTTCTAACTATATATAAGCTTGTAACATGTGGCTTGCTTCAATAAGTGACACGATAGAACATCACCGCTATATCTATATCATCGATGATATTACCGGCACGGTTGGCCTAGTAGTAAGGCGTCCACCCCGTGATCGGGAGGTCGTGGGTTCGAACGCCGACCGGGTCATACCTAAGACTTTAAAATTGGCAATCTAGTGGCTGCTCTCCGCCTGGCGTCTGGCATGATGGGGTAAGAGCTAGGACTGGTTGGTCCGGTGTCAGAATAATGTGACTGGGTGAGACATGAAGCCTGTGCTGCGACTTCTGTCTTGTGTGTGGCGCACGTTATATGTCAAAGCAGCACCGCCCTGATATGGCCCTTCGTGGTCGGCTGGGCGTTAAGCAAACAAACAAACAAACAAACAAACGTTATATGTCAAAGCAGCACCGCTCTGATATGGCCCTTCGTGGTCGGCTGGGCGTTAAGCAAACAAACAAACAAACAAACGTTATAATGCCAAAGCAACACCGCCCTGATATGGCCCTTCGTGGTCGGCTGGGCGTTAAGCAAACAAACAAACAAACAAACGTTATATGTCAAAGCAGCACCGCCCTGATATGGCCCTTCGTGGTCGGCTGGGCGTTAAGCAAACAAACAAACAAACAAACAAACGTTATATGTCAAAGCAGCACCGCCCTGATATGGCTATGCGCTTCGTTCAATAATGAATTTTCTCGATTTGCTCTATAAATCCCTTAGTGCACTGGGATGTCTCAATAACGATATTGATTGTCAGTACCGCCATAGAAAAAAGAAGATTCCAAACGCACATTTTGCTACGCGCATTTGAATAGGCATAACTGTGTGGTCAGGTCGTGTACAGTAAGATCTACTTTTGTGTGGGGTGTCTCAAGTGTGTCGTGCTTTTGTCACACGCATTTTAATTTCTGTTGGTAAATAATAATAATAACGGGCATTTATAAAGCGCCTTATCAGAAGTTCAAAGCGCGTGACAACAATACATGTATACAAAATTCATACGATCACTGTCAGATTCAAACAACACATCATGCACATCTCACATCCCCAGACTCTATGCTAAGGAACTATCCGCAATGTTGTTGGAACAAGTGAGTTTTCAAATTGGACTTGAAGCCAGCGCCGCTACCGACAGAACTATTTCCCCGACAATTGAAGACTGGTGTGTGATTCCTCGGGGTTTGGCTCGGACAGATGTAATAAGATCACAGAGTGCCGGTGAGTCAGTCACCTCATACAAGAATTGTCACTCCAGAACAATGCCCTGATAAAGTGTCAGACTTCCGGGACAATCCCCCTATTTCATCTCCAGCAACAATTGGATCAGGGAGAATGTATATTACCCCAGCACTCTTAGAGTTGTGTGAGGTCTTGCCACGTCCTCAGTGCTTTGGTTAGAATCAGGAAGGACGTTATATAATTATGCTCTCACAGGCACTTTTCATTTTCCGTCTTGACTGTTAAACCGAAACATTTTGACGACAGGACTTAACCTGTCCAAAACTGGGCGAAGTCGACTACGCGAAGTATATTTTGCGAAGCTGGCCCCACGAAGCATTAGCACTGAGTTTTCGGTAAATAGACTTCGCGAAGTCGACTTCGGGCTGAAGTCAGGACCGCCTTTATCAAGAAATACCACACAGAAAAGTCTGCGAAGCGGGTCACATAATTCGTTTGCTACCCCCCGCGGGTTAGGGGGAAGAATTTACCCGATGCTCCCCAGCATGTCGTAAGAGGAGACTAACGGATTCTGTTTCTCCTTTTACCCTTGTTAAGTGTTTCTTGTATAGAATATAGTCAATGTTTGTAAAGATTTTAGTCAAGCAGTATGTAAGAAATGTTAAGTCCTTTGTACTGGAAACTTGCATTCTCCCAGTAAGGTAATAATACATTGTGCTACGTTGCAAGCCCCTGGAGCAAATTTTTGATTAGTGCTTTTGTGAACAAAAACACAATTGACAAGTGGCTCTATCCCATCTCCACCCTTCCCTCCGTCGCGATATAACCTTGAATGGTTGAAAACGACGTTAAACACCAAATAAAGAAAGAAATTCGTTTGCTTTGCCTTTCAGTAGCTGAATCAAACTATCCATAGCTCACTGGCTGTTCTAGCTGCTTGTTGACTTTAGATTCGTGGTTCAGATCAGAAATCATTATAATTACAGTTTTTGAAAATAGAGCTGGACAACAAAACTTCCATACTCAGTGTTCAGGCAAAATGGCGTTCTTTCAAAACCATACCTTCTTCTACACATTTTGGTTTAAGATCCAGTAAAGATGTTTCCATTGTAATCATCTTAAACAATAATAGAGGGGGAAAAGTAGAGACAAAATTGGCCTTTGTGTAACAGTACTGTGCTTGTGTTGTGGCTCAGACCATGCTCAGTATAGTAGAACATCTTTGCCAGAACAAAGATCTCGTGCTCAGTAGAATATGTTTGCCCAGACCATGGATCTACTGCCACGCTCAGTAGCATCCAATCTTAGCCACTGAAGATAATATCATTTCCCGGCAACTTGAAGAGAGCGACGAAAGGAGCAGCTGCGGGTTTCTCAAGTACTGTGAACATGACTGTCCTCTGGGATCAAAGAGATGATGACGGCTGGAGCCGAGGCAATGCGCAAGGAACACGTACAGCGTAAAAGGGGTTGTTTGCCGACTGAACGACATCCAGGCCCTGTACTTTAAAAGGGACAGGGACTGCCAATGTCGCCGTTTGGCGATTTGTGCTTACATAGCCTACCACATTAACTGAGACGTAAAAATGCAAGGACAAGTTTATTATATACCGGAGCAGGTTAGTTGAAAGTCCTTGTTTGTTGACGATACAATTTAAAGATACATTCCTGCCCTTATGAACGAGTCATAAACACCACCACGGCGCAATGGCCTGGTGGATAAGACGCCAGCCTCCAATCCGGAAAGTTGAGTGTTCGAATCCCGGCCGCACCCGGTGGGATACGGGTGGACATGTTTACCGATTTCCCAGGCCGACCTGACTTATCCCCTTCGGGTGTACTCCAAAGCACAAGACTAAGTGCGCACGGAAAAGATCCGTAATTCATGTCAGAGTTCGGTGTGTGATAGAAACACAAAAATACTAAGCATGCATCCCCCGAAATCGGCGTATGGCTCGAAATTGATATCACCATTAGTCTTAACGGTTTATGTTGATATCTATTTTCTCGACATGTCTGTTATCACTAGCTAATAGTCAGCATATTAGAAATAAATCGCTTTGTATTTCGTTTTACCATTTCCATCAATGGAAACATCTGCCTGGAACGAGCGTCGGGACCTTGTCTTTGAAATATATCCATAATGAGGACTAGGAAACATGATTATACAAAGGCTCGAACTCTTATACAAGCAGTGTTTATCATTTCGAAAGTAAACAGCCGACGAACTGGTGTGGGAAATGCCTAAACCCCTTCTCAGTCTTTGAAGAGAAGACTACAAATTGCAATCTTGCAGAGGATTTTGGGCACGTTACGTACAGCGTTTTTATAGTGTTACCTGCATGAAGGGGGCGGGGGGAATTGGCGGCACATCAAAGCAGCAGATAATAATAATAATGAAAATGTCTTTACGGCGATATTAAACACAATCTTTAAATCAAAGGGAATTATTAAGCATGTAAAATACGCAGAAGGCTTACCTCGACCAAAATGTTTGTTTCGATGTGTTGTTTCCAGGACAACAAATCAATCCCGTAATGCTACACAAAACCCAGCCGCTTGGCACGCAGCTACTGTTTGATGAAAAGAAGACAAATGTGCCTCCGTTCACTGCGTTAGTTGACAAGTCATGACGTTTGCTTTGAAGTATATTGGTCGCGCTGCGGTACCGATAGACAATTCCCTGATGAGCTCTGCTCATTAATCTTTGAAGAGAACTGTCTAGAACTGCCCAAATTGTGAGACTTCGACTGATGACCGCAATATGGTGCGAGCGGCCACTTTTCTTTGTTGGCAGAACGTGACCTTGTGTCCGAATATCTCGTTCAAGAGATTGCTTCATCACATTAAGGAAAGGGCAATTAATGGCTATGGTTACATTAAACAGCGAAGCGTCTGGAAGAGGGTAGTGACACCACTTTGCCCAATCACTAATGATGATATAAACATGTAGTCATTTCCTTACAATTAACACGAATGATCTGTAAATTAATGATCTTTTCAAGTTCGTTGGTCCAGGAGTGCATGATTTGTTGATTTTTGGAAACAAGATTGTTGCAAAAATGAAAGAAAAATCAACTGCCTTGGCATTAGCCCGTACCAGACAGACAGACAGACAGACAGACAGGCAGACAAACAGGCGGACACTGAACCAGACCGCCATCAAGTCAGGTATTGCGTTCATGCCACCTTGGCATTATCCCTTACCAGACAGACAGACAGACAGACAGATAGGCAGACAAACAGGCGGACACTGAACCAGACCGCCATCAAGTCAGGTATTGCGTTCATGCCACCTTGGCATTACACTGCACCGGACGGAGGGACAGACAGACAGACCGACAGGTTAAAGGCGGACACTGAACCAGACCGCCATTAATCAGGTAATGCGCGCATTCGACCTTGGCATTACCCCGTACCAGACAGACCCACAGAAAAGCGGACACTGAACCAGACCGCCACCCAGTCAGGTGATGCGTTTATTCCGGGCAACCCTGGCATTGCACCCCACCGTACAGTGCAGACAAACATGTTGAAGGTGGACATTGAACCCTGGAACTAGTCTGACACTGAATGGCCTCAAGATGAGCTGATGGAATTTCACAGGCTCAGCGACGCACGCAGTCTCTCCACGCCTCAGCGCGTCAGGCATCATGGGAATTGGGGCGTCTATACCGTATACACTGAACTTTGACGTTGCATGCAGAGTGCGCAGGGCCAAGGGGTGCAACCACCCCATAGATCCACAACCCATTTAATTTGCCTCCTCTCTGGCACTCTGGCGTTTATTTCTTTCCTTCTCCATTTGAACAATTCACACTTGCTGTCACCGTCTCGTCTTGGCTTTTTCCCCGTCAGTTTTGCACGTGAAAACGCCTTTTGTTCATTGAGCGTGTCCGCCCTTGTAGTCTTGCTCGCATCATGCTAACAGCAATTGTTACTGAACTGGCTTCTGAGTGGTGTGGGTGGAATGGCGTGTGCACTCTACGACACCGCTAATTGCCAATTAAAGCAGAAGATTGCTTCTCTTTCCGTCTCTGTCTCTAAGTGTGTGTCTGCCTGCGTTTCTGACTCTGCCCCTCTTTCCCTCGCTGTCTCTCTATGATTAGAATTCAGTGCAAAGCCGGGGAAATGAGCCCACGGCCTTTCTTCATTAAATCGCCATTCTCTGTCTGACTCTCTCTCTCTCTCTCTCTCTCTCTCTTTCTTTCTCTGTATGTCTATCTGAGTGTTTATCTATCTGTCTGTCTGTCTGTCTGTCTGTCTCTGTGTGTTTCTGTCTGTCTGTCTGTCTGTCTGTCTATGTCTGTCTGTCTGTCTCTCTCTCTGTCTCTCTCTCTGTCTCTGTCTCTCTCTCTCTGTGTCTCTCTGTCTCTCTCTCTCTCTCTCTCTCTCTCTCTCTCTCTCTCTCGTTAGAGTACTCAAATAGGACATAGTGCATGAAGTGAGTTGAACTCTAACAAAATATAATTCACGGAGGACCAACAGTTATTCGCATTATTTAAAGCGTGTTTCGCTTCTTTTGCTGAGTACTCGCTGAGAGCCCCCCCCCCCCCCTCCCAATTGAAATTCATGTTTTTTGGCTGTATACAATGCCAGGTCGTAAATGACAAAACACTAACTCTGCTGTAGGTCCTTGTTGACTGACATGAACAGTGACTCTTTAAAAGACCACAAATTCTTCAAGCAATACAAGTGTCTGAACCCATTTTACGAGCAGGTCTTTCATCCTCACTTTTTTGTTTACGCAGTCTGTTATGGGCGCGTGCGAACTCTGCAAATACGTGTGAAGTATTGCAAGGAAAGCTGTTTGCCAACAACATCAAGTCTCCTTCTCTGAAAGAAGAAAGGCTGAAACGGAAACTTCCACGTCTCTCTCTCTCTCTTTCTCTCTCTCTCTCTCTCTCTCTCTCTCTCTCTCTCTCTCTCTCTCTCTCTCTCTCTCTCTCTCTCTCTCTCTCTCTCAGAATTTTACCTCAACTGGTCCCGATTTAATGATTGACGGCAATATAGTGGAAAAAGTCGACCATCACAAAGTTCTAGGTGTCCACATCGATAACAACCTGTCTTGGTCAACTCACATTGAACAACTTAGTAAATTAGTGTCAAAAAAGATGTACCTCTTATTTAGAATTAAACACTTCCTGAATTGTCAAGGCAGGAAGTTGTTTTTCACTGCTCATATTCAGTCTCTTATTGATTACGCATCCACTCTATGGGACTCAGCAAGTGATAATTCCCTGAAGCTACTCAGAAGATTACACAAAAGAGCGCCAAAAGTAGTATTACTCAAACAGACTACTCTCACCGACTCAGACTACATTTACATAGGGGTCCTACCTCTAAAGTCAAGAATGAATTATAACAAAGGAATAATGATACATAAAATTATGACAGAAAATGCACCCGAAACCATTTGTTCAAAGTTCTCTTTGAAGAATTCGCACCACTTTATAAAACTAAACACTCCTCTTCCTAGGATAGACCTATTTAAATCAAGTCTTGTTTATTCAGGAAGCAGCCTCTGGAACGCTCTTCCGGACGCCCTGCGGCAATCCACCAATACGGATTCTTTTAGAACCAAATATTCTTTCCATTTAATTAACTCTATGAACAAATAAACTTGATTGGTATGTTCTCTTTGTGTACAGTTGTTCATTATCGGAATTATGGTTTATTTGTGACAAAATCACGAAGATTTGGCTCTGTAATACATTGTTTTGCTGAGCTAATGTATTGACACTATTGTTGCAAAGTATGCTTACTTTGCGCTTATCTGTATTGCTTTACACCCAGTTTTGAACACTACCTTATGATCTACAATGCTTTTAAATAATGCGCTTCATGTACATAAACTTATATGTTCTACCATTAATGATGTTTTTATGTAACCTTTTTTTTCCTAGTCATAGTTATAGTAAAATAATTTAGTCCCTCTTTAGGGCGAGGGCCAGATGCAAAAAAAGCATATCTATGCTTATTCTTGTCACCCTCGAAAAATACAGATTTGTCATTGTCTCTCTCTCTCTCTCTCATAGGATTTTTGTTTTCTTAATATTATATTATGTGCGTCTGTAATAAGTGTTTGTATAAGGGACAGGTTGTAAGATTAGGCTTTGCCTAAAACCTCCATCCTTTTGTAATAAAGTTCAGTTTCAGTTTCTCTCTCTCTCTCTCTCTCTCTCTCTCTCTCTCTCTCTCTCTCTCTCTCTCTCTCTCTCTCTCTCTCTCTCTCTCTTCTCTCTCTCACCCTCTCCACAAAAAGAAGAGTTCTTTGCTCTCTCTCTCTCTCTCTCTCTCTCTCTCTCTCTCTCTCTCTCTCTCTTCTCTCTCTCTCCCCGTCTCAATCCCCCACATAGCCAAAATCTGGTTCACCCAGTGCTCCGTAGCCGTGCCGTTCCCGTTGCAAGAGTGCCGTTTGCCAAGCACGCAGTGACCGGGCGCCGGATAGCATCTGTAATTAAAGAGTACAGCCCTTTTCGCTTAATGACTTACGCACTACGGCGGTCGTCTGGTGTAAGGTGATGCAACGAGCCGATGCATGGAATATGAGGGGTTTTTCTCCGATGTCCCTCTGACCCATTTAGCTAATCGTGAAGGAATAGGAGTAGACTTTGAGCTCTTGACAGTGCGGAGATATTGTCGACGTGAGAGAGCGTCCTGGTGTGAAATAAGGATGTTACTAGCTATATTGCTTACGCTTGTTTTTGTGTGGGTGTGGCAGATAATAGATAGATAGATAAATAGACAGAAAGAAAGAAAGAAAGATAGATAGATAGATAGAAAGAAAGATAGATAGATAGATAGATAGATGGATAGATAGATAGATATATAGATATATAGATGGAAAGATAGCACAAATAGAAAGAAAGATAGATAGACAGATAGATAGATCAAGATAGATAGATCAAGATAGATAGATCAAGATAGATAGATCAAGATAGATAGATATATAGATAGATAGATAGATAGATCAAGATAGATAGATAGATAAATAAATAGATAGATAGAGAGACACTGACACTGACACTGATTTTCTTGTGTAGGCCGACGACCCATTCACAAACATGGTGAAAAATAGACAATCATGTAAAGGAGCATACAAATACACACACACACACACACACAAACAGATCAAAGCTGTTTAACCCCACGCATCCGGCATCCGTGTGCTGTGAGCAGCAGCATTTACACGTGAACCCGTTGCGTGCAACATCAATCCAAACGTTCCTCTCGCCTCTTTAGTGAATAAAACATGTACATAGCAACGTTTCTAATTTGTTCTACGGTAGGGTTCCTAAAGAGGCTTTCATGCAATATCGTGACCTACTGTCCAGATATTATACATTAGATATATCTATGTATTTGTTATGCCCATAAACGGATTGTAGTCCTCGATAATAAGAACGGGGAACAGGGATCCCAGATGGTAGTAACAGGGATTTCTGTTTGGTCAGTTTTGAGGAGGGCACACACCGCGTCCGGTAAAAGATATGAAAATTGCTCAGTCCCGCGTTTAAAAAAAAAGTTTTAAATTTTTTTCTTTTCCTATTGCTTTGTGTTGATATTGACGGTTTCAGCTCATTGTAGTCTATGTCAACGTACGTATTTCAGTTCACTTCTGGGGTTTTCCTGGGCTGTTTGACGACGCTCCAATTTCGCGCTTTCGAGGAAACATAGAAAGTATGGTATTGTTCGCTTCAAAGAAATAGACCTGTACTACCCTCCCTCCCCCCCCCCCCCCCCCCACTGCCCCCGCTCATGTGCTACATTTCAGCTAAACACCCCCAACAAATCATCTGCCAAGATCACTAATGCTGTATCCATGGTCATAACAAAATAAACTGAACGGAAGTCAGGAACAGAAGAGACGGACTTTAAACTCCCTCGGAAGGAAGACTACGTGTACACGTTTCTATTTTTTGAGGAGAGGAATATAGTCGTGGGTATACTTGTATGATTAGACTGTGCAAAAAGCCGGGTAGGTATCTAGATCATGGAGGTCGTTACACCCCTGAGTAACTTGAGCTTTATAGCCTAACAGTGTAAGGATACTGAACTTGAACCGGCTTACGGACGTTAAAGATACTTTTTACTGTTATTTTAGAACTTTTCGTGCATAATGATTCGAGCATTCAAACTGTTATATTGCTGGATAGTGGCGTTGTGAAACCACTTTATATATATACATGCACATTTATTACCCCCCGCGGGTTAGGGGGAAGAATTTACCCGATGCTCCCCAGCATGTCGTAAGAGGCGACTAACGGATTCTGTTTCTTCTTTTACCCTTGTTAAGTGTTTCTTGTGTAGAATAATTATAGTCAATTTTTGTAAAGATTTTAGTCAAGCAGTATATAAGAAATGTTAAGTCCTTTGTAATGGAAACTTGCATTCTCCCAGTAAGGTAAGTAGAGGTTACATGCCGAGTCTCAGTGATTATCAAAAATAATGGTCGAAGTTAGCGGATCATGAAAAATGCGAGCTTCAGCGAGCTTTTTCATGACCGCGAACTGAGACCATTATTTTTGATAATCACTGAGACGAGGTATGTAACCTCTTTATTCCTCCTTTCTGTTATTCAAAGAAAAGAGGAGTTTGTGCGAAAGTTTGATCGAATCATATTCACCCAACCAGTCTACCTGCGCAGGCGATCGATTAATGCGCGGTTGTATAGTTCCGTGCAAATCATTCAATTCTGTTAACACTTCTTGTCAGTTTCCATGTTATGAACTAAAATCAAGTACACAGTTATGTTGTCATTCTGCTGTGGCGGTAAAGGCAGATAGTGTGTGTTCTGTTCATGTTTTGGTATCGCTCAGGAAATGTTCTTTCCTCGAATGTGACTAGCAGACGAAGTTTTACACCCGTGTTCCAAAGTTAAAAACTGTATGAAGTTCAGTTTTATGGGGCAAAATAGTGTATGAAACCGCTGCATGTTCTATAAGTTGATTTAATGTTTGCAATTGATTGCGTGTGATCTGTTTATAAAATGAAATATTGTTGAAAACTGACCGTCGGATTGCAGTCTTGTCGATGCAGCCGAAATCTGGAAGGGGAACTACTCGTGTCGCTAGACAAAGTATGAGAGTTACTTTTCCTTGGAATCTTGCTAGCGATAAACGATTGTGCACGGCAGATCTGAATTCAAAAAACAACCAAACTCATGGATTTTATATTGAGATTCATGTGTTCAAGCCAGTAGTTGCTGGTTTAAATGCGGGTATGGTTGTATTGTTTGCTCCAGAAATGTATATTTTGTACATTAGAGTGTTCTGAACTTTTGAGTCGCAAAAAGTAGATCCACAATGTGTACAGTCTCTACCCATGAGCTATCGAGGATTCAGGCCCGTTGTTGGGTAAGTGATTTTGGTTGTTGGGTAAGTTACCGAAAAATAACTAGCCCTACAAGTTTACAGAGAGAAAGAAGCAGAGGGGGGAATAATATATTGTACTACGTTGCAAGCCCCTGGAGCAAATTTTTGATTAGTGCTTTTGTGAACAAGAAACAATTGACAAGTGGCTCTATCCCATCTCCCCCCTTCCCCCGTCGCGATATAACCTTCGTGGTTGAAAACGACGTAAAACACCAAATAAAGAAAGAAATATGCACATTTATTTCTGGCGTTTGCTGCGGGATAAACTGAATAGAGACGATGGCTGCAGTAGCTATTTCAGCTTAATGCGCAAAGCCAGAGATTCAACTGTTTAGCCGTCCTGCAAAATATTGTTTGCGAGAATCAAACGAGGCATGTGATGTTATCACTTGTTCGCCATGTCTTGTTATCAGAATGTGTAGTGATTATCATTTTTAGAACGTGTTCATAAGCAGTCTGCTTGTTAACGTTCTTAATTTTGTTACTGTATATAACATTTATACAAGAAATTAATAAAAACACGCTTAAAGGCATGTGATGATAATATATGATACTCGAAGGCGCCCCGATAAAGAGGCACCGTTTATTGAATCGGTGCGTATAGTTCAGTTCAAGAAACGCGGCTCCTTTGAAAATATGAACTGTGGTTCTGATTAGAGGAACTCATTTCTTTCCGGTTCTAATGACCTATATACACAGTCCACACAGTTAAACACCTATATTATTTGTCGTGCTTGTGAGGTTCTTGAATTTCCTTCTAGACTAGTAGACATATGAACAGTCGTGCAGTGAATAATAAATGACATTGGCTCAACTGCCGGTGTAACACGAGAAAATTACTCCCACGAGATTTTTACTCCGGAGTAAACATTTCGTACAAAAAAGTTACTCCCTTTACGAAAAAAGCACTCCCCCATTGCACCAGAAAATTACTCCACAAGACAGGTGAGTTCCGAGTAAACATTTTGTACAAAAATGTTACTCCCCTGACGAATAAATAACGAATAAATTACTTCACCCCAACACGAGCAATTTAACTTCCCATGCCAGGTGTACAAAAGTTTTTACTCCCTTGTCCCCTGTTAGTCTTGGTGGTGGAAGGAGGGTAGCGCGACATTCGTGTGCGCGAGATCACTTATTGGCATTATCCCTTCGCCCGCATCCCATTTTTGCGTACGAGATTTTTTGTGGAAGTAAAAAAAATGGGGAGTAAAAATATCGTGGAGGGAGTAATTTTTTCGTGCCTTGGTGAGTTCTTTTCTCGTACGAAAAGTGTACTCGGAGTAAGAATTTCGTACGAAATATTTACTCCGGAGTAAATTTTTCGTGGAGTAAAAATTTCGTGTTACACCGGCATGCATGTTTTATCCCAATCACGTAGATAAGATTAACACATTTTGCGTGTCTCTAAAATTAAACTGAGTCGAACCTGCCCCCCCCCCCCCCCCCCTGCCTTCCGGCCCCCTCCAAAAAAGTAACAGGGGACCTTGACATGTCATCTTGTTGCACTGCTTTGCATCAGTTGTTTGTGGGTTTAAGATTGATAGGCAAACCGCCTGAGACTGTTTGCTAAAGTCGAATTCTTGCTCCTTCTCGTCACCTCCCCAGCATCCCCCCCCCCCCCCCGAACCCCCCCAAAAATCACAAAGGACCTTGACATGTCAACTTGTACCACTGCTTTGTATCCGTTGTACATGGGTTGAAGATTGATAGGCAAAGCACCTGGGGGACTGTTTGCTTAACCACTTGATCTAGGCTTATTTGTTTTCTTGATGTCCTATGAAGATACAATTGAAACTAAGTCTCACGAGTCATCTTCTTTGGTAAATAATTTGTTTTTGGTTTTTGTTGTAAAGTGTTTATGATTGTGTTCTATTCCGTCAATGGCGTCATTCTGGTAATGATGTTGTTATTGCTTTTGTAAAGCGCCTTGTGTGTTCGAAAGCGCTATAGAAATCACCATTATTATTATTATTTATTTTTTATTCGTGACGTGGGTCATAAGTAAGAAAATGATATGATATGTACAATGCGAGGCGGATGTAGATAAAAACAACAACATTTTTGTTCTAATGACGTGGATGCAAAGAAGAAAATAGTAATACATTCGCGACACAAATAAAACCACATCAAACAGCTTGTAGCGCTATTGTCTTGTGTGACTAATTCTAATGATTCACATCATGGGGCGGGGATATAGCTCAGTCGGTAGCGCGCTGGATTTGTATTCAGTTGGCCGCTGTCAGCGCGAGTTCGATCCCAGGTTCGGCGGAAATTTATTTTTCACAGAGTCAACTTTGTGTGCAGACTCTCCTCGGTGTCCGAACCACCCCCCGTGTATACTACATTGGGTGTGCACGTTAAAGATCCCACGATTGACAAAAGGGTCTTTCCTGGCAAAATTGCTTAGGCACAGTTAATAATTGTCTACCATACCCGTGTGACTTGGAATAAGGCCGTGAAAGTAAATATGCGCCGAAATGGCTGCAATCTACTGGCCGTATAAAATTTCATCTCACACGGCATCACTGCAGAGCGCCTAGAACTGTACCCACGGAATATGCGCGATATAAGCTTCATTGATTGATTGATTGATTGATCATTTAATACGCTCATTAATGAGGTTCTCTGATGGTGAAGAACGCACGGTGCAAGACCTAGGCAGACCAAGGACAGGCCCCCCCCCTCCCTCTCCGCCTCAGCCCCATTCCTCTCTCTTACTGTTTCTCAGAAAAAATGTGTTAAAGGCAACTGGACATGAGTGGTACTATATGAACAGGAACGAGAATGAAAGAGAGACGTGTGACGTGGGTGTGTGTGCATTCTGTTTACTACATTGTAGGTCACCTAGGCCCAAATACTTCGAAATTCTGTATACAGAAAGAGAAAGAGAGAGAGAGAGAGAGAGAGAGAGAGAGAGAGAGAGAGAGAGAGAGAGAGAGAGAGAGAGAGAGAGAGAGAGAGAGAGAGAGAGAGAGAGAGAGAGAGAGAGAGAGAGAGAGAGGGAGAAAGAGACAGACAGACAGACAGACAGACAGACAGACAGACAGACAGACAGACACAGATGGGTCCGGTACATCGTTCGTAAAAGGTATTCTCTTGCAGATATTCGATTTGTGCACTCTCGCGTTTTGTTTGTTTACTCGTTTCGTGTCTGTCTTTTTTTCTATTTCTTTTCAATTGTGTTCATCTTGTCGGATTTAGCAAAAATGGAGGCTATATCATCGTTTACTAGATATTTCCAATTCTCGGATTATCCTGAGCTGCGTGACAAAGCTCCGATATCGTGCTTTCTAGGAAAAGTAAGTATGGTATCGTCCTCTGGAAGAACTACACTTTGACATGTACTACCTTTCTGTCCAGCAGCATCGCAAATATGCTACATTTCAGTTTTAACACCTCCGCCCCTCACACCCCACTTACGAATCCTCTGCCAAGAACGTAAATGATGTATCCATGGTCATGACAAAATAAACTAAACGGAAGTACGGAACAGAAGAACGGGAGACGGACTTCATGTGGGCCCTCTCGGAAGGAGTGCTACACGTACGTTTCTATTTATTGAGGAGAGGAATATAGACGTGGGTACACTTATATAAGTAGACTGTGCGAAAATCCGGGTTGGTATATCTAGATCATGGAGGTCATGACACCCTTGAGTAATGTGAGCTTTATAGCTTAACGTTAAGGATACTGAACTTGAACTGGCTTACGGACGTTACAGATATTGTTCTTTTCGTACTTTTTGGCCATGATGATTTAAGCAAAGCCAGAGATTCAACCTTTTAGCCGTCCTGCGAAATATTGTTTGCGGGAGTCGTTTGAGCCATATGATGATACACGAAGACGCCATAGTAAAGAGGCACTGTTTCTCAAACTTGTTTACGTACAGTTCAGTCAAAGAAACGCAGTCCCTTTGAATTATGAACTGTGGTTCCGATAAGAGGAACTCCTTTCTTTCCGGTTCCAATGACCGATGATATACAGTATACACAGTTAATTAAACACCTACAGATATCATTTGCCGTAATTGTGAGGTTCTTGAATTATTTTCCGACTTTACATATGGACAATGGTGCAGTGAGTAATAAATGACAACAGCTAACCTGCCCTCAGCTTTTTTCCCAACCACGTAGATAAAACACCCTTATGCGTGTTTCTAAAATTAAAGTCGAATTCTTGCTCCTTCCCGTCACCTCCCCAGCCCCCCCCCCCTCCTCTTCCGACCCCCTCCACAAAAAATCACAAAGGACCTTGACATGTCAACTTGTCCCACTGCCTTGTATCCGTTGTACATGGGTTTAAGATTGATAGGCAAAGCGCCTGGGACTGTTTGCTTATCCACTTGATCTATTTCTTTTTTTGTTGTCCCATGAGGATTCAGCTGATTTAATTGAAAAGGAGTCTCATGAGTTATCTTCTTTGGTAAATGATATGTATTCGTGACGTGGGCCATAAGTAAGAACATAACAGGATTATGTACATGATATGTACAAGACGAGACGGACGTAGATAAAAAAAACACATTTGTTCTAATGACGTGGATGCAAATATTAGAAAATAAAAATATATTCGCAATACAAATAAGATAACAGCATAACAGCTTATAGCGGTATTGTCTAGTGTAATTAATTCTAATGATTCACATCATTAATACTCTCCTTACTGAGTTTCTCTGTTGGTGAAGAACGCACGGTGCAAGACCTAGGCAGACCTAGGGACAGACAACCCCCCCCCTCCCGCTTCCCCATTCCTTTCTCTTTCTGTTTCTCAGGGAAAAAAAGCGTTGAAGCCAACTGGACATGAGTGGTACTATATATATGCAGATACAAGAATGAGAGAGGGACAAAGGCAAGTGACGTGGGTGTTTGTGCATTCAGTGTACTGCATTATAGTTCACCAAGGCTAGAATACTTCTGTGTACAGAAGCATTCGAGAGACAGAAAGAGAGTCGAGACTCAAATGGTTGACTGGTTTGGCAATCTACCTAGTGGGGATGGGGGGGGGGGGGGTTATCGGGGATGTGGGTGGCTTCAGCATAATACAAAACATTTTTGAAATCGAACGACAGTGCATGTCCGCGTACACTCGTTACTTACTGACATGGTGGGTCGAATGTCAGAAGCATAAGAGACAGAGAGACAGAGAGAGAAAGACAGAAAGACAGAAAGACAGACATTCACAGAGACACAGACAGACACAGAGTCAGACAGAGAGATATGTGCAAACATCTCTTTTAACGAAAGCGGCCGGCGTGGGCGTATCCGGCAATCAGAGGTGATCCAGTTTGCATGCAGTCTTCACACACAAAATGTCCTCAATACCGTTTGAAGTGCCCTTCACCACGAATTTATTTTTCACACCACCTCATTAATACTTGGCAAACCGAACGTTTTGGGCGAAAGCCAACAACCGAGACTTGTTATAGTGTGATACGGGTTGCAAAGTGGTACGTGCAATGCAAAGTATGCAGTCATTTTCTGAGAAACGTGGTGAAAACAGAAAGTAATATACACGTATCTGATTTACGTTCACGGTTAGATATACCCGGTTAACCTTGTCGTGTTCTAAACTGATTCCGCGGATTCAGTGAGTACTTAAAGTACAAACTGCTAAACAAAATTATACATTCGTTTGTTTACATGCATGAAGTCTTTTAGCGCCCATGAAAACCCAAAGCACTATTATGCTCAAGAAGTCTTAATTTCTTGCAAACTGTAGTGCCGATAAATGGAATATTGAATTAGCTATTTTGAGGTCTGTTATGCACACACAGGCCCCACTTTAGTGTATATATATACGGATAGTTTCCTCAGAGTTGTCACAAAATTCAGTGTCACAAAAACTTCAGTGTCACAAAATTCAGTGAAACTAGTCATTCCCATTATATAGACCAGTCACGGAGATATGGCTCACATGGCAGTGGCGCATTCTGTGTCTGTCTGTTTGTCTGTCTGTCTGTCTGTCTGTCTGTCTCTGTCTGTCTGTCTGTCTGTCTGTGTGTCCCATGAAAACCCAAAGCACTATTATGCTCAACAAGTCTTAATTTCTTGCAAACTGTAGTGCCGATAAATGGAATATTGAATTAGCTATTTTGAGGTCTGTTTGTTTGTTTGTTTGTTTGCTTAACGCCCAGCCGACCACGAAGGGCCATATCAGGGCGGTGCTGCTTTGACATTCAACGTGCGCCACACACAAGACAGAAGTCGCAGCACAGGCTTCATGTCTCACCCAGTCACATTATTCTGACACCGGACCAACCAGTCCTAGCACTAACCCCATAATGCCAGACGCCAGGCGGAGCAGCCACCAGATTGCCAATTTCAAAGTCTTAGGTATGACCCGGCCGGGGTTCGAACCCACGAAGCTATTTTGAGGTCTGTTATGCACACACAGGCCCCACTTTAGCATATATATGAACAGTTTCCTTCGAGTTGTCACAATAATCAGTGAAAATAGTAATTCACATCATATAGACCACTCATGTCTCTGTCTGTCTCTGTCTCTCTGTCTCTGTCTCTCTCTCTCTCTCTCTCTCTCTCTCGCTCATCAATATAGACCACTCTCGCCTTCTGTGTCTGTCTGTCTGTTTGTCTCTGTCTGGCTGTCTGGCTGTCTGTCTGTCTCTTTCTCTTTCTCTCCGTCTCTCCTTTAATACTGTCTCTGTCTGTCTCTGTCTCTCTGTCTCTGTCTCTCTCCCTCTCTCTCTCTCTCTCTCTCTCTCGCTCATCAATATAGACCACTCGCCGACAAGTGGCTCCCAGTAGCGCCTTCTGTGTCTGTCTGTTTGTCTGTCTGTCTGTCTGTATCTCTCTCTCTCCCTCCGCTCCTCTCTCTCTCTCTCTCTCTCTCTCTCTCTCTCTCTCTCTCTCTCTCTCTCTCTCTCTCTCTCTCTCTCTCTCTCTCTCTCTCTCTCTCTCTCTTTTTCCTGCATGCACGCGTATATTCATTTTGAGTTACCAAAATAGAAAGATATACACTTTTTCTGTATGATTTTACATAATATAATGTTATTGCTTTTGTACCAGGTCATACATAAAACAACTTTGCCCGAGAATGACTGAGTTGTTTAAAGATCGCACGTGCATGTAGATTTACATGCAGTTGTTTATACACTTGTCACAAAAAGTCAAGGAACAACTGACATATTCACATGGAAAAATCAAACAGCAATATCTTCATAACCCGAAAAACGAAATCAACCCAACTTGGCTAATGCACTGACAACAACTCGCAAATTGTCTAGACAGCATCATTGGCCGCATGTGATGCACGGACGCGGTGCTAGGCAGGCGGAAAGTGCAGGCCCTCCACGTCAAAAATGCGCCTAAATTCACTGGCTCAGCAGAATGAACATTGGTACTGAACATCGGAACTGATCATGGCACGTGCTAGGCGGACGTCTGGGCTGTGAAACTCACCGCACTGAAAGCCTTTATAAGCCAGCGTTTCACAGCTATGGTCCATTCCAACACCATGGTCCAGAGACGATCGCTGCCAGATGTCGACAAAGGACGAGCCCTTGCCTGGCTTCAGCGCGGCGCCACCTACCGAGCTGTTGCCCACCGACTTGGGGTGTCTCCATCGGTTGTCTGGAGGCTACAAGAACGCTGGAGAGCGACTGGACGGGTCCAGGACAGGCCAAGATCTGGGAGACCAAAAAAGACTGATGCAAGGGCTGATCGTTACATCGTCCGCCAGGCTCTGACGTCACGCACCATCACTGCAGAGCGCATCAGGGGGCAGCTAAGGGTGGCTACCAACATTCAAGTCAGCACGCAGACCATCAGGAACCGTCTCCACAACGTGCGGCTCCGTTCCAGAGTACCAGCCAAGAAGCCCAAGCTGACTCCAGTCCACAAACGAGCCCGCCGAGACTGGTCTGCTCGTCATTCGAGATGGACACGTCATCAATGGGCCACTGTTCTCTTCAGCGACGAAAGCAGGTTTAATCTGATGCATCCGGACAAGCGGCTGTCCGTATGGCGACGAGACGGCGAACGGTTTAACCAGGACTGTGTCCAGGAGGTCCTCGCGTATGGTGGAGGCTCCGTGATGGTATGGGGAGGCTTCTCTGCCAACCATAAGACCCCCCTGTACCACATCCAGGGGAATCTGACCGGGGCACGCTACAGGGACGAGATCCTGGGTCCGATTGTCATCCCTTTCCTGCAACAGCTGGGACCCCAGGCCACTTTGCAGGACGACAACGCCACACCGCATCGCGCCAGGGTGGTTGGGGCCTTCCTGCAGCAGCAGGGAGTTCACAGAATGGAATGGCCAGCCTGCAGCCCAGACTTAAACCCAATCGAAAATGTCTGGGATCATCTTGACAGGCAGCTGCGAGACAATCACCCTCCCCCAAACACCCTTCAGGACCTGCTGGCATACCTCCAACATGAATGGCAAAACCTGGACCAGCAGCTCCTCAGAAGACATGTGCAGTCCATGCGTCGACGCTGCAACGAATGCTTGGCCCGGCGGGGTGCCCATACCCATTACTGACATTGTTTTGTTGACATGAGACAGTTGTGACTTTTGAAATTCAACACGCTTGCAGTGAACTGAGTTTAACTCATCATTCCGTTATTGGATACCAATGAAATTTGCCACATTCAATGTGTGGCCCAGAAGGTGTACTTTGGTGTAAACGATTAATAAATTGGTGAAATCGTTTCGGAGATATGACTTTTTGAATTTTTGTTCCTTGACTTTTTGTGACTAGTGTATCGTATCCTGTCCCGGCCAATTGTATAAGGTTATATTGTTGTCTTCGCAACCGACCCACACTAAGTATTAATTTATTACAGAAATCGCTGTGACATTTATTTTCTCGACACTCATGCGGGACTCAAATAACTGTTTGTAATGTCATAAAAACTCATTACGTAAATAGCGCCAACGCATTCGCTGTTTGTAATCGACGAAGTTTGAAAAATGTAATATGTTTATTTGTCAACACCTGCACAGTGACGCTTCAACTAATGATGGTCAAAGGGTAAGAAAGATCAACTGCCAGGAGTTAAACTCGAGTTATGCAGCCGGTCGCAATGTTTAACTTGCAGCTGTATAATACACGGCGTATCAAGCAATCAAAAGCAACATATCAACAAAGCAATCACGTGAACTTTCTTAATCCTACCCTGTCTCTTGCACACTCAAAAAGCGTCCCTCTTCGCGTGGATAATTGCACCCACTCAATGAGCCCAAAGATGTCCCCACCACTGCGTCATGTTTGTTTCAAGTAGGCGGTTGCATATCGTGTTTCTGTGGGGTGAGGTCCTGGGGGTGAACTCATATACGTATCGTATAATACCACTGCTCGTTATTCACACTTTTACATGCAGGGTCAACTTGCATTGACATCTGGGCAATAGACGGGTTTTTTGTGCTTCAGGTCTGGCTGTTTTCCATTAGAGGTTTAATAAAGTAGGAAGGAGAGAAAAGAAAAGAACACGGACAAAACAGTAGTAGAATACTATGAAACACTTCTATGATTCATACTGTGCTCGACATGCAGCTAGACTTCCCGCAAACGTCTCAACCCTTTGCACGGATCTCTCTAGTGATCCGTGTATACGGTAACTTCTTCTTCTTCTTCTTCTGCGTTCGTGGGCTGAAACTCCCACGTACACTCGTGTTCTTGCACGAGTGGAATTTGTTACGTGTATGACCGTTTTTACCCCGCCATTTAGGCAGCCATACGCCGCTTTCGGAGGAAGCATGCTGGGTATTTTCGTGTTTCTATAACCCACCGAACTCTGACATGGATTACAGGATCTTTTACGTGCGCACTTGGTCTTGTGCTTGCGTGTTCACACGAAGGGGGATAAGCCACCAGCAGGTCTGCACATAAGTTGACCTGGGAGATCGGAAAAATCTCCACACTTAACCCACCAGGCGGCCGCGGCCGGGATTCGAACCCTCGACCTTCCGATTAGGAGGCCGACGTCTTACCACCCCGCCACAACGCCCGTCAAATACGGTAACAAAGGAGGACAATGCTAATTTGACACTTACTACATTGTTGACGGTTTAGAACCCGCGAAATTGGAGCTTTAAGTAACGCGATTAAAGTTTTTTTTAAAAAGTTCACGTGTTTGCTTTGGCCTTTTCATTTCATTGGCCCCAGGTATGTTATTTAAGTATGTGGAAAACGTAAAGTATTGTACCTTTTCCGGCGTTCTTTGCTTGCGCAAAATTGACACAAGACAATTTTTAACTCATGTTTGTTTACTGCGCATGATCTTAACTTGGACGTTTTCAAATTATTAAAATAAAAAGAAAACACACCAGTAACCAGGTTAGGTACGGTTATATCTATATTAATATTTCGGCATGTTACGGCCTTCTTTGGGATGGTATGGATAGAATCCCTAAAAGAGAGAGGGGGGGTGGGAGAGAGAGAGAGAGAGAGAGAGAGAGAGAGAGAGAGAGAGAGAGAGAGAGAGAGAGAGAGAGAGAGAGAGAGAGCGAGAGAGAGATTAACAATTTCTAAATCACTAAAAGGGAATTTTAGTTTTCAAAATATCTCATGCTTGCCATCGAGCATAATTATGCATAGTATTCGCTGACTAAAGATGTTTAGTATTTTGAATGTTTACAAAGATAACAATTCTAATGCTTTCTACGAAGCATAGAAAAGAGTATGGATTATTAAATAAAAAAAATAAAAAAAATATCAAGCATATACAGAGACTTTGCTTATAATCTAATGCTGCCAATCGTGCTGGTGCCCTTTTCATTCCATTGGCCCCAGGTATGTTACTCTTAAAAGTCAGTTCTGGTGCTCTCTCCATGCATATTTACAAATGACTGGGGGTCAATAACAATGTATTCTAGCTAGCCACTGAATACGACTGGTAACTCATTAATACGATGTTCCTTTTTTATATTTAGTCAAGTTTTGACTAAATATTTTAACATCGAGGGGGAATCGAAACGAGGGTCGTGGTGTATGTGCGTGTGTGCGTGTGTGCGTGTGTGCGTGTGTGTGTGTGTGTAGAGCGATTCAGACTAAACTACTGGACCGATCTTTATGAAATTTGACATGAGAGTTCCTGGGTATGAAATCCCCGAACGTTTTTTTCATTTTTTTGATAAATGTCTTTGATGACGTCATATCCGGCTTTTCGTGAAAGTTGAGGCGGCACTGTCACGCCCTCATTTTTCAACCAAATTGGTTGAAATTTTGGTCAAGTAATCTTCGACGAAGCCCGGACTTCGGTATCATCTTATTCCTTGTCGGTTCCTGATTCCAAAAATATATAGATATGATATGTTTGGATTAAAAACACGCTCAGAAAGTTAAAACGAAGAGAGGTACAGAAAAGCGTGCTATCCTTCTCAGCGCAACGAATACCCCGCTCTTCTTGTCAATTCCACGGGCACTGCCTTTGCCACGGGCGGTGGAGTGACGATGCTACGAGTATGCGGTCTTGCTGCGTTGCGTTGCGTTCAGTTTCATTCTGTGAGTTCGACAGCTACTTGACTAAATATTGTATTGTCGCCTTACGCGACTTGTTTCTTTTTATATTTATTTAGTCAAGTTTTGACTAAATATTTTAACGTAGAGGGGGGAATCGAGACGAGGGTCGTGGTGTATGTGTGTGTGTGTGTGTGTGTGTGTGTGTCTGTCTGTCTGTCTGTGTGTGTGTGTAGAGCGATTCAGACCAAACTACTGGACCGATCTTTATGAAATTTTACATGAGAGTTCCTGGGATTGATATCCCCGAACGTTTTTTTCATTTTTTTGATAAATGTCTTTGATGACGTCATATCCGGCTTTTCGTGAAAGTTGAGGTGGCACTGTCACGCCCTCATTTTTCAACCAAATTGGTTGAAATTTTGGTCAAGTAATCTTCGACGAAGCCCGGACTTCGGTATTGCATTTCAGCTTGGTGGCTTAAAAATTAATTAATGACTTTGGTCATTAAAAATCGGAAAATTGTAAAAAAAAAATAAAAATTTATAAAACGATCCAAATTTACGTTCATCTTATTCTCCATCATTTGCTGATTCCAAAAACATATAAATATGTTATATTCGGATTAAAAACAAGCTCTGAAAATTAAATATATAAAAATTATTATCAAAATTAAAGTGTCCAAATCAATTTAAAAACACTTTCATCTTATTCCTTGTCGGTTCCTGATTCCAAAAACATATAGATATGATATGTTTGGATTAAAAACACGCTCAGAAAGTTAAAACAAAGAGAGGTACAGAAAAGCGTGCTATCCTTCTTAGCGCAACTACTACCCCGCTCTTCTTGTCAATTTCACTGCCTTTGCCATGAGCGGTGGACTGACGATGCTACGAGTATACGGTCTTGCTGAAAAATGGCATTGCGTTCAGTTTCATTCTGTGAGTTCGACAGCTACTTGACTAAATATTGTATATTCGCCTTACGCGACTTGTTTGACAATAGATTTAGACATCATCCGTACGGAATTGATAGAAAGGTCCTTATTGCATCATTTTTTGTGAGTAACCGGCCGGCATTTTCTTGGCAACATGCCTGTCAACAGGTATTACATTTTTGTGGTCGTCATTCTGGAGTTGACCTGAACGCCTATTGAAATGCATATTCCTTTTTCCGTATTCATATTTTGTCAACGCCTAGCCAAACTTGGCCTGCTATTCTTCTTGTTTCTAAGAAAACGCAAGGAAGTGTCTTAAGTCTGGCACACGACTCGAGAGAGAGAGAAAGAGAGAGAGAGAGAGAGAGAGAGAGAGAGAGAGAGAGAGAGAGAGAGAGAGGGGGGGGGAAGAGAGATAGAGGGAGAGACAGAGAGAGGGAGAGAGACAGAGAGAGAGAGAGAGGGGTGGAGAGAGATAGAGGGAGAGACAGAGAGAGGGAGAGAGACAGAGAGAGGGGGAGGGAGGTATAGAGAGAGAGGGAGGGAGAGAGAGAGAGGGGCAGTGAGTGAGGGAGAGAGAGAGGGGAGGGATAGAGAGAGATTGAGGTAGAGAGAGAAAGGGGGGAGGGAGTAAGGGAGGAAGAGAAAGAGGGGGATGGGGAGAAGGAGGGAGAGAGAGAGAGGGAGAGAGGGAGGGAGGGAGGGAGGGAGGGAAAGAGAGAGAGAGCGAGAGAGAGAGGGGAGTGAGGGAGAGAAGGAGGGAGGGAGAGAGAGAGAAAGAGAGAGAGAGAGAGAGAGAGAGAGAGAGAGAAAAAGAGAGAGAGACAGACAGACAGAGACACAGACAGGACAGACCGACAGACAGACAAACAGACAGACAGAGACACAGACAGGACAGACCGACAGACAGACAGACAAACCGACAGACAGATAGACAGACAGACAGACAGACAGACAGACAGACAGATAGACAGACAGACAGACAAAGAGTCAGGAAGGGAGAGAGAGCGGCAGAGAGAGGTAATACATGTACAGGTAATTGAAAAAATAGAAGCTCGAGAGAGGGAGGTAGAGTGAGCGAGAGAGCGAGAGAGAGACAGAGACAGAGACAGTTTTAAAAGAGAGACAGAGACAGAGAGACAGACAGACTAGACTGGTTTAGAACGGAACGCACATTTAAAACGCTCAGATTCGTTACATTTCCCAACGCCCATAGTAACGCTTGGAGACGTGTACGCCAGCTAACTAGGAAAGTCGAAATAACTATGGCAGTCTTGTCATATTCTTTTGGTCCTTATTCGATATTACTGGACGCCTTCTGAAGCATATGTTTCGTTTATGTTTGTCTATGCCTAGCGACGCTAGCACTGCTAATGACTAAGAACATAGGGGCAAACACATATATGACACACATGTATATAGAGACGAGTGGTTTTTTTTTATATGGCTTGTATAAAGATTCAGTCAAGACCCAGCGGATGAATATCAAGGGACTCCCGCTGGGTCTTGACTGAAATACAAGCCATATAAAAAATCACGAGTGTTGTAACCTGTATATCCCATGAAGATCTAAAAGACAAAGTGTGACGGAAACATCAAGCTTTAGTTGTCTGTTCATATATATGAGGTACCTCTGCCACAGACCTTATTCTAAAGGCACGTCTGTTGATCTATGTCAAGTCGGTGCATAATGGTGGCTTGGTTGTCCCCGTCAGTTGAAAGCCTCTTACACGGATTTGACTGAATACCTAGTGGTTACTCACGCATCTCCTGATATCTTGGACACATTCATCGTCAAAAGGGCCTACTGCACCGCAGAAGAGCTAGAAATACTCGCAAAATGCATTAAACAGCTTGTCCAGAGAACACTCGTAGTCGATGATGTACCGATAAGGGCGTGTGTACCGGGCACGCTGTAACTTCACGTGAGCATAGTCTGAACATAGCAATGCTGGTCGGACGGACTGGGTTTTTAACGATTGCTAGTTTGACTTTTGTTTTAGTAGGAGCACACACACTCAAACACATACGGCTTGTCATGTTGATCACAAGAGAGAAATAGAACAGCGAATAGAAGGAAACATAACAGATTACGTCCCCTTAATAGGACGCGATGGACGACAGACTTCATGAAATCTATGACGCTACGATGATAGTCTCGGCAAGTCGAGACTAAAACTCAGCTATAAATAGAGAATACTACATGGCTTGCTGTGTCGTACCAGATTTACACGAGTTGTTTTTTTAAATATTGAACTGCGAGCGAAAGCGAGCTGTTCACTATTTGAAAAAGCAACGAGTGTAAATCTGGTACGGAACAGCAAGCCATGTAGTATTCTGTTTATCCTACATACTGTACTTACGTGTATTTTACTGAAAATGTCCTGCATTCGAGGCAGCTAAATTGAAGACGCTTGTTTTAGAACCTCGATCTCTTCTAAAGCCTCGTGCAATCTATTACGTCAAAGCAAAGAAACGTCACTCTGAAAGTGTGGCGTGACGTGTTAGTTCTAAAGATTCATCGAGGGTAATTACCGAGCGCAATTTGTGTTTCTATAATGACGTTTGTCTCGGTGACTTTGGCATCATAAGCAGTGGAAAAACAGGTCCCTGCCAGACTTGCTTGACATGACCTCATTTACATGATATACACACGTGTGATTTGAACGATTATTATCTCACCGGTGTCTCTCTCACGTATGTAGGATAACACTGAATCTCGCGCAAGTTCTCAAAAGCGAGGTTACCCCTTGCACATCCGGTATATAGGTACATGTGCATTTTGGAATGTCAAGGACGACAGAAAGTAGAGCCAGCTATGATGTATTTCGTGCACCCTTATTTATCCTCTATTTTATGTGTTATAAGAGTGCAATAGGTACATCATAGATGTAACAAGAGAACAATGGAAATACAAGAAATATACCTGGAGTACATTTACAGAGACAAAGAAGGGAGGTCATGGGATATATTCAAATACCTTTTATGTAACTGTGACGACGCCTGTAGGAGTACTAATAGTTTTACCCAAAGATCAATTGCCAGGAGTTCAAATCGAGTAATGCTGCCGGTCATGTAGCCTAATCATTAAAATCGTTATTTCTAAATCTGAAATTGTAAAATACAGAGTGTACCAAGCAAGCAGCAACAACAAGTCAGAAAAACAAACGTGTGTGTGTGTGTGTGTGTGTGTGTGTGTGTGTGTGTGTGTGTGTGTGTGTGTGTGTATGTGTGTGTGTGTGAGTGTGCGTGTGTGTGTGCGTGTGCGTGTATGTGTGTTTGTGTGTATGTGTGTGTGTGTGTGTGTGTGTGTGTGTGTGTGTGTGTGTGTGTGTGTGTGTGTGTGTGTGTGTCCGTTTTGCTATTGTACATCGCCGTGAGCTCTAGCGAGAAGGGGCGATTGATAAGTGTTTATTATGATTATCATTATGTAAAAGTCCTTGCACCCTCCTCTCATTAAAAATGGCACCCTCCTCTCATAAAAAATTGCACCCTCCACTTATGAAAAAAGTGCACCCTCCTCTCTAGAAAAATTGCGCCCACTCAATGAGCTCAAAGATGTCACCACAACTGAGTCATGTTTGTTTCAAGTAGGCGGTGGTATATATCGTGGTTCAGTTGGGCTGTTGAGTAGACTGATATGTATCGTATGATACCACCGCTCATCATGCAAGCTTTAATGTGAGGTCACCTTACATTACAGTTGAATAAACAGACGGTTTTGTCAGGTCTGGCGGGTTTGTATCGATGTTTTTAGAAGAGAAAACAGAAATGAACACGGAAATAAACGGACTGCATGATTCAGAATGTGATCTACAGATGGGTTCTGGACTTCCCGCGAGCTTCTCATCCAAAACGGATCTCTCCAGGGGTTCGTCTATTCATAAAGAGGATACTGTTAATTTGATATTTTAAACATTATCGACATTCACGAGCATTCACAATTATTGTACCTAGAAACAGGAGATTGTAAATCCTTCTTGTGTTCTTTGTGCAGCCACACACGGACGGATAGGCGAGGCGATTGTTAACTAGTATTCGTTACTGCATTCACATAATGAGGCTTTTAATTTTTCAAATGTGTGTTATACTTGCATGCGTATGCATGGCATTCGCTCAATTTACACGGGTTGAGGACTTTAAATTAAAAGAAATACATGTATAATGCTCAGGCTACTACGGATAAGGAGATAATCAGATAATCAGGCACAAGTATGGGTTGATTTGTTTGGGTATAATACCTAGCCAAAAGTACCTAGTATCAATAAACACATTTTTTACAATTCCCCTTGGCGTGTCTGGCTGCTTGACCCCCAGAATTACTTTAAAGGGAAAATTCCTTGCCCTTTGAGGTCAATGCATTCAAGTCAATACAACACGCCTGATGGATACAGCTCTCCAGGTTATATTTGGAACTGTGTTTTTCCCCCGAAAGCGGAGTATGGCTGCCTAAATGACGGGGTAAAAACGGTCATACACGCTAAAAACCCACTCGTGCCAAAAACACGAGTGTACGTGGGAGTTTCAGCCCATGAACGCAGAAGAGGACGAAGAAGTAACTGTTTTTCTTCAACCATCTGAAATGAAAGAGATAGAGAAGTCTTTATTGCATCATTTCTTAGGGGTAACCGACCGGGATGTTCTTGGGGTCTATCTAGTCATCAAAATAAATGGTGGCCGTTTTTCTGAGGTTGTACTTATGTTGTACTGAATGCCTATTGAAACTTATATCATTTTCAATGTACTTGTATACGCCTACCGAAACTTGGCCTGCTATTCCTTTTGTTTTCTCAGAAAACGCAACCACTGAGGTGCCTCAAGCCTTATAGACAGACAGAGAGACAATAGCAAAGAGAGAGAGAGAGAGAGAGAGAGAGAGAGAGAGAGAGAGAGAGAGAGAGAGAGAGAGAGAGAGAGCCACCACATGGTCCATTCCTTAACGTGGTGTGGTGGTTTGCGTGTCTCGGTGACCCTAAGAGCTATGCCAGCGGGAGTGTAAACTCCTGGAAGGGCTTCCCAAGCTGGACAGGTCGAAAGGTAGAGGCCAGACTAATATGGACCAACCTTGTGCTCACAGGGCAGGTCCTTGGGCCATGAGCTAAGGGTGAGGTAACCCTGACAGAAACCTCGAGTGCTGAAGACGTATGTGTTGGGCCGCACGGCGCACTCCAACAAACCACAACACTACGCATCAACTGCCATTATGACACTTGGAGACAGAATTGACAGTAATGGTGCTCGCCCTGTGAGGATCCACCAGGCAGGTGCAGCGCCGGGCTCCGCGCCTCAAAGGAGTCCACCCTCAGCTACTGGAGGTCCCTTCATCTCGTCTTGTGGAGCCAGGGGACGAGAAAGGAAAGCGACTGGCCGGAAAAACAGCAGAGCCAAGGACAACCCCACTATTAACATCATGCATTGGAATGCAGAGGGGGTATCCAATAAGAAGGAAGAATTAGAGCACTTCCTCTATGAAAACAGCATCAACATCTGCTGCATTCAGGAAACACACCTGCAAGAAGGGAAGCCCTTTAAGATCCGAGGGTACCAGGTGTTCAGGAGTGACAGACAAGGGAGGAAGAAAGGAGGAGTGATGACTCTGGTCAGGAACAACATAAATGCCAGTGAAACCAACAGATACATGGAAGAAGCAGAGTACATAGAAGTCAAGATAACGACCAATGACAGCAAGATGAACATCGTCAACTACTACTGCCCCAACGACAAGATGCTGTCGCTTGACACAATCCAGGTCCCTGACAGCGGCTTCCTCATCGCTGGAGACTTTAACAGCCAGTCCCAGAGTTGGGGATATAAAACACTAGACAGGCGAGGAGAAGACATTGAATCTTGGCAGGACGACAACCACCTGATCCTTGTCAACGACCCCACAGATCCGTCTACCTTCTACTCGCGCCGCTGGCACTCAACAACAACACCAGACCTGGCATTGTGCACGGATGACATCCACAAAACCATCTCAAGAAAAGTGGATGAACAGCTGGGTGGAAGCGACCATCGCCCAGTTCTCCTTACCATCAGTAGAGACTCAGCATCTGAGCATCCACAACACCCGAGATGGAACTACAAAAAGGCAAAGTGGGGACTGTTCAACATACGAACAAATGAGCTGACCAGAGCCATAGAAACAGAGGGGAGAAACATCAACAACGTGATAAAGGAGTTCAATGCTAGCATAATCCAGGCAGCCAAGGACAGCATCCCACGTGGAGTGAGGAAGGACTACATCCCATACTGGTCCGATGAGCTGCAGAAGACGCACGATGCACTCACAAGAATGAGAGAAGAGGCAGAGACGAACCCTAGCCAGGAGAACAACATCAAACTCCAAGAAAGCAAAGCAAAACATCTGAAGACAAAGCTAGAGTGCAAGAGAAGAGGCTGGAGAGAAAAGACGGCAGGGCTGAATATGGAAAAAGACACAACAAAGCTCTGGAAACTTACAAGAGCACTGAATGAAGAGGGCAACAAGGGACAGAAGATCACCCTGGAGGAGGAAGGAAGAACACTCACTGGAAAAGCCGCTGCCAATGCTTTCGCCCAAGCATATCGGGGAGAAAGCGACACCACCATACCCCTGCCTCTACAAAAGGAAGTCAGAACAGAAATTAGAGAAAGAACAGAAAGAAACGTACAGGATGCCATGCAACAAGACATCACCATGGCCGAGCTGAAGAATGCCATCAAGAAGCTCAAAACGAAGAAGTCTCCAGGTCCAGACAACATTACGAATGAGATGTTGCAACACATAGGCAACTCGGCCCTCCAGAAACTACTGGGCATCTTCAACCTCAGCTGGAGACAGGGACAGGTACCTCAGTGCTGGAAGGAAGCCAGGATGATCCCAGTTTTAAAGAAAGGGAAAAACAAGACCAAAACCCTGAGCTACCGACCCATCAGCCTGACAAGCTGCGTATGCAAAACCATGGAGCGCATTGTCAACCAGCGCCTGCAGCTGTACCTGGAATCGGAAAGCATCATCGTCCCAGAACAAGCCGGCTTCCGACAGCACAGAAGTACGGAGGACCAGACAACACACCTTAGCCAGGTCATAGAGGATGCCTACCAGGCCCAGAAAGTCACCCTGGCCACCTTCATTGACCTGCAGAAGGCCTTCGACAAGGTCTGGAAAGATGGACTCCTTGTGAAGCTCCTACGTTCCGGCGTCAAAGGCAACATGTACCAGTGGACCAAGTCGTACCTGCACAACCGAAAGGCCAGAGTGCTGGTGGACGGTCACTGTGGCCGAAAGGTGCTACTACGCCAAGGAGTTCCACAGGGAGGAGTACTCTCCCCCACGCTATTCATACTCTTCATTAACGACCTGGTACCAGAGTTGCCCAAAGGAGTCCAAGCGGCACTGTATGCTGATAACCTTGTTCTCTGGTGCTCGGAAGAGTATGCAACCACAGCAACCTACAGGATGCAACTTGCCCTAGAAAAGGTTGCAGCGTGGGCGGAAGACTGGTGTGTGACCATCAACAGGGAGAAGACCACTGCCACTCTCTTCACACTCTCTGCCAAAGCGACACCTGGCAAACTGACCTTGGGGGACACACCCCTGAAATTTGAAGACCAGCAAACATACCTGGGGGTCACCTATGGCAA
>NC_090261.1:55650032-55662532 GCF_037325665.1 Littorina saxatilis | reverse complement strand
CCTGTGCTGATGTCCGTTTCATGCTTCGTTGATTCGTGTACATTCTTCTTTTGATACAAAGTATATGTGATGCCAGGATCAATGAGTCACAACTCAGACACAATGAGTTTCAACTTCAGCAACAATGTGCTTGTGTTTGAAGGATACAGTCTGCCCTTCTCTATGCATGTTTATACACATTAGGCCCTTCAAGAAACTGCAAACATACGCCAGGTATAATCTATTGCGGCTCAGATTTTTCAGGAGTGCTTGTTCTGAATGAAGTCAATTACCTTCCTGGCGGATAACCTTAACATGTCGATTTCCAACAATGCAGAAAAACGAACACCACCGCCTGCAGTGCATAGAAGTCACCAGAACTGTGTTTTCCTCAAAGCAGCGATATCAAACAACTTTCCGTGAGGTATCCAGGCGACCGATAATTCATGCGACGTCACTAATCGAATATCCAGGTGTAATTACTAGAGCTTCAGCCATACTCGACTGGGGGTCTACTTTATGTTTGTCATTGCCCGGATTTTTTTGTCTGTGTCATAAGTCTGATTCAAACAACTTGTCCCCCTTTCCCTCCCCCCTCTCACCCTCTCTCCTCCTCTCCTCCTCTCCCTCCCCTCCCCCTTTTGCACCATATTGATGAAGGTTTCACCGCCGTGCATGTCTTTGTACCATCCTGGCAGAAGACCACATTCGGGGATAAACCATACTTGGTTAGGAGTATACTCTATATTTTACACAGTCCATGGATCTATTTACTATGCGTCTGATTTGACCATCCTGTTGATGGACCCCCCCCCCCCCCCCCGCCATGTTCTCGGACCATCACTCGAAGAAGGATGTAGGTGTGTGTCCTTGCACCATCCTGTCCTTAGACCACGCGTTCTTGTTCGCGTTCTGGAAGAAGGGTGCATGTTCCACTTCCGTGTGTGTATTCTTCCAGCCCATCACCTGACCCCAGCAGGGGAATCAACCAGCTGGGATGTGCTCAGTATTTTCCACACTTCGAATTTTGTTTTATTATGTCACAAGTCTGTTCTAGCCATCGGTTCAGTAACCTGACCCGCCCCCCACGTTCTGGTCACATATTTGAGAGATAGATAAAGGTTTCACTAACATGCGTGATCCATTACCACCCAGTCGCAAGACCACACTGGGGGAGAAACCATGCCCAGCTGGGGGTGCACTCAATGTTATCTAACGGCCGAATTTTGTTTTACTGTGTCACATGTCTGATTCGACCATCGGCTCAGTACCCCCCCCCTCCTCCACACACACACGCACCATCACACTCGTTGTTGGACGCTTTTTGGAAGAGGATGCAGGCTTGATTCTCCGTGTGTGTTGGGTGTATTTAACCACCATGTCACAGGACAGCACTGGGGGGTCAACCATGCCCAGCTGGGAATGCACTCAATATTTTTCCCAAGTCAAAACGGTGTCACAATTCTGATTCAGCAATCCGGTCAGTAACCCCTATCCCCTCTCAGCCCCCCCCCTCCCCCCCTCCCGCCGCACATTCTTGTATACGGTTTTGGAAGAAGGCATAGGCTTCACCGCCGTGTGTGTTCCTGCCCCACCCTGTTACAGGGCTACACTGGGAGGGTCAACCATGCCCAGCTGGGGGTGTACTCAATATATTTCTTCAGTTCAAATTGTGTCACAAATTTGATTCAGCAATCCGGTCAATACCTCCCCGGCCCCCTCTCCACCCCACGTTCTTGTACGCTTTTTGGAAGAAGGATATTAAGGTATTAATCAAGAATCTTTTGTAATGTATCTTTGATGGTGTATGCTTTTAATTAAGCGTTGTTGACTATGAATGTAGATGTAAATGCTTGTATAACTGTGTTTTAATTTTAAATGTGTCAAGCGCAAAGAGCATAATTGTAAAGTTATGATGTTGCGCTATATAAATGCTCATTTATTATTATTATTATTATTATTATTATTATTATTATTTAAGTTATTGAGACATCCCAGTGGGAAAGGGATTTATAGAGCAAATCGAGAAAATTCATTATTGAACGAAGCGCATAGCGCTGAGTTCAATAATTATTTTCGAGATTTGCTCTATAAATCCCTTAGTGCACTGGGATTGTTTCAATAACGATATTGTCAGTACCGCCATAGAAAAAAGAAGATTCCAAGCGCACATTTTGCAACGCGCATTTGAATAGGCATAACTGTGTGGTCAGGTCGTGTACAGTAAAGATCTACTTTTGTGTGGGGTGTCTCAAGTGTGTCGTGCTTTCGTCACACGCATTTTAATTTCTGTTGGTAAATTCCAGTGTAGCGTTAATCTGAACAGTGATGATCTTTCAGAGAGACCTCATTTGAACTCGGAGAAAGGGCTGTGCTCTTCATTATTTGCGATTTGAAACCTCCAGTCGAGCTTCGACGGATTGACTGTGCGGAGTGACTCCCCTTGAATTGACTCGAAGCCGCGGGACTCGACGGTTCGCACATTTTCAAAACAAATGTGGCATATTTCTCGTGTTGTATCTTCAGTCATCGGGGAGTCTGATACTAAATATGAACGGTAAGAATGCTCTGAACCCTACACGTATTATATCCCCATCGTTTTTTCGTTCACATTTGCCCAACATGTTAATTTGCTGAGCGGGGTTTATGTCGTCTGCTAGGGCAATCAAACCACTAGCACTGCATGCAGTCTGCACTGACTGAGTCTGCACGCACGAGGCACGCTGGTAATAAGTCTTATAATGGTAAGAACGTTCTGAACCCTACACGTTTTCGATTACGATTGTTCTTGCCTTGAAATAATAATTCGGAAACCATTCATTTACTGAACTGATGCAGTCGTATTTCAGTGTAGTCAGTGCGGCTAAGTATTCATGACAGAGTCGATCGAGTCAGTCTTCCAAACTGGTCTAGCTGGTACGTTATCGGAATAACACTTGTGTTTTCTGCTAGCGGGTGGGAATTTTATATTAACTCATCATTTGGTAATGTGGATGATAAGCTACATGCCACTAACACGATGAGAAGAATCTATGCAAGTCGGCGAGAATTAGATGAAACTGACACAGCGGCTTCTATTTTTAGATCAGTGGCAGCCGCACTGTGGCACAGGCACATGCAATCTGTCAGAAAAAAAACACTTCTGCTTTAATTGAGAAGCAGGGAATTTATGGTCATTTGGTATTGTGGAGAATATAAGCTACATGTCAGTAATTAATTCTGAGGATGAGAGCACAGTCTTGCTTAGGTAAAGGGCGTAAGAATACGCTCTGTGGAAAAGTTAGCGCACTCCAAGAGTGCGCTAACAGTTTTAGCGCATCGCCATTAGCCAATCAACTGGTTCACATCAGTCATGTGACACCAGTACTTACTGACAATTATTATTATTATTATTATTATTATTATTATTATTATTATTATTATTATTATTATTATCATTACGGTCGCGTGCGTCCCTGCGCCGCTTTTTTACAAGACCATTCTGAGGCATGAACCATGCCGACCGGGGAATGTACTCAACATTTGTCGAACGGTGCATAGACCAAATAGCCTGGACCGCCAACTCGTCACGTGACCCTTCGAGGTCACGACGCTCGACTTTCAGGGGCGCTTAGCGTCCGGTTTGAAAGGCCAGCGATTCGAAGACAGTGAAAAGAAAGCACGCTCCAGTTATTTGTGACAATGGGAGGTCACAATGAACTGGATTTTCCAAAACTCCAAACTAAACTTAACTTAACAATCGACACCGGATATGACATCCCCCTGATTTCTGAAAGGCCATGTAAGCGTAGGTTCCTAAATGCGAGAGGCCGCTACCTCGTAACTAGCAGAGACTCTGGTAATAGAGAGAAAGAGCGGAGAGAGAGCTAGTTGGCGGTCCAGGATAAATGGTCTACGAACGGTGTCACAAGTATGACTCAGAAATCCGGTCAGTACCCGCCACCCCCCACTTTCTTGTACGCTTTATGGAAGAAGAATGCAGGTTTTTCCTCCACGTGTGTTTTTACCACCCAGTCACATGAAGACAACATGCACTGGGGGAGCAACCATGCCCAGGTGGGGCCGGGTGAACTCGATATCCTGAACACTTCGAAATTGGTTTTACTGAGGAACAAATCTGAGTCAGCCATCGGTTCAGTAACCCCCTCCTCCACCCCCACCTGTTCTTGGACCACAACGTCTTAGGGGACCCCTTTCCAAGGGGGATGCAAGTTTTAATTTGTCATCAGACGACCACCTCGTCGAAATACCAACGTGTCCTCATGTCACCCTGCCACACGACCGCTGAAGTCTGTGCACCTTGTTTGGACAATGATTTTTTGGGACGACACTGTTTTGAAGGATGTGCGTGTGTGAGTGTGTGTGTGTGTGTGTGTGTGTGTGTGTGCGCGGGGGGGGGGGGGGTATGTGTGTGTGTCTGTGTGTGTGCATGTGTAGAGGAAGGTTGAATGTTTCACTATGTCGTTAGACCAAAGTGTTGAAAAACCACCGTGTCCTTGCATCACGCTTTCACAAAACCACATTGTCCATGCACGCTTGGCGGGGTTGTGGAAAGGGTTGTGTATGGAAAGGTATCATGTGTATAAAGAAGAGCAAAAACCAGCACGAACAGAAACCATATTCAGTCGCAAACAGAACATGTAACTTGGACGCTTAGACAATTTACGAAATGGGCTACTGACATGTACATAAAGAGAGAGAGAGAGAGAGAGAGAGAGAGAGAGACAGACAGACAGACAGACAGACAGACAGACAGACAGACAAGCAGACAGACACAGAATGCGCCACTGCCATGTGAGCCATATCTCCGTGACTGGTCTATATAATGGGAATTACTAGTTTCACTGAATTTTGTGACACTGAAGTTTTTGTGACACTGAATTTTGTGACAACTCTGAGGAAACTATCCGTATATATACTACAGTGGGGCCTGTGTGTGCGTAACAGACCTCAAAATAGCTAATTCAATTTATCGGCACTACAGTTTGCAAGAAATTAAGACTTCTTGAGCATAATAGTGCTTTGGTTTTTCATGGGACACACAGACAGACAGACAGACAGATAGACAGGCAAACCGACCGACCGACCGACCGACAGAGAGCACTAGACAACGGAATTAGTGACAGACAGACAGACAGACAGACAGACAGACAGACAGACAGACAGGCAGACAGACAGACAGGCAAACCGTCCGACCGACCGACAGAGAGCACTATAGACAACGGAATTAGCGATTTTTCAGAGTAATCAGCGAATCTTATAACTAACTTATAAGCAGTGAGACAACCAGACGTGAAAGTTAGAATGATAGAAAAATACAATTTCTTGTAGCAAAGCCTCTAAGTTATAGATTCATTTGACATGTTTTCTCCGAAGACGTAGCACGGCGGCCCCATTTGGCAAGGTGATTGTATTCCCCATTTGGATTAGGCCTAAAAAAAAAATAGGTGTGGTTACGGTAACCCGACCTACCCTATTTTTAGGGGCCGACCCTATAACTTTTTATTACATTTGTCAGAAGAAAAGAAAAAGAAAAAAAAACCAGTGCAGAAAACGCAATGAAAGCGAAAGCGCTCGAGTCGCACACTTATTTCCCTGTCAAGTAGGTTTAATTTGTACGCCCACATTACAAAAAAAAGTTAAAAAAATAAAAAAGTGATTGCCTACCTTCCTACCCTATTTTTGTGTGTGGCTATGTTACCTTAACCACACCTATTTTTTTTTTGCCTTACAGGGTCAACGTGTCTTTATCACATAGAGCCCTGTGATTGTCAAGGGCAAGCCTGTTAACAACATGTTCATCTTGGACCTAAATAAATTTAAAAAAAAATAATTGTAGGTGTTTGGAACGTGTAATTACTGACAAAACAAAACGTTACAATTATAATTTGTTTTAAATGTAACGTTTTGTTTTGTCAATAGTTAATGTTCCAATGACCTTCAACCTGGCGTTCACTCAGTTAACTAACTCTTTATTTTCGTTCATGATTTTGCGTTTAATCACAAGCGTTGCTCCTCATGTGAATAGAGACTCGCCATCATTTCTCATTTCTCATTACTTTATTGTCTCATCGCTGGGAAATTCGGGTCGCTTCCTCCCAGTGGAAAGCTAGCAGCAACGGAGTCGCGCTACCCAGGTGTATTCAGCCACCTGCACTTATGGCAGAATGACCAAGGTCTTGTACGTGCCATTGTTATGACACGGGGGTGGGACATGGCTTCCGTCTCTGGGTCTGCACATAAAGTTGACCCGTGTCCGTCCCGGCCCGAATTCGAACCTGCGACCTTTCGATCACAAGTCCAGTGCTCTACCAACTGAGCTACCGGGCCCCCATTTGTCAACCAGCAGTGGGGTGTAGCTATTTATGAGCCCACAAGGTCAAGGGCGTTTTTTGTGAGTGATAATGGGTGGTTTGTCTCTTTCCTTCTAGTTCTAAAAGGAATGGGAAATATTTTGGGTGGGAGGTTTAAACATCATTTGAAACTTCTGTTTTCAGGTTTAACGTTAGCGATTGAGATTCTTTCCTCATTGATTAACTGCCTTTTGCAGGTAACGCCTTTTTAAAGAGGAAATTTCAGATAGTCTTGTACTTTGAACTACGCAGCCTTAATAGCGGGCAATGGTCAAGAAGTGTCTTGTATGTTTGTGTGTGTGTGCGTGTGTGTGTGTGTGTTTGTGTGTGTATGTGTGTGCGTGTGTGTGTGTGTGTGTGTGTGATCTTTGTGCACGTGCCGACACGCATGGCTGCATTTCTGTGACCACTGACATTACGATTGACACGCCTTCTTCCTCATACACAGGTGGTGTGGGTAACCATTAACACAGCATTAAGATGTTTTAGCCTGGGAATGACAAAATTAATGTGAGATAAAAAAAAAAAGAATAGACATGTTTGTTTTGTACGCATATTGTGCTTCGCCAAAATGTTCTGCTTCCTTGTTTGCTGTTTACGTGCTTTCAGGTTAACCCAGTCACGTGATTTATAGTGAAATGACACGCCTATTGACTTGTACATTCTCTCTCTCTCTCTCTCTCTCTCTCTCTCTCTCTCTCTCTCTCTCTCTCTCTCTCTCTCTCTCTCTGTCTCTCCGAGTTTAGATTTTCTTTTCTTGCTCGCTGGCTCTGTGGCGCTCTGGCTCATTACTCATCACGTCAGAGTAAGAACTATTCATCGTCACAAGTTGAAGTCGGCATTGAATGTGTTTTTGCCGATCCACCCGTTTATCCCATGCATTTTGGAAGTGAAGACTGAGTGGAGTTGGGTGGCCCGGTTGAGTGGGGTGGGTGGTGTGGGGGGTAGGATGAAGTGTTATGGTGGGGGCGGGGCTGTGGCAAGGATAGAGGTTAGTGTGGAGGGTTATAGTGACCTAATTGATGTTTTTAAAGTGACATTGGTGAAGGGCTGATTTTGCATGTGGAGAAGGCGGTGCATGCAGTGGGGTGGAGTGGAGTGTTTAAGGGGCTCCGCTCACATAATTTATGTAACTTCAGCAGGACTGACGACGCACTGCAGATTATCCCAGCCCGCTACACGTTGCATGAAATGAAAAACAGGCCAAGTATTCGTCCTAATTCCTTTCGCGGCATAAATAATAGGCAGTGCGTCGTAAGTCTGTGCCGCTGAAACTGCGCAGGTATATTCTGCCCATACTTGATGTAACTTCAGCAGGACTGCATGACGACGCACTGCAGATTGTCCCAGCCCGCTACACGTTGCATGAAAGGAAAACAGGCCAAGTATTCGTCATAATCCCTTTCGCAGCATAAATAATATGCAGTGCGTCGTCTGTGCCGCTGATTCTGCGCAGGTATATTCTGCCCTTAATTGATGTTCTTAAAGGGACATTGGTGAAGGGTGGATTTTGCACGTGGAGAAGGCGGTGAGGTGGGGTGGAGTGGAGTGTTAACCGGGTGGCTGCGCTGTTCCTCAAGTGTATGACATAGGTGCTTGAGGCAATAATTCTTTTGATAAAAAGTATACTAAACACTGCTGCATGCATGGCCAGCTGCATATAATCTAAAGAATTTCTGTCGCCTGTTCCTTGAAGAAATCAGGTAATCCCCGTCTGTCCCTTCCTCGTGTGTGCGTGTGTGTGTGTGTGTGTGTGTGCTAATGAGTCACACATTTCTTAAAATTATGGAGACTTTTTGAAGAAACGATAGTGTGTGACTATATGCATGCACCATTGTTCTGTAATCTCCTAACCCAGCCAGCAAGACATTAGCGGCCGATAATCGGCCGAACACCCTTCAAAAAGTCGGGCCGGTGACGTCAAAACATACGACGCGGGTGTTGGCCCGACTAACTTTTGCAAAGAGGCAACGATGCGGCCGATAGGCGGCCGAACACCTGCACTATGGCGGCACGCATCCGGTCCGATGTTAATCGGCCCGATGACTTGTTTGACCTGCGGTCCGACACCTTATGCCGACATCGGGAAGATATCGATTTCAGCGGGAAGACATCGGGACGATGTCGGCATAAGGTGTCGGGCCGCAGGTCCAACAAGCCATCGGGCCGATTAACATCGGACCGGATGCGTGCCGCCATAGTACAGGTGTTCGGCCGCCTGTCGGCCGCCTCGTTGCCTCTTTGCAAAAGTTAGTCGGGCCAACACCCGCGTCGTATCTTTTGACGTCACCTGCCCGACTTTTTGAAGGGTGTTCGGCCGACTATCGGCCACTAATGTCTTGCTGGCTGGGTGCAGCTACAGATACAGCAGTATGTACCACCACCACCCCTCCCCCCAAGTGTAACAGTGCAAAATTCACTTACAGCTACAGCTACAGCAGTATAACCCCCCCTCCCCCCAGTGTTACAGTTGCAAACAAACCTACAGATACAGCAGTGTGTACAACCCCCCCCCCCCCCCCCAGTGTAACAGTGCAAAACAAATCACCAGCTAGAGATACAGCAGTATGTAGAACCCCCCGCCCCTACCGCGTACCGCCCTCACTGTAACAGTACAAAACACACCTACAGCTACAGATACAGCCGTATACACCCCCCCCCCCTCAGTATTACAGTATAAAACACACCTACAGCAACAGATTCAGCAGTATATACAACCCCCCAAGTGTAACAGTGCAAAAATTACTTACAGCTACAGCTACAGCAGTATGTACACCTCCCCTCCCCCTTAGTAACAGTGCAAAACACACCTACAGCTACAGCAGTATGTACAACCCCCAACCCCCCCCCACCACTGTAACAGTACAAAACTCATTTACAGCTACAGATTCAGAATTATGTACATCCCCCTCCCCCCGCTGCCACCACTGTAACAGTACCAAACATACAACACTCCACCCCCTTCCCTCGTGTAGAGCGCAAAACACACCTAGAGCTACAGATACAGCAGTATACAACCCCAATCCCCCCCCCCCCCCCCCCCTGTGTGCAAAACACACCAACAGCTACAAAAACAGCAGTATGTTCACCCCCCCCCCCCTCCCCCTACTGTAACAGTACATAACACACCTACAGCTTCAGTTAGTTACATCTATGCTTGGCGCTGGTGGACAATATTCACTTTTTTTGGCAAAAACCGCCAGTTTTGGCCAAAAAAGACAAAGATTTGGCCAAAACAACCCACTCATTTGGCCAAATAAAATAGATTTGGCTATAACTTTTTTGGGCCAAAACTTTCTATGTAAAAGTTTTGGCCAAAACTGTTTATGTTAGCTAAAACGGGAGATTTGGCCAAACTTCTGCCACAAAAAGATTTGGCCAAAAAAAGATTTGGCCAAACAAAAAAGATTTGGCCAAATCTTCACTTTTTGGCCAAATCTTTTTTGTTTGGCCAAATTTTTTTTGGCAAAATCTTTTGTATTTGCTGGCGCTGGTGGACAATATTCACTTTTTTGGCCAATCTCTTTTTGGCCAAAACTTTGCTTTTTTGGCCAAAACTTTGCTTTTTGGGCCAATACCGCCAGTTTTGGCCAAAAAAGTGTGTTTTTGGCAAAATAAGTGAATATTGTCCACCAGCGCCAAGCAGCTTGGCGCTGGTGAACAATATTCACTTTTTTGGCCAAAAACGCACTTTTTTGGCCAAAACTGGCGGTTTTGGCCAAAACTGGCGGTTTTGGCCAAAACTGGCGTTTTTGGCCGAAACTATACTTTTTTGGCCAAAACTTTGCTTTTTTGGCCAAAAATGTACGTTTTTGGCCAAAAAAAGTGTGTTTTTGGCAAAAAAAGTGAATATTGTCCACCAGCGCCAAGCAGCTTGGCGCTGGTGGACAATATTCACTATTTTGGCCAAAAACACACTTTTTTTGCCAAAACTGGTGGTTTTGGCCAAAACTGGCGTTTTTGGCCAAAACTGGCGTTTTTGGCCAAAACTATACTTTTTTGGCCAAAACTTTGCTTTTTTGGCCAAAACCGCCAGTTTTGGCCAAAAAAGTGTGTTTTGGCCAAAAAAAGTGAATATTGTCCACCAGCGCCAAGCTGCTTGGCGCTGGTGAACAATATTCACTTTTTTGGCCAAAAACGCACTTTTTTGGCCAAAACTGGCGTTTTTGGCCAAAACTATACTTTTTTGGCCAAAACTTTGCTTTTTTGGCCAAAACTGGTGGTTTTGGCCAAAACTGGCGGTTTTGGCCAAAACTGGCGTTTTTGGCCAAAACTATACTTTTTTGGCCAAAACTTTGCTTTTTTGGCCAAAAACGCCAGTTTTGGCCAAAAAGTGTGTTTTGGGCAAAAAAAGTGAATATTGTCCACCAGCGCCAAGCAGCTTGGCGCTGGTGGACAATTTTCACTTTTTTGGCCAAAACTATAATTTTTTGGCCAAAACTGGCGGTTTTGGCCAAAACTGGCGTTTGGGCCAAAACTGGCGTTTTTGGCCAAAACTGGCGTTTTTGGCCAAAACTGGCGTTTTGGCCAAAACTGGCGTTTTGGCCAAAACTGGCGTTTTTGGCCAAAACTGGCGGTTTTGGCCAAAACTGGCGTTTTTAGCCAAAACTTTGCTTTTTTGGCCAAAACTGGCGTTTTTGGCCAAAAACATGAATATTGTCCATCAGCGCCAAGGGGTACTCAAAGATTTGGCCAAAAAATGAAGTTTTGGCCAAAAAAGTGCGTTTTTGGCCAAAACTTTCAATGCAAAAGTTTTGGCCAAAAAAATTTGGCCAAATCTAAAACATTTGGCCAAAAAAGTGAAGATTTGGCCAAATGTTTTAGATTTGGCCAAATATTTTTTTGGCCAAAACTTTGCACTTAAAAGTTTTGGCCAAAACATGTTTTTGGCCAAAAACACACTTTTTGGCCAATAATGTACGTTTTTGGCCAAAAAAGTGTGTTTTTGGCCAAAAAAGTTAATATTGTCCACCAGCGCCAAGCATATACATCAGTATGCACACACCCCCCCCCCCCCCCAAGTGTAACAGTACAAAACACACCACCAGCTACAGATAGATCAGTATGTACACCCCCCCCCACCCCAAGTGTTACAATGCAATACACGTCACACCTACAGCTACAGATACATCAGTATGTACACCCCCCCCCCCCCCAAGTGTAACAGTGCAAACCACACTTACAGCTACAGATTCAGCAGTATGTACTCCACCCCCCCCCCCCCCCCCCAGTGTAACAGTGCAAAAATCACCAACAACTACTGCAGTATGTACCCCCCCTCCCCCTACAGCTACAGAAGTATGTTACCCCCCCCCCCCCCCTGTAACAGGACAATACACACCTACATCTACAGCAGTATGTACACACACACCCCCCCCCCCCCCCCCACTGTAACAAGACAAAACACACCTACATCTATATTTACAGCAGTGTGTACAACACCCCCCTCCCCCACTGTAACAGGACAAAACACACCTACATCTACATATACAGATAAGATACAGCAGTATGTACTCCCCCCCCCCCCCCTCACTGTAACAGCAAAACTAACATTGAGAGCCAAAAAAAACCGAAATCACTTACTCGCTCCATCCGTCGGTTGTCCTCGAGTTGACGTCTGAATCTGATTGTCATTGCCAAGAGCCTGACTCACTGGCTACACAACTATTCTCACCGCCACCACGTGGCACTGGGACCAGCACTCAGATTGAGATCCCGAGGCGACATTCGTCTCGGATAACATATCATCAATGTGCTGTCCAACATTCCCAAAAATGTCTCTTCTTTCGATATTAACTTGAACTAAGAAAACAAATAAAATTCGCTCACGCGGGAAAGCAGCAGCCATTTGCACACTCAATCTTGTTTACCGTAAGAAAAGCTATTTGAATATTTCAAGTAAATGATGGCGTATTTTTAAAATGTAAAACTCATGATTTGAGCTCATGCTGTATTTGATTGCAAATATGCAAATAAAACTTACAATTAATTATCCTACTCCTATGTGAAAAAGTCAACAAATATGAATAATTTAGTTTCGCATTTGCATGGTCAGTCTCATAATGTCACGCCGTTGCTGGACCGACGCTTGAACAGGGGACGTAACAAATGTTAAAATAATGATCATCAATTTGTTATCTCCCGTAACTCTGCATAATTTTATCGACC
>NC_090261.1:55500171-55649832 GCF_037325665.1 Littorina saxatilis | reverse complement strand
ACACCCATACGCACATATGGACAGACAGACATACACACCGTTACAAACAAACACACATACACGCACACACATACACGTATGCACACACACACACACACCACACACACACACGAGTACAGACTCATGCACGCGTGCGCGCACACACACACACATACACCCCACACACACACGAGTACAGACTCATGCACGCGTGCACACACACACAAATACACACACACACACTCACACAGACTCATGCACGCGTGCGCACACACACACACACACACAAATACACTCACACACACACGAGTACAGACTCATGCACGCGTGCGCACACACAAATACACACACACACACACACACACACCACACACACACTCACACACACACACACACAAATACACACACAAATACACACACACACACACACCACACTCACACACACACGAGTACAGACCATCATGCACGCGTGCGCACACACAAATACACACACACACACACACACACACCACACACACGAGTACAGACTCATGCACGCGTGCGCACACACACACAAGTACACACACACGCACACACACACACACACACACACACACACACACACACACACAAACAGTAACACTAACACATGTGCACAAAATGAACACAGACACACACACCGCGCGAGAGAGAAAGACTACAGGGAGGCATGACGTCATGATGCATTAATTGACGTCAAAGACTTTCGACCGTGACGTATTCTTCTTACGCGAGCTTTATCCATAGACTTGGAAACTACGGAATTTCTACCCGTCCAAAGCGGCCTTGGGTGACGTTTGCTCAAAAAATGGGGGCGCCAATTTTACCCACCGTATTTTTGTTAGTATGGTCCCAATTTTTGGTGAACTTCCATCTCCAACTGTGGCCCATTTTCGGGCACAAAGAATCCTTCTTTATCATGTATTATTCGGTATGCACATTTCTCAAATCGATTACAGTATAGCGTTCACGGGATACCTCCAGCTTCGCTGGGATAATAACTTTAATTACAATTTTCAGATTTTTAATGACCAAAGTCATTAATTAATTTTTAAGCCACCAAGCTTAAATGCAATACCAAAGTCCGGCCTTTGTCGAACATTGCTTGGCCAAAATTTCAATCAATTTTATTTAAAAATGAGGGGGTGACAGTGCCGCCTCAACTTTTACGAAAAGCCGGATATGACGTCATCAAAGACATTTATAAAAAAAAATGAAAAACAGGTATGGGGATATCATACACAGGAACTCTCATGCAAAATTTCATACAGATCGGTCTAGTAGTTTACTCTGAATCGCTCTACACACACACAGACACACAGACACACACACACACACACACACACACACACACACAGACACACACACACACACACACACACACATACACACACACACACACACACACACACACATACACCACGACCCTCGTCTCGATTCCCCCTCAATGTTAAGACATTTAGTCAAAACTTGACTAAATGTAAAAATAAAAGCAACCGGAGGAAACAGGGCCACCGCAAGGGAGGATGTCACCTGACAATATTCACAAGGTTGTTATGTACAGTTTACTCGACATAAACTGAAATAGAGTGCAGAGTCATATTTTCGCGTTTACTTGAAACACGACTGAAAGGGCATGAACAAATGATGTCTTCGCGGTATGTATATATTACACTCACTCCCCCCCCCCCACCCACACACACACACACATATATCCGCATGGATCTTTCAGTAGTAAGGATACTTTTAAATGAATTTCAAGAAAAGTATGCCAACGCCACTTGAATCACCAAACCCTGACATTATATGATATTATAAGATGTTTGGTGGGTTGTTGACGGATTATCTTCTCTGTCGGTCGGAGGGGAGCATATCGTTTTCTGTTTTATCTTTATTGACCTTCGCGACAGACCAGTTTTTTTGTCGGTCGGAGGGGAGCATATCGTTTTCTGTTTTATCTTTATTGACCTTCGCGACAGACCAGTTTTTTTGTCGGTCGGAGGGGAGCATATCGTTTTCTGTTTTATCTTTATCGACCTTCGCGACAGAAAAGCTTTTTTGTTGGTCACATACACCTTTGGCTCCCTAATGATTCCCAGTCCCCAGCAATACCGTCCTTCAAAAACAAATATTAGTTGAATGTTAAAAAACAATTGTTTTTTTTTTAAAGAGCCGTACCTGCCATTGACATCTCGCTGTGGCATCGTTGAGATCGGATAGAAGGAGTACAGAAGCCTGAACCCTGTGTATTGAAGAGTGACAATTCGCGTGTGAAACTGAACATGCACAACGTCTGTGTAGACGATTTCGGGCTCTGGGGGAGAGAATCCACACACTTTCTGTGACACGTGCTTGCGAGTTGTTCCGCCTACCATTACAGACACAAATTCTGCTGAGCAATAAAATTCGCTTGGGAAAAGGTCAAGGTCGAGAAAGGTCAGCAAAACCCCGTGTTCAGGAGGCACGTCCAATCTTGTCCAGCAGTCCAGACCAGGGACATTTGTCGTGTGTCCATCCCAGCCTGGTGAGGTGATGTAGCCTGGAGACACACACACACACACACACAATCTCTGTGTGTTAGATTGTGTGGGTCCTTCAGAGTCGGTGCAAGAGCTAGCTAAACAACAACAACAACAACAACAACAACAACAACACACACACACAGGCGTAGGCGCACACACACACACACACGCACACACACGCACACGCAAACACACGCACCTATATGTGTGGATGGTTACCTAAGAGGCGGCACTGGGTGCAGTGCCTTTCTAGTGCACTTGCACTACAACAGCACTGGGTGCAGTACTCGCTCCGGCATCGAAGAATTTTGCACTAAAAAATGCACAAAATTTGACCTATTTCGTCGCCTATAGAGGACGGAAAGAATGTCATTTTGAACATTGTTATGACATTCTTTCCGTCAAAAAAGTCAATTTAACGGTGTTAAATGAAGCGACCATCCACACAATTAGGTTGCCATCCAGAGTTTAAATTGCCATCCACGTGTGGATGGTTGCCTTATGGTGATTTAGGCAACCAAACCTGTGGAAACATGGGTACACACACACACACACACACACACACACACACACACACACACACCTTTCTTTTCACTAATGAAAATGTGCTCCAGCTGAACAACAACAACAACAACAACAACACACACACACACACACACACACACACAGGCGTAGGCACACACACACACACACACACAAACACAAACAAACACACACACACACACTGACACACACACACACACATACACACACACACACACACACACACACACACACCTTTCTTTTCACTAATGAAAATGTGCTCCAGCTGGGGTCGCGTAGAAAATGGCACTGCTGAGAAGTTTATGTAGAAGGCGTAAGTGGGCAAGAACCGCGACATGCTTACAACAAAGATGGCCTTTGGGGATACGATGAAAACTCTGTGTGGAACGTCATACGAGTCCTCGGAGCAACACGAGAAACGCTCCGTTCTTGGAGCTTCGTAAATTCTAAAGGAAACTTTGCTATCGATACTGACGACTCCTATCTGAAACGCAATGATCATGTCGTCTGGTACCGTCACCGCAATTCGACAGTAAACAAAAGTTCTTTTCCCCAGTGTGAAATGCGTAGCGTTTCCCCCGAAAAAGGTAAATTCGCCGCCGTGTGCTGTGGCATTAGCAAAAATGCGGAAAAGCGGCGAGTTCAAACACTCAATCATTGTTTCGGTTGTGAAGGAGACATGATCTGCAAAACTGTCTGTATCTGCTGTTAATTTTGCATTTTCTACGTTTTCTACATTTCCAATTTTATGGAGTTTTGCAGTTTCATTGTTCGTCCCTTTAGCTGATCTCATACCCTTTTGAGAACTCGTAGACAGTTTGTCGCTTTTTTCTACTGAAACATGGCTGTCAAGTTCCAACTTTAGGACGTCTTTGCCTTCCGATCGTTTGGAATTTTCTGCCAGCACGTTACCAGAATCATCCAGCAGATGACTGCTATCATTTCGGTGACCAGTCCTGATTTCGTCTTCATGGAATAGGATGTTGAAATTTCTGACAGTCGAATCAGCGACACTGGCGGTTAATACTCTATCGGTTGTATTTACTTTAGCTTTGCCATTCTGCTGACTTTTCTTATTGGTGCTTGCATGGAATGCGTCAATGTTCTCGTTTTCTGGCCATTCTTGAGCGTCGTTTACTGCAAGAACGTGAGCCTCCTTTCGAAGTTCAAGAGTTGTACCGCTTTTGCTAGATTTTTCACTGCGAGCTTTTTCCTGTTTTACCACAGTTTTTTCTTCAGTTGAAATAATAAACAAGACTAGAACACTCAAGAAAAGAGGCAAGGAGCAATACATTTTTTTTCAGTATTTCAGGTTATTCGAATCTTGTCTGAAGTCCTGTCTTTATGCTACAGCGCCGGACTTAAAGTTACCTTCCAGTTCCTTTGCAAACCGTATTTTACATTACAAGACATCTCTGCAGGCTTTGACAATAAGTAAAATGATCGTTTCAAATGGACACAATATTATTGTTGCTGAATTAATCTTGTATCTTATTGACACCTGTGTCAACAACTATGCTTCAGTTGTGCACTGTTCGCACGAAACAATTTTCCGGCGTCGGTCACTTCAAAAGCTTCATTTTACACACGATCGATGGTGTTTCTTGACATTTATTTTTGAATTTCAAGGCTAAAACTTTGATTATTCTTGCAATCACTTCTCTGTGAAGGAAGGTACTGTCCCGTTTTCTTCAGTTTTTTCATGCCACACCAAACCCCTGCAAAACCTTTCATGACTATGCTCTAAGCTCTAAGTAATTCGCTCGTTTTATAGGCCACAATGTCACTAATGCTCAAAATTGATTGGAAAGACGAGACAGAGATGACAAGGGGAAATTAGGATACGTTGATCTGGAAACAAGGAGTTGGTTTCATTGGACATTGAGTGTGCGTGTGCGTGTGTGTGTGTGCATGCGCGTGCGTGCGTATTTGTGTGTGTGTGTGTGTACATGCAAATGTGTGAATGTGGGCGTACGTGGGTTTGTGTGGTATGCGTAAGTGCTTGTGTGTGTGTGTGTGTGTGTATGAGTGCGTGCGCGCGTGTGTGTACATGTGTTTGTGTGTGTAAAGAGGTGTGTGTGTGTGTGTGTGTGTGTGTGTTTAAGGATATATCGATGCAGCAACATTACTAATGCTTTTGCACCAATAACAATCCAGCGGTTATCGTCATGTGTTCAAGCTTTTCTAGGGCACTGGAGCACACACGTACAAAACTCCCGAATAGTATTTGCTAGATGTTATTCCTACCTGAAATAATCAAAAAGGTCATGTCTGTTTGTGATCTCAAAATAAAGATTGTATTCCTCCTGTTATTTTACCCAAGGATGTTTGCGAATCGTTCCTGCAAACTGTGAAGTAGTGCCAGTAAATATCAGAAGGCAAATAGTACGTGCACCTGAAAGATTTAATTCAAAATTCATTAATCCAGTCTTTTCTTGAAAACACGCATTTATAGGGCTATGTGCTTCTTGAAGTTTTAAACATACTGATTCTCTGTTTGTGTGGACAGGTGGTTAAAAGAAGCTTGTTATATTGTACATATATTCAAATATATCAATGTTGTAGTCTTTCGTTTGTCTTTACGTTATATGTACCACCACTGCAATTTCTCCATGTGAGATAATAAAGTTAATTTGATTTGATTTGATAGGATTTTGATTTGATGTTATATTTCAGTCGTGAGATTTTAAATGATTACATTACTTATATCAATTAAAGTTTTCACACTAAAGGGTTCTTTTGAAGAAAAATAGCCGTAATATTAAACAGTCAGATAAAGGGAAGAAAAAATTTAACTCAGCAGGTTATTTCATCAACATCGATGCGTTGAGTTCAAATTAATTGGCAGGTTTAACGTGAATTTTAACTATTTGCATGTTAGACTTTAGATACAGATAAACTTGCCTTTCATAGTGAATTCTAACTATTTGCATGTTAGACTTTAAATAGAGATAAACTTGTCTTTCATAGTGAATTGTAACTATTTGCATGTTAGACTTTAGATAGAGATAAACTTGCCTTTCATAGTGAATTTTAACTATTTGCATGTTAGACTTTAGATACAGATAAACTTGCCTTTCATAGTGAATTCTAACTATTTGCATGTTAGACTTTAAATAGAGATAAACTTGTCTTTCATAGTTTGCATGTGTGAAACATTTTAATGAGATGTAATCATCTAAATGTTTAACTTTGCCATTCCGATGAAAGCTCCTTTAAAGACTTGTATGCATAGCACAAAGATAAAGAAATGCTCATTCGGAGATCGTTTCACCCAGGTCGTGCTAGAAAGCAAAGTGTTTTGCTTGCAGATGTTTACTTTTACGTGTCTTTGACGTCGTCTACAAAATAATTGGCAAAAACTGCCTGTCATAGTTAGCATAGACTTCTACATAGCTATTTTGCTTTAATGATTATAGTTTCTCTCTCACACACACACACACACACACACACACACACACACACACACACACCAAGGCCCTCGTCTTGATTCCCAGTCTATTGGAATCATTTAGTCAAAACTAGACACACACGAGTATACATATGCTTGAACACACACACACACACGCACCATGGCGCTCCTCTTGATTCCAAGTCGATTTGAAATCATTTAGTCAAAACTGGACACACACACGTACACATGCTTGAACACACACACACAGACACACACACACAGAAATACAAAGTAACCGTGCATAGATAGGTGCGCACAGATGTGTTTGTGGTGTGTTGAAAAACAGAGTTTTGATCATTGTTCTTTCAGCTTTCATGTAACATGCAAACTGTACTTCTAAGTTGAAAGTGAATCGTTTTCCAGCTTTATTCATTAGACATGATTCATCACATCAACACAAGCACATAAATAATACATACAAGAGTAATATTCGAAAAAGAAAATAACCAAAACAAACTCAACAAAACTATTTTAGTCAACTCAATCAACAATAAATCAAGTCACAACTGTAAAATCAAAGCAACCTACACAAACACAACGACACCCGTAATCAACCAATCAACATTCACCGACACAAACTAAAAAAAAAAATTAAAAAAAAAAGAAAGTATTAAACAAAATCTCAATCAACCCCAATCAACAATCAAACAACAATGTTATCGTAACGAGCCAAAGCCAGCATAGCATTCGCGTAAGTGTAAGCAGGCGATGACCAGAAGGGGAAGTAATCCCCAGGTTGGTTAAAATTGGTGAACTTGGTGGGAGTGGTCATGCCGAAGTGTTTCACCTTCAGTTGCTGTGCGTATTGAGACTCTGGAACGAACCCTCGCATTCCGAAGAAAAAAGGATCTTTGGGAAAATGCTGATCGTCATGGATGATGGTTCCGTTCAGGTATTCGATACGGTTGGCTGGGTAAGCGAACGGCAATGTCTGTTGAAAGCAACATTCTAAAATAAACTTCTTTTTAATAACAAAACACGCAAACAATCGCAAAAAATGCGACATTGCTTGTTATTTCAAAACAAATGATCACAAAACTGACTGCCTTACAATGATACCCGCAATGTTGGAAGATCAGTCAGTCATACACTTTATGTATTATGAGTTGGTAGCTCAGCGAGTCATATAACTTTTTACCTTCACCGAGCAAGCACGAGCAATATTACTTTAGATATTTTTTTGTTATCATGGGTTTTATGAATTTTCTTCTCTTATTCTTTTATAATTATTAATTAATGACCTATATGTGCTGATGACCAATTTAATTTCCTTTGTTGGATCAATAAAATGTTATGAGTTATGAGTTATGAGTTACGAGGCCTTCGTGTGGCCGTTAGCCCATGTAGTGCAAATTGCATGTCTTCAAGGTAGCGGGAACCCCACGACGGTATAAGTCACCAGGGCCAAGGTGCACGAGAAAATTACCTACCGGGTGGGAGCCAGCAACCGTGTCACGATTGGTTGAAATTGAGATTTGTTGTGAATTCAGCCAATCAGACCCCGCGGTTTGTTCTCTCCCGGTATGGTGACACCAACGTTTGGTTCGTGCACCTCAGCCCTGTAAGCAACAACCGTATCTGACGGACAATCCTATGAATGTATTGAGTCAGCTTACCGTGCTTCCTTTCGCGGATCCAGAAAAGAAGACGTTCCAGGGTTTGTAGGTGTCCTGGAGGATGTAAGTGTTGAGGAACTTCACTGACTTGTCCACAGTGGTCCGTACTGCGGTGGGTGTATCTGCAACGTGTTCATGTAGCGGAGTTAAATCGCTGAGGGTGACAGTGGGAAAAAAAACATGCAGTGTCACTTAATAATGCATACGAGCAGCGACAAGACTGATTAATCATTGTCACACTGATTAACGTGTTTTTACATTTAGTCAAGTTTTGACTAAATGTTTTAACATAGAGGGGGAATCGAGACGAGGGTCGTGGTGTATGTGTGTGTGTGTGTGTGTCTGTCTGTGCGTGTGTGTGTGTAGAGCGATTCAGACTAAACTACTGGACCGATCTTTATGAAATTTTACATGAGAGTTCCTGGGAATGATATCCCCGGACGTTTTTTTCATTTTTTCGATAAATGTCTTTGATGACGTCATATCCAGCTTTTTGTAAAAGTTGAGGCGTCACTGTCACACCCTCATTTTTCAATCAAATTGATTGAAATTTTGGCCAAGCAATCTTCGACGAAGGCCGGACTTCGGTATTGCATTTCAGCTTGGTGGCTTAAAAATTAATTAATGACTTTGGTCATTAAAAATCTGAAAATTGTAAAACAAATTGTTTTTTTATAAAACGATCCAAATTTACGTTCATCTTATTCTTCATCATTTTCTGATTCCAAAAACATATAAATATGTTATATTTGGATTAAAAACAAGCTCTGAAAATTAAAAATATAAAAATTATGATCAAAATTAAATTTTCGAAATCAATTTAAAAACACTTTCATCTTATTCCTTGTCGGTTCCTGATTCCAAAAACATATAGATGTGATATGTTTGGATTAAAAACACGCTCAGAAAGTTAAAACAAAGAGAGGTACAGAAAAGCGTGCTATCCTTCTCAGCGCAACTACTACCCCGCTCTTCTTGTCAATTTCACTGCCTTTGCCACGAGCGGTGGACTGACGATGCTACGAGTATACGGTCTTGCTGAAAATTTGCAGTGCGTTCAGTTTCATTCTGTGAGTTCGACAGCTTGACTAAATGTTGCATTTTCGCCTTACGCGACTTTTTTTTTTAGGCCCGACTGTGTCAGCATCATGGCACATTCTTGACTGTATTCCATTTGAAAAACATTGCCTGTAAAACCGCACTCGGTGGGTGTATCTACAATCGTGAACGTGTTCATGTAGCGATGTTTAATCGCTGAGAGTGACAATGGGGGAAAAAACATGCAGTATCACTTTATGCATACGAGCAGCTGCATGACTGATTAATCATTGTCACACAGACACACTGATTAACGTGGTGTTTTTTTTAGGCCCGACGTGTCAGGATCGTGGCACATTCTTGACTGTATTCCATTTGAAAAACATTGCCTGTAAAACCGCACTCGAAGTCACACACACAAATGCATAACTGACGATGTACGTCCGTTCCTTCCAAATACACGTCGTTTTCTTAGCTATAAACACTGCGGGGTTTTCCCCTTTAATGTGAGATAGAAGTACATTACATTCAGAGATAACACGAGTGTCAACAAATCGTAAAGTAGTCATGTATTTTTACAATGACTACACGTCTATAGCAGACAATATACTCACGCTTCTTCCAGCTGTTGGTCCTGTTGACGTCGTCGAACACTGTCCAGGTGGTCAGCAATGCGTTGATCGCCACTGACGTTGTGAACAGGCGGTCCTCACCTCGTACCTGTTGACCAGTGAGAGTTTACGGTGTAACACAGAAAGAAATTGGTTGATTCATTATTGATTTCTTTGATCATAAGTAGTGGAGTGAAGAGGGAAAAGAGAGAGAGAGAGAGAGAGAGAGAGAGAGAGAGAGAGAGAGAGAGAGAGAGAGAGAGACAGACAGACAGACAGACAGACAGACAGACAGACAGACAGACAGACAGAGACATACCATGATGGAAATGTTAAGTAAGACAATACCAACCACTGTGTTGTTTTTTGCATCGACATCACCATCTCCGAGAAAGTCATCAAAGTACAACATGTCTTGTCCCATGGCTTTGGCCTTGCTTATCACTTCTGAAGTCATATTTTTCTCAAGAGCTGGCTGCAGGGTTTTGTAGACCACCTGCATTGCCTGCAAAGAGAAGTATATAAAATATTTACAGATTCGTGTTTACTGAAGATATGTCTCATCAACTTAATTGTTGCAAAACCCCTTCAAAGCAGAGGGTGTTCTCTCTATGATCAAGATTCAAGGTTTTCTTTCCAACCAGTGCGAAGGTCAGTTTGGTTTAAACTGTAAGGCTTCTTTTTAAGCCTACTGTCTATATGATACTTACCGAGACAGTACTATTCTTGCACATTATCTATTATAGGCCGAAAAAATTGGACAAAACGCTGAGTGGGTACAATTATCTCCCATAACCATGCGCCACCGTGGATCCCAAGCACTGTCCGAGTGCTTCCCCCTTACAGGATGTAGGTGGCGCGTCCTCTTTCTTTATGAGCTGCAGACCCTCAAAAAGCCCATAACATATCAAGAGGGGAGGCGGGAGGGAAACTCTAATAGTACTGTCTCGGTAAGTATCATATAGACAGTAGGCTTAAAAAGAAGCCTTACAGTCAATATAACACTTACCTCGACAGTACTATTCTTGCACAGAATACCAGAGTGGTGTGAGGGTGATATGTAGAGTATTAAACTCCTTAATCAAAATCACTTAAATCCAAGGATTAAGATACCCAGGCAATTTTCGAACAGTACTACCGTAAAAGAAAATATACCCAAGAAACATACCTTAGACTGACGTGACCATGCTAGCAACCACTGCTGTGTGGTGAACTCAATGTCAAAGTCCAGGCCACTCAAAGCTTGAATACCACTGAGTCTACGGCAAGTGGCTAAAGCGATGAGGAACAATTAGTCTTAAAAATCAGCAACTTGATACTGATGCCTGCCAGGGGTTCAAACTCATTGCTACGCAGGAGTTTGAGGACCAGAAAGACATCCCCCTTGGGAAATGAAACCAGAGGTTTAGACACCGCTGCATTGCTAATACCCGAAAGGACATTAGCGATGAGGGAGGACCTGATCAAGTGTTCAGTTCTGCGACCAGTAGCGGCCGCAATCGTGGAAGCGATGGCAGATCTGTATCCAAGAAGAGTCTTAGAAGAAAGACTCTTCTTTTGATACACTTCCACCAGGAAGTTGGCCAAGTCCTGTGTTGAGGGATAAAGCGGCTTTATCCCCTTGGACAAGGCGAAGGTGGCCCAAGCTCTCCAGCGTAAGTCGTAGAGCTGATTAGTTGATCGCCTCTTAGCGTTCAAGGAAAACTCTACTGAACTCTTGTGCAATCCTAGTGCAAGCAGTTTGGAGCGCACAAGAGCCATGCGGTCAAGCACAGACTCTCTGGACGTGGATGAGGGAGGCATGATCGAGGCTGGAGCAGACCTCCCCCGTCCAGATCCAGAGGTAGAGGGTCTACGTGGGTGAGACCGCGAAGATCTGGAAACCACGGAGCTGTTGGCCAGTAAGGCGCGACCAAAATCAGTCTTGGTCGTTCCTGCAGATATTTTGCCAGCACCCTCGGAATCAGAGATGTCGGGGGATAGGCGTAAGCATCGAGGAGCCTCCACAAGAGAGTGAATGCGTCCAAGTGGAACGCATTCATGTCTCGAAAGGGGCTGACGTACCTGGGAAGCCGAGCGCTGAATCGAGTTACGAACAGATCGATCAGAGGACGGTCCCACCTTGCCCACAGACGCTGTAGAACGTTGTGAGCGATGGTCCATTCTGTGGAGAGAACCTGATCGCCCCGACTGAGAATGTCGGCCAGGGCGTTCAGTTTCCCCGGAACGAACTGGACTGACATCCGGACCTGATTGGTCTGGCACCAGAGCAGAATCTCCTCCGCCAACAGGGAGAGGGACCGAGAATTGGTGCCCCCCTGGTGGCGAAGGTAAGCTAAGCATGTGGTGTTGTTGTCCCCGTTGAAAATCAGAGGGGCCAAGGACAGGCCGAATGGGAGGGCCCGAAACTCGAACACCGTGCCCTCCCAAACGAACCAGAGCAGATGTCGGTACCCCAGGGCCACCAGGATGTGGAAGTAAGCATCCTGGAGGTCCCAGACATGGCCCAATCGTTTGGCCGGATGGCCAACCGGACCGACGAAGGGGTTTCCATCTTGAACTTGCACCTGTGAAGGTACAAGTTCAAGGTGGAGAGGTCCAACACCGGCCTGAACCGGCCGTCCTTTTTGGGGACGGTGAACAGGCGGGAGCAGAACCCCAGAGAAGGCTGAGAAAGGGGGTAGACCGCCTTCTTCTCGACCAACGAGTTCACCTCGTCCTGAAGAGCCTGCCATCTGGCAGGCTCTCGAGGAGGGGGGAACGTCCAAGGTAGAGCGGACAATGGAGGTTGTGACGACAGCGGTAGAGAAAACCCCGACCACACCACCCTCAAGAAAAACTGGTTGGAGACCAGTCTGCCCCACATGCCGCGGGCCCGAAAAAAGGAAACCGCCGGACGAAAGAGGGGCAACTTGAGGGGGCGTCAACGTAGGGCCGGGACTCACTGAAAATTCTGCTGGCGGGCAGGCGCAGGCTTGCGACCACCCCCCCTGGTGGTGCTGCTTCCCCTTACCTGTCTGAGCACCCTTCGTCTTGCTTGGGAACGCAACAGGCGCCTAAGAGGAGGAAGAAGGAGGCAGTGAAACTGGCTTCTTCTTCTTCTTCTGAGGCTGGGAGCTGGAGGTGACTGTAGCACTTCTCTTACTCCCCGCCGCCGTCGCCGAAGCAGCGAGGCCAACCATCAGAGAATCAGTGTTCCTCTGGCGTGTGGACTCCACCACAGAACGAACAGTGTCCGGATGAAAGAGGGAAGAAGGCTGAGGAAACGTGTTCCTCAGACTCTTCCTCATATCCGGAGGCACTATAGAAGTAGGCAGAAAATGATCACGGAACAGGGCCAATAAAGTGGACCCGTGTTCCAATGGCCAATTCTGCCGCAGACGTCACGCACGATCGCACGGCATGCAAAGCCCGATCCACTCGAACCGTGTCAAGGACCCGAGTGGAATCGGACTCTGCCCGATTGGGAGGGTCCAACAGTGTGGACAGCGTGCTCATCCATGTCAAGGCCTGTGATTGGGCCTCGACTGTGGAAGAAACGGTGGCCTCAAGATTGTGGAACGAAGCAGAGCTCAGTTCCACCTTCTTGACCGAAGGCACCTCCCCAACGAACACATCACCGTCAGTCCCACCCTAAACACTCGAAGTCTGGAAAGGGAGAGTTCGAGAGTCAAAGGGAAAAGGGAGGGACGAAACAGATTGGACACGAGGAAACAGTGGAGGTGCGCCTCCCGAAGGAAAGCATGGCACTGAACCCGCGTCCTCCCGAGGAACATAGGTCGCGTTTGCACGTGAATCTGTACTCCTCAGGCGATGTGCTGCCGCTTCCACCGTGGCACTTAGACTAGGGTGGAACGCGAATTGCCGGCGGCCGGATCGTTCATAAAACGAGCCGCCGGCAGACGCGGCGTGAGCCTCCCGCGCCCGGGCCGAAGCGGACTCAAAGGACGAGAGGGCGTCTCAGGGAAGGACGTCCTGAAACTGTTCAAACGTCCTTCTAGCTGTGCGAGGACGAGCCTCCTGCCTCTCGTCCTCAGACCCCGGGTCCACGTCCTGTGTGTCAACACTAGACGACAGACGCTTAAGAGAGGCATCCGTGACGTCAAGACGCCGCGTGATGTCTGTCATGTACTGTTGGAAAGTACGAAGCATAGCTTCGGAAGTTCCATCAGAAACCGGCAAGGGTAGAGGTTCAGTGTTAACCTCAGGGCGACCCTGATCCTCCTCCCTATCGTCCTCCGACTCACTCTCCTCTTCACTTCCCGACAACTCCTCAAAAGCAGGAGTGTAGGGAGCTTGAGGGGGAAGAGCCGAAAGCGATGAAGCAGGCTGTGAAGAAACGCCCACAGAAGCAAGAGGCCGCGAAGACCCCTGCCCCAAAGACGAAACGTCTCCAGCAGCCGAAGGGGGAGAAAAACAACAACCCTGCGACTGTTGGGTCAGCCCAGCCAACGAACCCCCGCCATTTATAGACTGAACAGGAACCCATGGGGTCTGATCAGAAAAGAAATGGTCCGGTCCGGTCGGGGGTGCCGATCCGGTCCGGTAGGGTGGTCCGGTCCGGTGCCGTACCATCCGGAGGTCCCGTTCAGCACCGAACCATCGTACCCACAGAAGTGTTCGGGTGGTTAGGTCCGGACGTGGACATACCGTACCATCCGGACCCGTAGGTCCGGTGGTCCGGTTCGGTGCCAGACCATCCAGACCAACAGAGGTGGTCGGGTGGTCCCGCACCGGACCATCCGGACCCGTAGGTCCGGACCCGTAGGTCCGGTACCATCCGGAGGTCCTGTTCGGCACCGAACCATCCGTACGCACAGAAGTGTTCGGGTGGTTCGGTCCGGGCGTGGACGTACGTACCGTACCATCCGGACCCGTAGGTCCGGTTCGGTGCCAGACCATCCGGACCAACAGAGGTGGTCGGGTGGTCCGGACCGGTCCGGTAGGGTGGTCCGGTGTTCCGGTCCGGTGTTCCGGTCCGGTCCCGTACCATCCGGAGGTCCCGTTCGGTACCGAACCATCCGTACCCACAGAAGTGTTCGGGTGGCTCGGTCCGGACGTGGACACACCGTACCATCCGGACCCGTAAGTCCGGTATGGTCCGGTTCGGTGCCAGACCATCCGGACCAACAGAGGTGGTCGGGTGGTCCGGTCCGGACCGGACCACCGGTCCAGCACCGGACCATCCGGACCCGTAGGTCCGGTCCGGTCCCGCACCATCCGGAGGTCCCGTTCGGCACCGAACCACCCGTACCCACAGAAGTGTTCGGGTGGCTCGGTCCGGACGTGGACATACCGTACCATCCGGACCCGTAGGTCCGGTTCGGTGCCAGACCATCCGGACCAACAGAGGTGGTCGGGTGGTCCGGACCGATCCGGTAGGGTGGTCCGGTGTTCCGGTCCTGTCCCATACCATCCGGAGGTCCCGTACGGCACCGAACCATCCGTACCCACTGAAGTGTTCGGTCCGGACGTGGACCTACCGTACCATCCGGACCCGTAGGTCCGGTGGTCCGGTATGGTCCGGTTCGGTGACAGACCATCCGGACCAACAGAGGTGGTCGGGTGGTCCGGTACCGGACCATCCGAACCCGTAGATTCGGTCCGGTCCCGCACCATCCGGAGGTCCCGTTCGGTACCGAACCATCCGTACCCACAGAAGTGTTCGGGTGGCTCGGTCCGGACGTGGACATACCGTACCATCCGGACCCGTAGGTCCGGCATGGTCCGGTTCGGTGCCAGACCACCCGGACCAACAGAGGTGGTCGAGTGGTCCGGTCCCGACCGGACCACTGGTCCGGTACCGTACCCTCCGGACCCGTAGGTCCGGTGTGTTCCGGTTCGGTGCCAGACCACCCAGACCAACAGAGGTGGTCGGGTGGTCCGGTCCCGACCGAAACACTGGTCCCGTACCGTACCATCCGGACCCGTAGGTCCGGGGGGTCCGGCAAGGGCCAGAGGTACTGTCCCGCACCGGACCCTAAGGTCCGGTACGGTCCCGTACCATGGGTCCCGTCCGGACCAAACCCGGAGGTCAAGTCCAGTCGGGACCCGTGGGTCCGGTTCGATCCCGACCCGTAAGCCTGGAACGTTCCGGACCCTTGGTCCGGACCATCCGTCACCCGAACACCAGACGCTAAGGAATGGCGTGGGGTCAAGACGGTCCGGTCGGAGGTGTCGGTCTGAGCAACAGAAACAATGTTCCCGTCGCCCTGACCATTCGACAGAAGTACCACGTTCTGTCGAACACCTCCACGTCCAGTAACTAGTCGGCCGGAGCGTTTCAAGAGGGACAGCCACCAGTCACACGGACGTCAGAGGGAACCGTAGTAGCAGTGGTCGTAGGCACGAAGCCTGAAACCCCTGCCCCCACAGGACCGCCCTGAACGGGGTCAATTCGCATCCCAACCCCAGCGGGGAGGGAATTCAGAGACCCCGTCATCTCCTCCGATCTCCCCCCCCAGGAGGCCGAAACTACTGTCAAAACAGCAGCAGACGACCCAGCGAGGGAGTTCAGAGGAGGACCCGTGTCCCTCCTGGCTTCCACAGCGGTGGAAACCGAGGAGGGCACAGGAGAGGCACCGGAAAAAGAAAGATTTTAATGCCAACTGCACCCGGTGTTCCCAGGCGGTCACCCATCCAAGTACTAACCGGGCCCGACGTTGCTTAACTTCGGTGGTCGGACGAGAACCGGTGTTTTCAACGTGGTATGGCCGTTGGCTGTCAAAACCTGAGTCTCTCCAGTAGCCCCTAGATCGGATTCACCAACCCCCAAAGAGGGTTGGGAATCGACCTGCCCCCGGATTCGAGCCAGGGGGGAGAAGGAAACCTTCCCCCCAGGCTCGAAACCGGGAGGAGCTGAAGCCTGAGACTGAGGGCCGGACAACGGCGTCGAAGGGGGGGAAGCCTGTTCCACTGAAGGAGAAGGAGAAAGAAGCTTTTTCTTTCCCCTCGAACTTCCCCGAACCTTCGACGGCGCAGCCCCGCCCGAAGTCCCAGGCTCAAGCCCAGCCTGTTTGAGCAAGCTCGCATTGAGCTTGCTCAAACAGGCTTTCTCCGCCCTCCCTCGCCGCAAACGCAAAGCGTTTGGGGAGGGAGAGTCGGAGCGCCGAAAGATCCCCTTCTCCGTGCGTAAAACATGACGCTGGGCGCCCGGAGAAGGGTTGCCCCCGGCAGACTCTGGTTCCGTAGAACCAGAGCCCAAAACAGGACGAGACATCCTACCTCGCCCTGTACGTACCCTTAAAGACCGAGAATTAACAAAATTCAAAGAAAATTTAGGTCAATACTCAAGTGAATGCGGCGAAACGAGAAGCAGACGACCGGTCACCACGAAGTAGGACGGGAGGCACGCCGAGTCCGCCACACAAAAACGGAGGCACAAGTTGAAGGAAACACAACGTAGCCTCAAGCCAGAAGTGGAATAACACACAATAATCCAACAGGTGATAGTCCACACAGAAAAGGAGCCTCTTAGTCCAAAATAATCCGGGAGCGTAGCAGAAACACAGCCGGTCTGACACGCGCGAAAAAAGAAAGAGGACGCGCCACCTACATCCTGTAAGGGGGAAGCACTCGGACAGTGCTTGGGATCCACGGTGGCGCATGGTTATGGGAGATAATTGTACCCACTCAGCGTTTTGTCCAATTTTTTCGGCCTATAATAGATAATGTGCAAGAATAGTACTGTCGAGGTAAGTGTTATATTGACAGGGTTTTATTCAACAATTAATAAATACCATAATAATAAGCATGTTAAGAATCAACAACAAGCTATAAGCTTAAAAGGAAGGTTTACTCATTACTGCTTGCACAAAATGACAAAGGGCAAATGAACTGTATGAAACATAAGTAGTCTGTCTGAACGCTTTTAGAATTTCATTTCGATACTGGTATCAAATAACAAAATAACAACAAATCCAGAGACCTACTTTTCATGAACTGCCTGTGACAAAAATTAGGATTCAGAACTTCCATGATTACTCAAACATGAATGCATTGCTATGTAAAAGACGAACCGGCGGAAGTGGTTTGTTTTGCTGCGCGGTCTCGAGTCGGGCGAAAGTTCTGGCAGTGAACCAGTAGAACTCCAAGGCAGAGGGGTAGTAGGTGAGCTCCAGGTCGGGGCGCTCGTACAGGTGGTGGCTGATCTGATGGGCGATCATGCTGGACGTGTTCACGTACACTTGCTGCAACAACACGCTCATTTTGACTTGACTTGATCAGTGGTTGGGGCCCGTGAGGGCCTGTTCACCGTTCCAAAGTTGATGAAAAACAAGAAATTCCTCCGAGGTAGGAAAAACACCCCCGTCAAAGGGAAATAACCTTCTCAGTTGGTGGCAGTGACTGAGTGAGAATGGTTATTTCCCTTTGACCATTAAGATGTCCCTCTATAAGTCCTTGTATAATTTTAATCCACCAATAACTCCCTAACCGTGTGTTTGACTGGTCCCAATTTTTGTAAGGACCGTCTCAGGAATGTATAGAACCTGTTCACCAAGTTTGGTGACGATCGGTCCGTTCATTCTTGAGATCTATATGCGAACACAAACACACAAACAAACAAACAAACAAACACATCGACCGAAACCTATACACACCCCTATACCGGGGGTGTAAATACACAAAAGGTGGCAATGCGCGGCGGTGTAAAAAAAAAAAAGAAGTCTATGTCACGATCTGGCAATCTGGGACACATTTAGAAGGAAGATTGTGCCAGTGTGCGTTCAGTAAGACCTGGGTGTGTCTTCTGGGGACTCATATAATGTGAAACGTAGATTGTGTCTCGGGTGATTGACGAAAGATTTGCTTGGTTCTGGCAAGCCTAATTTTTATTTGGAAACGTTTTAACGTTCAACCGTATGTATGTACGTTGTTTTGCAATCAGATTGCTGAGCATTGAGTTGCACAGAGCAAGTACTCACTCTCTCTCTCTCTCTCTCTCTCTCTCTCTCTCTCTCTCTCTCTCTCTCTCTCTCTCTCTCTCTCTGTGCTATGGTCAAAGCTGCATCGCATATCTGCCTACCCTGATGAGCGGGTCGTCCAGTATATCGGCGGGTAGGACACCACTGAGTACAGCAGAGGTGAGACCGTAAACTGTGTTTGCAGCTACTGTCACATCCACGTTGTTCATCGTGAAAGGCATGGCCACGCCCTTGTAATAATCTGTCCTCGCCTCGTCGATATTTTGAACCTGTTCAGTATTTGAAAAACAATGAGATGATGAATGATAATGTGGCCCACCCCCACCTGTCCAATTCGTTTCTCATATGACTGGGGTTTTTTGTATTGTTAATTCTTATGCACCACGTTTGGTCAGAAACTGTGATTGCTACAAAAGATTTAAACAAGTCGCGTAAGGCGAAAATACAACATTCAGTCAAGCTCAGTCGAACTCACAGAATGAAACTGAACGCACTGCATTTTTTCCACAAGACCGTACACTTGTAGCATCGTCTGTCCACCGCTCGTGGCAAAGGCAGTGAAATTGACAATCCAGAAAAGCGCGGTAGCGGTTGCGCTGATGAGGATAGACTAAATGTAAAAAGGAAGGTGCTTGTTTCAAGCGCCTTTGCCTCAAAGATCTTATCAATGTCTTTAAATCAAGGAATGACCTAGTTTTCTCTTATATTACGGTCAATTTCTACCTTTAACATAATTTGCGATCTTTTCCAAAATCAGGTTGCTCATCAGTTGGATCACAAAATGTCCAAATTTCGTCAAATGCATTGGTACACACTGCCCAGCTAAAGAACAAAGTTAAAGTTAAAACAGATCTATGAAAGATATTCGGATTGTTAAAAGAATATATATATCATTTGAGTGTGTTATTTAAGGAATTTGTTAAAATGGACACAAGGAATGCCCAAGACCAATAAGCAAAGGATTTTTTTATTTTTTTAGCGTGCCCTTTTAATTAATTAAACAATCAGATTTTATGACAAACATAGTGTCTGTGTGTTTGACTGTACATAAAACTAGAACTGGAACACACGTTACTAACACAAACTTTTGGCGCTACACGTTACATTTCACAAATGGACAATAATCAAACAAGCTAAGGATTGGCAGTGCGCCACAGAATGAACAAAACTTTTTTTTATCTCAGCCCTGGCAACAGCGATCGATTCAACAGTCTTTACGGGCAAAAATCGTTGCACTGGCCGATTTGCTTACCCATGTTGGCACCAAGGCAATGTCTTCCTTCCTATCCGCTGCCTCGCCCAGGAAATGACGCATGTAGTAGAATGTCCTGGTGTCAATAGTGTTGACGTTGGGGTCGTCAGAGAAGGGTCTGTAGACATACTGACGTAAGGCATCCAGTACTGACGTCACGTTGGTGTTCTTGGCTGACCACTGGGAAGAGGCGCCGGGCAGGTCTTTGCTCAGGTCTTTCAGCAGAGCTCCAAGTCCAAGGTTGACGAAGGTGTCGTCGAAGTCGGATGGGATGTGAAAAGCTTGTTCAAATGTGGACCTGGTGATACATATCTAATTGATGCAATGAGGGACTGCTCTGTTACATTGCAACGTGAAAGTGTGTTAGCACTAGAGCAAACAAACTCACTCTCTCTTGCTTTTTTTTTTAGAAGAGTGTTATAGTTGGGACAGCCGTATTGGCGAACCAGAAGAATCCTGGAACGAAACCTGCGCCTTGAATAATTATGTGCGCGATATAAATTGCATAAAATAAAAATTTAAACAAATTAAAAAATAAATCCCTGCGCTTAGAACTGTACCCACGGAATGCGCGCGATATAAGCCTCATATTTTCCTCCGAAAACGGCGTATGGCTGCCTAGATGGCGGGGTAAAAACGGTCATGCACGTAAAATTCCACTCGTGCAGAAACACGAGTGTACGTGGGAGTCTAAGCCCATGAACGAAGAAGAAGAAGAAGAAGCCTCATATTGATTGATTGATTGATATCTCTCTCTCTCTCTCTCTCTCTCCGAGTCTCTCTCTTCAAAAGTGTTTGTTATTTGTGAGTCTCCCTGTTTTATAAGTCAGAAGCAACAGAACTTGATACAGGGACGCCAGGACAGACTTCTAATCAGAACTTACACAACTCTCATGTATTGTCAGTGGTCAGTTTTTTTGTCCAAATAACCATTTGACGAGTGAAAAAGAAAAAGAAAACAGTTTGAGGAACTAGACAAAATTAGCATGTTTCAGTTGTGACGTCATTAGTGAACTTTCAAGCGGGAAATGGAGAAAGAAAGAAAGAAAGACAGAAAGAGAGACAGACAGACAGACAGAGAGACAGACAGACGGACAGTCAGATAGGCGTCCTACCTCATAGACAAAATAGACTCTAAGAAGTGCTCAACGTCTTTCAGCCCAATGAGCTTCAGGAAATCCTCTATCAACTTGACGGGGGCAACGTCAAAGACGCCAAAGGCTCGCAGCAGGTTGTCCGGTGTGCTCTGCCACGTCTTGGTAGTCTCGTTGTACACCTGAGGCCAGAAGTTCATCACGGAGTTCTCGTAACCCAGGTTCTTGTCGTGGTACTGGCCGATAGCCTCCAGGGCCATGCTGAGCTGGGAGTCCGTGGGCCTGGGAGCCTTGGCGTAGAAGTGGGCCTCCAGCACGCAGATAGTGATCCAGGCAGTGGCGAACATGTTGTTGTCGAATACCGATACCAAATCCCTCATGGCGGCCAGTTCTGGCGGTCCGGCAAAGTTGAGCTTGACATCGCTGGGATACAAGCCTTTGTCCTCCTGCCATATCATTGGCAAAACGTACGGCTTGTTGTGTTTCACTTGAGACTCCTGTAGGCGTTTGGCAAGTTCTTGCACTATAGCCGCAGTGGTTTTAGGATGTTCGTTCTTTGGAAGATTTCGTATCAGGTTTAAGGACGGCTCATTTTGTTGCAGACCTCGTAGCATTAAGTCACCGTTTGCAATGTTAGCACACAAAATCCCAAGAAACAAGCAACAGTTTAAAACACAGCCTTTCATCTTTACACACAGAGATTCTGAACCAGGGATTGCTAAAGTACTACACCCTCGCAGGTTTCAACAGATCATATATTCCTATTTCTAAAATCTGCTCTGCTTATAGTTCCAGTGTCAGTGTACAGTACAGAGTTCGTTGCCGTTCCCACAAAGAAGAGATAACGCTTCGAAGCTGCAATAAATCCATTACGATTTGGTAAGGGCACAACAAGTTACATTTCAATACACACAAGGCTTGGCGAACGCTTGAGTCTTTGATGCCACTGACCGGGAGGTCAAAAAATAAGATAAGTCCAGTGCCCTTCAAGTTGTTCGTCCTGTTTTGAAGTTTCTAATCAGCCACATAGACAGCTGAGTTGGACTGACGCAAACTAAGAACAGAAAAGAAACATGTTTTCCGTCGCCTGTCCGACCAGAATTAAGCACACATACACTGACTGACCTATACGTATGACATATAAGCTCTTTAAAAAATTAAAAAAAATTAGCATACGCTCAGTCGAACAAGTTTCATCTAAGCTTACTACAAGCTTACTCATATACTGGTGTATCGATCGGAAAGCCGCATCAACGCTCGAATCCAGTTAATTTTAGTTTGAATTTTATGTCACCAGTGGCAGTCATTTGTGCATTCGTGTAAGGATCAGTTTGCGCCACTGACGACACGTCATGTTCTATTCATATTGTGTTGAGACTGACAGTGGCTTAACTTATTGTAGGCTATTCAGTTTGCACAGCGAGTGACGTCACCAAGCAGACAATACTTCTTAATCTATGTTAATAAACTTGAGGCACCCGGACCCATCTTCGTAGCTCCAAACTAGTTAAACAGTGTCCCATTTTGCGTTAGGCCAGTTACACGGCGTTGGTCGGTTCGTATATTTATAGATGACAAACGTATGATCGCCGGCGGCGCATCTCACTGAATTGGAGAGAGATAGTTGGCTGGGACAGACATGATGGGCAACGTCAAAACGTTCTTCAGTGTCAAGAACTTCAAAAAATCTTATTTGCTGACATTAGTGACGGACAGTTAATCTTGACCTCAGTCCATCGGGTGGCTCCTTTGTAAACCATCGAATGACATCTGCTTCCGACGCAAGATTGAGCTGATCCCAAAGTGAAAATGTAGGCTACGTGATTTCTTCAGTTTAGCGGCTTGCTTTCAGCGGCTTCGCCCTGAACTGTTGCCAGTGCCTCTCCGCATTGGCCCAGCTGATCGCGGCCACGGTCTCAGTCCAGCATTTTAACTTTATTCACCTAAAACTTCCGTATTTAATTGTCGGTAGTCAAATGACGAACCATTCTTTCCAAGTATACTGCGTCTCAATATCGATCGGTGAAACAATAGCATGACGAGCCACCCGTCACCGTTTTCACTAACTCGAGTCACTCTGGACAGAACAATTTGAGATCAGTCACACTAACATGTAAATCGGTCCTGTTAATCCAGCTTCACATATTTTGTCATCGAAGTGTTGCATACGGATCTGACCTACTTTACTCTAAACTCGCACTCAGTGTGCAAGTTTCTGTCAGCCAAACTCAGTTCGCGTTTCAAAGCTGTCGTCTGCTACTGAATATTGAGGCTTGGAGTTACCACCCCTAGAATAAGCTTACTTCCGGTCCATGTGGATTTGTTTTGAGCCTTGTTGTACGTATGTGTTGAAGATGGTTGTGCCTAACTATTCTTTCCTTTTCTTGCGATTTTCATAATCTCATCTTTAGGTCCTTCAGATTTTGAAAGTGAAAAACTCGGCTTGAATGAACTCGAAAGAAAACAGAAATGTATATTGATTTGGCTGCATCACAGCAATGCTACAGCGACTAAACCTACCCACACTTGCAGATCGGCGCAAACAACTCCGCCTGACAATGCTATATAAAATAACGGGAGGACAAGTACCAGCCATACCCCCAGAAAGTTTCCTCACCCCCGCAGATAAGACCAAGCGGAAAATTATATCAACAAAGTTTTACGGGTGCATATCAGAAAACCCCGTTGAGAAGCGAGTCTACAACAACTCGAGACCCTTCAAAATTCCGGATAGCCGATCTGAACCGTATAGAAACTCTTTTTTTGTCAGGACGCCGGCTGAATGGAACCGCCTACAAGACTCCGTGGTACATTCAGCAACTGCCAACACATTTACATCAGGTGTTGGCAGGGCCCCACCACCATAGGCGCACCGCCAGGTGTTTTTATCCTGCTTTTAAACACTGCCCAAATTCCAGCAGTTGACACCACCAACCTGGAAGGGCATGCATGTATAGAAAGTTTTTAAACTCCGTCACGCTGCGCTCTCTCGCCCATTGCGACGACAGCCATTATTGGCTACTGCAATGTACTACATCCAGATCCAGATCCAGATTTGATCTCTCTCTCTCTCTCTCTCTCTCTCTCTCTCTCTCTCTCTCTCTCTCTCTCTCTCTCTCTCTCTCTCTCTCTCTCTCTCTCTCTCTGATTTAAGGCAAGCGTTTATTTGTAAAAGCTGCATCCAGATTTTTTCAGGTTCTGTCAACGTTTAGGCTGGCATATGTGTCTCAGCAGTTGATGTAAATTGTAACCCATTCATGACAAGACAAGTATGTACACTGAAAAGAGGACTCGTAATTATGCTGACTGCATGCAGATGTAGTAAGATGATTTTGTTGTTGCTTGTTCCAGAAAAATGGCAAAAGAATATAAAGTTGGTATGGTGGCAGACCTGTTAGGAGGTGGGAAGCCTCCAGAGGGAAAACTTGCCAGCCTTTTTGCATCAAGGCCCAGTACATCCATGGAGCAAAACACACCCAAAACAGGAAAGTCGAAGAAAAAGGTACTGTCGCTTCTATCATTATCAGTTGCACACTTCCTGTAATAATTTAACTTTGTGTTTTGTTTGTTTTTCACATGTTGAAGACACTCCATTCCGGTGTGTAAGTTAAGAGGTCTTGAATAGGGAGGCCCACCGCTGCGAGCTCAAAGCGACTGTAGCCGCATCATATTTTTGCTACTTTTGTTCACCTCTTACTCTGTTGTTATTTGTAATAAAACAACCAAATTACAAGATTTTCTTCAATGGTGTTGTTTCTTACTGTGTGTGGATTTTGTGGCATGTACATCATTCCAAAGCGGAGATATTTGTGCTTGAAAACGGCTCATCGCACAGCGACAGCGGTAGCGGCGTGCGCTGTGGCTTGAAGGATGAGAAACAGGCGAGAGGTTTTCTTTCAAGCAGAAGCAACATTTTCTCGTTCTCTCCTTCTAACATCTGATAAAGAGTGATGTATGTGGTACCCAATCCCTGTAAACTGTAAGTACATGTATTATAAACTGACACTAGTTTTTATATTCATGAATGTACAGACCAGCAAATAATCTGTTCAGTCGCAAGTTTTAATCTTGCTTTCAATGTTGTTTGCTACAGGTTAAAGGCTCCACACGAAAAGGAAAGAAGGCCCCAAAGACAAAACATCTGACGGATGACAGCGAGGAAGAAAATGTTCCAGAGCCTGTAAAAATTAGCATGAATATACCGGAACCTTCACAAGGCTTCCAACCTCCTGCAGGAATTGTCCATGAAGCCTTTGCTGATGCTGTTAAAAAGTGAGTTTTTGGTTAATTACAGCATGTATTAAAAAGGGAGACAATTACATTGATGGTTCTCCTAGTTCTGGCTATTTGATCCACATGCTAGGAGGTATGCGGCAGATGAAAGTACAGGTCAGAACAAAGGAGGAGTAACGATTATTCCATGCATTGGTGGTTTTAACAAAAAGTTCAAGCAGCTCCCACAACAATAACTTCATGTGATCTAGGAATTCAATTTTACCCTATAGATATTTTCTAGGTAAGAAAATAAACTTTACTGATAGTACTGAGAATTTTGCACTCTTTAATGAGGACTGGCTATTTTATAATATATTTATCAGAAATTAACTTTTCACTCACAAAACTACAATGTATACATACTTGCTATATAACATGCACTTTACTTGAGTTCTTTAATGGCCTTGGCGTGGACTTGCACATTGTTTCTCTGTTTTTCAGATCTGGAATCAAAAGAAAAACTTCATCTGTTGAGGATGAGGATGGAAAAACAGTTGAGAAAAGGCCAAGGCGAGATCGACTGAAAAAAGCTACTGAAAAGCGAACTGTGTTTGTCGGAAATGTTCCTTTGACAGCGAGTAAAAAGGTGTGTTTCACACGATGGAATTGTACATTAAGAAGGAGAATAACTGTGTAAAGAATGGCTAATTTGTTTTTGAAATGAAATATTTACCCTAAAGTGTACCACTGCTTTCTCTTTAGTTCTGAAATGCAAATATCATCAAAACTACTTGAAAAGGGATCATGTTCCTGTCGCAGCATCAAAAACTGATTAGCTCACATCACTGCTCAACCCGCTTAATTCAGATAGGGGTGCAAGCATATGTGAAGTAAAACACTGATCTCACTGGATGTCCCTTTTCCGACATTAAAATACTTTCATAAGGCTTGCTTCAGTGAGAATGCAGAAGTCTCTCTCTCTCTCTCTCTCTCTCTCTCTCTCTCTCTCTCTCTCTCTCTCTCTCTCTCTCTCTCTCTCTCTCTCTCTCTCTCTCTCTCTCTCTCTCTCTCTCTCTCTCTCTCTCTCTCTCTCTCTCTCTATATATATATATATACACGAAGCATGCACATGCAGATGTGCACCGTAAAAGTCAAGTTCATACAGTTTTAGCTGATATCTTCTCACTGCAGTGTAAATTATCATTTCTGAAAATAACAACAGCCTGGCGTTGATGATGGAACGTAGAACATAAAGTGTTTGCTGGTGTGCTTTCAGATGCTGACAAAGCTGTTCAGGGCATTTGGAGAAATAGAGAGTGTCAGATTCCGTTGTGCGGTGAGAAATCTAAAATTTTACTCTGTGGTTCCTATACTGTCTTGTAAATGTTAAAGGCACAGTAAGCCTCCCGTAAACCATCACAGATACTGTCAGGCTTTTACACACAGTACAAACACCCTTTCATTTAAACACTCACCATTTGAGAACATCTTAGGTGCCCTCCGTAAAGAGCGAGCAATTTTCAAAGAATTTATTTTTGCGTGGTTTATCTTACCTCTGAGCCATCGTGAACCCGTGTGATCCAGTTTCCTTTTTGAGTCACTTGAGAAAAAGTGACTCTATGTAATCGGTCAGTGTTAGTCTGTCCGGCCGGCCGTCCGTAGACACCACCTTAACGTTGGACTTTTCTCGGAAACTATCAAAGCGATCGGGCTCATATTTTGTTTAGTCGTGACCTCCAATGACCTCTACACTTTAACGATGGTTTCGTTGACCTTTGACCTTTTTCAAGGTCACAGGTCAGCGTCAAAGGAAAAATTAGACATTTTATATCTTTGACAAAGTTCATCGGATGTGATTGAAACTTTGTAGGATTATTCTTTACATCAAAGTATTTACATCTGTAGCCTTTTACGAACGTTATCAGAAAAACAAGGGAGATAACTAGCCTTTTCTGTTCGGCAACACACAACTTAACGTTGGGCTTTTCTCGGAAACTATAAAAGTGACCGGGCTCAAATTTTATGTGAACGTGACTCATTGTGTTGTGAATAGCAATTTCTTCCTGTCCATCTGATGCCTCATATAATATTCAGAACTGCGAAAGTGACTCGATCGAGCGTTTGCTCTTCTTGTTTTCACAATGTAGTCGTCGGTTTGTGATTTCCAATGCGACTCGCTGTAAGCTTATTATTATTATTATGGTGAGCTTATAAGCTTATCTGCAATAGCACGTTATTACGGGCTTTTCTTTTTTTAAACTTTCAAAACTACAAATTGTTCTGATCTTGTCTTGATGAAAAAAGAATTATTTTATGATTTAAGAATGTTTGTAACAAGCTGTCAATTTATTATTTAGATTTTAAAAGTTATGTCTAGTGCCAATACGCACCGTCCGATTTGGTTATCAGACAATCAGCCAAATTAATTCCTTGAAAATTGCTCGCTCTTTACGTAGGGCACCTAGGATGTTCAAAAGCGGTGAGTGTGTAAATGAAAGGGTGTTTGTACTGTGTGTAAAAGCCTGACAGTATCTGTGATGGTTTACGGGAGGCGTACTGTGCCTTTAACTGCTGTGGCGATGTTCTGTTTCAAGTCGATGTGTGTGTATGATTTATGTTCTCAAACAGTTCAAACTTTATGGTGTGAATTTTCTTTGGAACAAACAAGTTTCCTTTTGAAGCCATAATGTAAGTACATGTATGAGTGTATTGTAAAAAAAATTAAAAAAATTGCATCAAGACAAGAATGTTCATTCTAGTTTTGAGCATGGGCATGTAGTACAGTAGTAGAATTTTACATATTTTCTAGAACTTTAACCTTCCACATTGTTTTTGATGATAACTCGTGTGGTATTTCAAAACAAAGATTGAGATTTCTTTGGATAGATTTTTTTTATAACATATTAATTATTATTATTGTTTAATGTCCTCTGGCTAATGTGCATTTTTTCCGTTCTGTTCTTTAGCCTGTTGCTGATCCAACAACCAAAAAGAGAGTTGCAGTGATTCTGTAAGTAGCCGGAGCAGAAAAAGATCTGAACACGTTTAACTTGTGTTTGTGTGTGTGTTACATAGCTTAGCTTAGAATTGATTCCTATTGACAAGACAACAATGTAACCTTGGTGCACATTTGAAGTGATGCTGCTGTGCTTTTTGGAGAATAAGGTAGTTTGCTGATCATGTCTTAAAGCTTCATTGTTTTCCAATAAAAAAAATACTGTAAATAGTCGGATTTTGTAAGGTTATGGGATGGCAGAGTTGTTGCCACTGTTTTGGGGAGAAAAGTAGCATTGTATTGAGCAGGCACTGCATAAAAGGCAGTGTCTGTTCAAGATTATGCCTTCATCTTTCAGAAACATGCAGATTGGACGTACTTATTCACTGGGATGCTACGATGGCTTGGTTTAACTGGTCATTGCTATTGCATATTTGCCTTAGCATTCAGTGATGATTCAGCTCTTCCATAGCCCATGGAAGACTCCACAGTTATTTTCTAACATCATCTATTCTAAGTTAAAACGGGACTGCACAATAAAATGTTAGAACATTGACAGTTGTAAGGAACAGCATAACGTCAAATCTACTATTATTTTTTAAAGCAAGTTTTCAAAATAAGATGTTACATGTACTTGTAAACAGTGGCTCATCTATGTGCTTTTTTCCCTTCCTTATTGTTACTATTTTTAACTTTTATTTGTATTTCAGGAAAGAGTTTCATGAACAACGGAACAATATCACAGCTTACATTTGCTTCAAGGAGGAAGAATCTGCCAAGAAGGCAATCTCTTTGTGAGTACACGACATGTGAATATTTTTCAGTTTTGTTTTTGAAATGGTTTTTTACAGGTACTGTAGATACACATGTACAAATAGATGAAATATGATACTTGTTTGTTGATTTGTTGCATTTCTTGTATTTGTATTGTTCAAAAACTAACTGCACAGCAGAGGTTTTTGCAGGTTATGGGGTTTGTTGCATACTTACTTTACTTACTTAGGCCATTATGAACCCCCGGGGGAGTATAGGCCATCGACGACAATTCTCCATCTGACACGGTCCTGGGCTGCCCTTTCGATCTGGCTCCAGGTCTTCCCCTGCCTGTTGATCTCTGTTTCAGTGTCTCGTCTCCAGCTGTTGCGCGGCCGGCCTCTCTTCCTTTTCCCTTGTGGATTCCACTTCAGGGCTTGCCTCGTGATACTGCATTTGTTGCATACAATCATGTATTTTGTGATGAATTTTTCTTTTTAAGTTAAAGATGATTTTCTCCTTGATTTTTCTTGTGATTTTTCTGACAATATTAATTAACAAATAAAAGAATAATGTGTAATCATCAAGATATTTTGAATGTTTTCAGAAATGGACATCTGGTTGATGGGCTTCACATAAGGGTTGATTCAGCCAAACCCCAGACAAAGGTAATCTTTTTTTTATAACTTTATTGTCCTATCGCTGGGAAATTCAGGTCGCTTCCTCCCAGTGGAAAACTGGAGTGGGGCTACCCAGGTGTGTACGTTTTTAGGTGTAATCAGCCACCTGCACTAAAAGCAGAATGACTAAGGTCTTTTACCTGCCACAGTGGTGACACGGGGGTGGAACATGGATAGCGTCTCTGACTTGTCTGAGTCTGCACATAAAGTTGACCCGTGTCCGCCCCTGCTCGGATTCGAACCCGTGACCCTTGGGTCACAAGTCCAGTGCTCTATCAATTGAGCTACCAGGCCCCCGGGCTGACTGATGCTGCATAACGTCCTGGATCTACCTCTTCATTTTTTCCCTGGAAAAAATAAGTTATTTTAACCATGTACATTTTATTTGAAAATAATGACAGAACAAGAGTATTGGAACTATTGCTTTTATCATTTTCTTATTGATGTGACTACTAAATGATTACTTTGATTAGTTTTATTTAATGAGATGTTTTTGTGTCTGGGTCATAGCCATGGAAGGGTAACCAGTTTTTTTCTTTCAAGATTTTGAGTTTATACTGTTAATGACCAGTTTTTTGTTCTTTTGCAGCAAGAGACCAAAAGATCAGTTTTTGTTGGGAATTTACCTTTTGGTGAGTTATTTTATTCTCTCCCTCTCTCTCATTCTCTCTCTTGCAACACTAAAACTATTTTATCATGCCCACATCTTATCCCATATTGATTACGCATCAACTCTTTGGGATGGCGTCTCTGATATTCACATGAAAAAGTTAAACTCTCTACATCGTCGGGCAGCTAAAATCATGTTAAATGGTCCACAATTATCAGCTGATTTGAAGTTAAAGAATCTAAACTACCTGCCGCTAGTTAAACAGTTACAGTTTAATAAGACTGTAATGATGTATAAAGTATATCATGGCGAAGTGCCCATCTATATTCAGGATCTATTTCACAGAGTCACCGAAAGGTACAGGTCTATCAATTTTCTACCACCAATACCCAGGATTGATTTGTTCAAAACTAGTCAAGCCTTCTCTGGCGCTATGGTGTGGAACTCCATTCCGTCTGTAATAAGATCATTAACCTCACTAAAGAGTTTTAAACAAGCTCTGCATAATCATTTTATGTCTACCTAGATGGCTATACTAGTCTTAACATGTGCAAGTAGCTGTCAACAATTGGCAAAGCTTTATGAATTACACAAATATGTTCTTTGTTATATGTATTATGTGGAATTTATGTTGCAATTTTCCATCATTTTCATCATCATCATCATCAACAACATCTTCATCATCATTTACACCATATAATCATAAAAAGCATTAGTGTAAACGTTGGTATCGTGTGATTTTTACCGTCGATCACTTTACATGTGTAACCTCAATTAACATGTTGCATGTTTCGCTTTCGATTTGTATGTTGCTTACTTTGTCATTTTGTTGTTTATGTTTACTTGCTTGTTTGCTTACTTGTCAATTGTTTGCTGGTTCGTTCGTTTACTTTGTTTATTTGTCATGTTGCTTTACTTGTTTATCATTTATTAGACATTTGTATTAGAATAAGGACCGGTTGTAAGAAAAGGTGTCGCCTTAAACCTCTATCCTTGAAAAATAAAGTTCCATCATCATCATCTCTCTCCTAATACAGGGTTCTAGATGGTCGAACGTGTAGCAAAGACCTGTACGTGTCCGTGTAGATATTGCATCACCCGTGACTCACTTTTTTCTCCAATGTTCCAAATGCATACGTTGTTTTGCTCCCACCAAGACTGCAGATCTTGGCAAACGCGAGACGTAAAAACTAGATTTGATGACGTTACCTGTACACGTCCTGAAAAGTGCTGATCTAGATCTTGCTAATATCCGTCTCTTAGTCTGTCTCTCTGTAATTCTCTCAGTTTGTCTCTCTCTCTCTCTCTCTCTCTCTCTCTCTCTCTCTCTCTCTCTCTCTCTCTCTCTCTCTCTCTCTCTCTCTCTCTCTCTCTCTCTCTTGTGCATTCATATGTATACACACACATATACAGATAACCCCCCCACACACACACACACCCGACGGGCGCTGTGGCGGGGTGGTAAGACGTCGGCCTCTTAATTGGAAGGTCGTGAGTTCGAATCCCGACCGCGGCCACCTCGTTGGTTAAGTGTGGAGATTTTTCCGATCTCCCAGGTCAACTTATGTGCAGACCTGCTAGTGGCTTACCCCCCTTCGTGTGCACACGCAAGCACAAGACCAAGTGCTTTCGAAAAAGATCCTGTAATCCATGTTCGGTGGGTTATAGAAACACGAAAATACGCAGCATGTTTCCGACGAAATCGGCGTTTGGCTGCCTAAATGGCGGGGTAGAAACGGCCATACACGTAAAAATCCACTCGTGCAAAAACACGAGTGTACGTGGGAGTTTCATCCCACAAACGCAGAAGAAGAAGAAGACACACACACCCAAACACACTCACACACACTATACACACACACTATACACACACACACTCTTAGTTGCCCTCCCTTTTGAACCATTTCTTACTTTCTTTTGTGTCTTTGTGAATTAACACATAATTTGAGACCATTATGAAGTAAATTTCAAGATACTCAAGTCTCAGAATGCTAGTCTCCCAAAGCTGTGCATTTTGCTGTTCATTCACACTGCTTTGTTGCAACTCATTGTTGATAACATTTTTTCTATCTTTTGTTCGCTTGCAGCCATCGAAGAAGAGGTCATCCGCAAACATTTTGAAGATTGTGGCACCATTGAAAATGTGAGAGTTATCAGAGACCGCAACACAAACTTGGGCAAAGGATTCTGCTACATTCTCTTTGAGGTAATTATCTTTAGATTTGTTTTCTGAAGAAAACAAGGTTGGGTTATTGGGATAAGAAAGGAGTGATTTGATATTTTTAAATAGATAATGATATATCTTTCCAAGGTTGTGATGTTTTATTAAATGGGTTTCAGCCAAATTCTTGACTTCCACTTTCTGATATGTTGAACTTCGTTCCAAGAAGGGATTGACTATTTTGTCTAATGCTGCAGATAGGTAAACTTCTTCTTCGTCGTTCACAATTGATTTGTCTCCATCATTTTGTGATTTGCGTGATGCAGCGCTTTTTGGCACCCAGGGGGTCCCGCATCTCCGACTTCGGCCTTGGACGTTGGTCAGGGGTCCCTCCCCTAGACCAATTGCCTTCCTGGGCTGTTGAGCTTGGTCTGCCCGTGGTTCTATTTCGGAGTTTCCCTTCTCCTAGACTGGTTACCTGCCAGGGTTGACAAGTCCAGTCTACCCGTTTGGAGGTTGCTGAGATTACCGCTTGTGTCCTTGGGCCTCTGTGCCGTCACACCGGTACTGTCCAGCACACCTCCGTCTTCACCAGAGCCAGCAACCAACCTGTCCGCCAAGGGAGAACCCTACCAGTATACTTCTCACAATGAAAAATCACCCCCACGTTTTAGGGACAGTGAAATTTCAGCGATTTTCTTCCGACGGCATAGCTTGGTTCTGTTTGACCACCATACCACGATGAGGAGGGGATGGTCTTCATAGCTTGGTTCTGTTTGACCACCATACCACGATGAGGAGGGGATGGTCTTTATAGCTTGGTTCTGTTTCACCACCATACCACGATGAGGAGGGGATGGTCTTTATAGCTTGGTTCTGTTTCACCACCATACCACGATGAGGAGGGGATGGTCTTTATGGTGGAGATAGGTAAACAAGTGAGCACTGCATTTTTACAGTATCCGTTCTGTGTATTTGACAGCGCATAGAGAAAATCATGTAAAATGCAAAACATGTCAAGTTAATTATTTGTTTTTTATTTTGCAGTCAAAGGACAGTGTGTCGCTGGCTCTCAAACTACAAAAGTTCACGCTGCAGGGTAGAGAACTGAGGATACAGCGGTGCTCAGACAAGGCCAAAAATGACGGAAAGAAAGCAGGCAAAAAGAAAAACAAAATAATATCCTTTGCTTTAGTTTATGGTTGTATATGTCATATTCTTAAATGTTTTTGTTTGTTTTTGTTTTGTGTTAGTGTGTGTGTGTGTGTGTGTGTGTGTTTTTTCTTTTTTGTTTGGTGGTGGTGGTGGTGAATCACTGAATGTGATGTGTTTTTTGTGTGTGTGGCTTATTTATATAAATTGCAAAAACATGAAAGAATTTAGAAAAGATCATTGTTGTGAATATAAAGATGAGTTCAAATGCACTCTTAGATGATAACTGTTATTGCATATTGTATTCATGTACTGTTTATGAAGAAAGTGTGCTTATTTGGTGACTGATTTTGTCCACAGCTTCTACAAATCTGTTATCGATTTTTTTTTCTCATGCAAGCTTGAACTACAAAATCTAGCAGTTTTCCTTCTGTCTTGATTTCAAACTGGTATTTCCTTAACCCTTTCACTCTGCTCCTGCGGACAAAGAACAAAGTGTCAACAAAAAGATGCCCGTTGACAGAAAACCCACCAAGATGAGGAACAAGATGTGGAGACCCACAAACACCTCTGACTCTAACTTTCTCCTCGCTCAAAAAACTGCACTAAAGAAGAAGTGGCGACAAGCAGACAAGAAGAAAAAGAAGAAGGGAAAAACGGATGAGATCACAAAAGTGTTAGGACCTGTGCAACAACCTCCAGCTGGCAAGAAATCTAAGACAATGAAAAAGAAAGGACCAATGAAAAAGAAAGGACTGAAGGGTTCGAAACCTGCCAAGAAGGGAAAGAAAGTGAGAAGATGAGGACTATTGCTTCTGAAGTGTAAAACCTTGCAATGCATTAGTGGAAATCCTCTGACAATTAACTTTGGTATAAAATCTGTAAACGTTGAGATGTTGAGAATTTCACAGTTAGGGTATGCAAAGATATGAGAATGTTGTTGTTGTTGAGCGTACAGTGGAAACCCCCTTTTAGGACCTCCAAAAAGCTGAGATATTCATGTTGTAAAAATGAGGGAATCTTAAAATGTAAATTTACACAGGCTATAAACAGAAAATGTGAAAAGCAAGGCGTTAAATGGGGGAGGTCTTACATTTCTAAAGGGGGGTTCCACTGTTTAAAGAAGGTTATTCTGCTCTTTAAATGGGAACAGTATGCGTACAACTGTTTTGAATCACCCGCCATATATGCAGCTGTACTGTCCTAGGAGGATGGATTTGGGAATCAAACATGTTTTCTTTGGGCAAGCACATTCTCAAAACGGTATTTGCAGTTGGTCCAGTGATGTGATGCTTGTTTGTTTGTTTGTTCGTTCATGGGCTGAAACTCCCACGGCTTTTACGTGTATGACCGTTTTTACCCCGCCATTTAGGCAGCCATACGCCGCTTTCGGAGGAAGCATGCTGGGTATTTTCGTGTTTCTATAACCCACCGAACTCTGACATGGATTACAGGATCTTTTTCGTGCGCACTTGGTCTTGTGCTTGCGTGTACACACGGGGGTGTTCGAACACCGAGGAGAGTCTGCACACAAAGTTGACTCTGAGAAATAAATCTCTCGCCGAACGTGGGGACGAACTCACGCTGACAGCGGCCAACTGGATACAAATCCAGCGCGCTACCGACTGAGCTACATCCCTGCCCTGTGATGTGATGCTGACACAGCAACATTTTTAACTGCCATTTTAACATTTCGGTTAAGTGTAGATGTAAGGCTTGTGATGTTTTTGTTTATGTCATCTGGAACTTTAGAATTTGCATACAAGAAAGATCATCATCAAAGCATTTTTGTGTACAGCAGGTTTTGTTACAAAGCAGCTGATCATGCAGCTGATTCATGTTAAAGGTCGGTTTGTTGTAGCATAGTAGTATAATAAAATTAAAAAAGATAATAAATGAGGATGCTTCAATATACTTTAAACATATTGTTTTTCACATGTGAATGTTTCAATAATAAAACTGAATAACTGCAGTATTGTGTTTGTGTGTGTGTGTGTGTGTGTGTGTGTGTGTGTGTGTGTGTGTGTGTAAACTGGGTGTCAGTAATGGCAAAACATGTCAGCTTTGCAGTATTAGCAGCAGCATATTTAAATGAACACATTTAAGGTCCGAAATCCAAAAACAAATCGACTGCCAACATTCCAAAATTCAGAATAAAACAACAAGAAAGGTTGGTGGAACGTTTAATCATTGACAAAGCAAAACGTTACGTTCACAGACAATTACTAATTAGACAACACTTATCTCAATATGATCAGCCGCTTGCAGGGAAGACGCAAGCATAAAGTACAAAAGATATTGACACCTAAGGTCAGGGGAGGACACAGAAAAAGTTTCGTGGCTTCTGACCTTCAGCTAGTTTATAACGCGTTACAAGAGAGAAAAAAACACATTAAAAATCAAATGTTTTTATCCCATTCCTGCAGAGAGCTTCCCAAAACATGTTCACACACAAAACTCGCACGCTTTGTTCTCATACGGCTTATTCGTATTTGGCGCGAATTCTTAATTTGGTCGATAATGTTTGACTGGGTCACTTCAGCAGAACATAGACAAATGGTTTCTGGCGTACCTGGCAACTATTGAAAACAAATTTCCTTGCTATTCGCAAAATCGTGCCCTTGGAAAATATCCAAGGTAGTACCTCTACATAAAGTACATTTTTGATGAAACTCCACGTATGACAGGTAATCATTTGTAATGCAATTGTCTGATAAGCCTTCGCGTTTTGTGGATGTTTATGTGCCCTGACTTGTTTAGGAATGTTTTAACGTCAACTTGAAACTACTCCTACGGGATTATTCAATGAAAATGTTATCTTCTTTTTTAACTTATCATTTTTTGAAACAGAACATTTTAACGATAATCTGAGATGTAATCGGTCCACTTACCGCTGCTCGGCCTGAACTAAAAATGTCAAGAGTAGACAGCACACACACTTACACTACTGTACCGTGTACGAACCAAAACCGGCAAAACCACTTACCGTAAAAATATGACCCAGCTTGCCAAATTATCTCTTAGACTAGAGTTCTGACTATTTTGCCTAGACTAGAGGTCTTTCTATTTTGCTGCTAAACTAAAGGTGTGTGTGTATCACTATTGAAGCGGTGAATAGGCACTCAAATAGAGTAAAAAGCCTTGAACACCGAATGACTGATGCAGTCTAGTCAAATGAGGTTTGCACCAGTTAGCTTTTGTAGATGACTTGAAAATGAATACTGATAGTGATACAGATCATGGACACTTTCATGCATGTAAGTTTGTGTTCACAGGCATTTGTGTGTGTGTGTAAGCACTAAGTGTGTGTGTTGCTATGACTATGAGATACTGTGATCATGGTGTGTATTTTTGCTTTTTCTGCAGAATGGCTGAAGTTCATGTGATAGGTCAGATTGTTGGTGCCTCAGGGTTTCCAGACCATAGCCTTTTCTGCAAATGGGGTATTAACACAGGTAAATGAAAGAAGAGCTGTTATTTTGACCTTTCAACTCTTCATCGATCACTAGTTCTGGCTTTTTCTGTTGTCTTCGACAACCATTCGGCAGTCAGCTTATCTAACAATGTCTGTGGTCATTTTGTAGCAGATCACGTTAATTTACAATTAGAAATTGAAAGATCTGAGAAACTTATGGATGTAAAGAAAAACTGTAATTGGAATGGTTTTGTTAGTGCAGCGAAAAATAGTTAAAGTGAGAATAAGATTTTCTGTAGGTGCATATTCTATAGTGTGGAGTGAAGTCAAGTTGAGTAATCTAGTAGATACTTTGGCAGTACTCTGCCGATTGGTGAATTAGGATGTTTAATATTGCTACCATAATGAGCATATATTTCTCTGTCCTTTTTAAACTGGATAAAAGCTGAGTTGTGAGTGTGGCTTTGGTTTAAAACTTTTGGACAATTTCTGACTCCTGGATGAAACAAGTCTCATTCTTAGGTACAGCTTCTCCATTCTGTGTGTATTAATTTAGATATTGATTTCAGGAGGAGCATGGAAGATCCTGGCAGGACTGAGAGAAGGGCAGACACAGGTGGACAACCCACAGAATCACGAGGCAGCTTTCTTTGGTCATCCCATTGACATTCACTTTGCTACAAAGGGAATCCAAGGTATGTGAATAAGATCTGCATTTTGTATACTTACTGTTATGGGTGATTGACCAGGCTATTTTTGAATGAGTAAATATTTCATCACTGAACAGTTTTTTGGGGGCCACATTTTAAATGATAAGGAATAAGGAAAGTTCTTTGGAACGAAGAATGCGCGTGTTCTGTTGCCTGCTACATATGTATGAATATTTGGTAATAATTTGTCATAACTTGAGCATTTGGTAACACTAAACAAATAAGGAAAAACTGGTGAATACATGTATTTTCAAACATGTGCAAAATATTGGTTTTGTTCTCACATTTAGCAATGGAGGAAAGCTATTTGATTTACCCAACAGTAAATATCACCAGTAAATGCTTACCAATCTCACAACTTCACTGTTGAACATGCCAGTTCTGTAAATTACGAGTCTACTCATTTCTAGGCTGGCCAAGAATCCACTTCCAAGTGTGGCACCAGGACCAGTTTGGACGCAACGAGCTCTACGGCTACGGTTTCTGCCACATCCCTACATCCCCTGGTACCCACGAGATCGACTGCCCAACATGGAGACCCACTGGATCTTTCATGGAAACCGTTTCACAGCATTTCCTGGGAGGAGGACCCCAGCTGAAAAACCCAGACTTGATATACAGTGGTGCTGATCGCTATCGTCTGCACACTATTGCCATGGGCAAGGTTCATCTGCGACTTGGTGTCATTTTGAGAAACTTTGACAAGTTTGGCATTGAATGCTAACACTCGATTACCGGAGGGACAAAAATCTACAGCAGCTCTGATGGATGGAAAGTGGTGATTTGCTGGAAAAAAATAGCGTTGTGATTTGGTTTTGGCACCATATCTCAAAATGTTTTATTCACTGCCTTATCTTCTGTCCAGCCATACTTTTGTGCCCCAGGTTCTAAGGGAGTAATGGTTGAAACATGTTTAGCAAACTGGTTCTCTGTGCAGCCATACTTTCGTGCGTATGGCTCTACGAAGTTATGAGATAATTTTTTTTTTTTTATTTTTTTTTTTAGCAAACTGAATGTTTACAAGCTTTCTTTTCATCATTAACTTGTTGCTTAAATTCCCACTGAATGAAATCCAGATCTGATAGAATATCAAGCGTAGTGTGAAGGATGCTCTCCCTTTATTCACCATGCTGCTATGTCATTCAATATCGAATTCAGCCACAGTTGTTATTCTGAACTGATTACTGCAATAAGTGCAGAATCTATATAAGGAAAAGTGGAAACTTAACAGTGTTCATCCATGCCGTATCAATGCTTCTGTGTAGTTATTTTGTTTTTTGTCTTTAGGTTAGTTCAAGGGCATGAACGACTCATGGATACGCATGTCTACACACACAAAGAAAACAGTGTAATGCATTGTTTAGTAGCAATTTTATGGTTGTAATTGTAAGGAGCATGCATGTGTTATTTTGTCACATTCTGAAAAGTTATATTTTGAAAACTGATGTTAATGTTCGTTTTCCTTTTTTGCTTTTCTTTGCTGGTTGTGTTTTTGCCCGTTTTGAAATCTTTCTCCTCATTACATATACTGTTCAAAAAAAGAAACGCATAGTTGCTACTTGCCAAATGTTTTATTTTTCGAAAAAATTAATAGAATATCCAATATTTGGATTATTTGTTTGAAATTTGGTATGGACACAGTTGAATGCACACACAGTTCATTTGCATCTTCAAATCAATCAGTCAATCAATACGATTGGGTGCCGAGGCTGTCAAGTCAGTAGGGGGTGTGACTGCCTTGAGCAGCAACAACTGCCCGGCACCTTCTGGGCATGGACTGGATCAGATGCCGGATATCTTGCTGTGGGATGGTGTCCCACTCCTCCTGAAGTGCCTGCAATAGATCGCGGTGATTTGCCGGCGCTTCTTCTCGCCTGCGCACACGTCTGTCCAGTTCATCCCAGAGGTGTTCTATCGGGTTCATGTCTGGCGACATGGATGGCCAGGGAAGCACCTGGACATGGTGGTCGGTGAGGAACTGGGTGGTGAGTCGTGCTGTGTGCGGGCGAGCGTTGTCCTGCTGGAATATGGCATCCTGGTCAGCCAGAAGAGGAAGGGCGTGTGGGCGCAGAATTTCCTCCACGTATCGCTGGGCAGTTATGCGCCCTTGGACGTGCACCAGGGTGCTCCTTCCAGAGGTATTGATCGCCCCCCACACCATGACGCCTCCACCACCATGAACGGGTGCCTCATCCACACAGTTGGGCGCGTAACGTTCGTTTACTCTCCGGTAGACCCTCCTCCGACCATCATGTCGCTGGAGCAGGAAGTAGGACTCGTCGCTGAACCACACGTGTCTCCAGTGATTCCGGACGGTCCAGCGAAGGTGCTGGTTGCCCCACTGCACTCGGTTCTGGCGATGGCGGCGGGTGAGGACAGCTCCTCTGTGAGGTCTGCGAGCTCTCAAACCAGCTTCATGCAGGCGGTTCCGCACGGTCTGGTCCGATAATCGGTGTGGCCCGGGGAGAGCCTGGACAGAAGATGAGGCCGACAGGAAACGATTCCGGAGGTGGCGGAGCCGTATGAAGCGGTCGTGAGCAGCAGTTGTCGCCCTTGGTCTTCCCGCTCGTGGCAAGTCAGCAACGGAGCCAGTGGCTTGAAACCTGACCCACAGTCCACTGATGGTGCTCTGGGACACGTGGAAGTGCCTGGCGATTGCACTTTGACTTTGGCCTGCTTGTAAACGACCCAATGCAATTTGGCGGTCTTCTCTGCTCAATCGGGCCATCTTTCGTCGCTGAATTGTCGTCTGATTTCTTTGTGGCGAACAATCCGCTTTTATGGGTTTTGGAAGACATGGTGAGAGCTCAATATTCCCCGAGTTTCACGAGATTACACTGAAGCATGACGAGTGGTCATGCCAAATGAGCAATTTTGACATTGTAGCCACTGATAACGCATGCGTCACGTGCAGAGCTCACTTGTGGCAATGGACGAAAGGTCGACGACCAGATAAACATTTTCTGCAGTTTGGTGGATATCCTTGTAGCCATATAACTAAATTAACCAAATATTACAAGCTATGCGTTTCTTTTTTTGAACAGTATACATATCTGATAATCTCAATGTGCAGGGTTATTCCTCAACATAGCTTTTGTATTTTTCTTATTGGGGTGATACTGGGAAGGTGTTCTAGTGCTACTGTTTAGACATGGTATTTGTGTAAATAGTAATATCTTATAACATAATGTCCTTTTTCTCATAGTGAAATGCATAATTAGTTATAATTGTAAAATACCTTACGATGAATGAACGGAATGAGTAAATGCTGTAATTGTACGAATGTATCAGTATTTATAAATAAACCATCTATGAAAAGAAGTATGTTGTGTTGACCCAATGTATGACCCAAAAAGATGCAGGGCCCTCTGATAATCCTCTGAAACATCTCTTTTACGACCTAAAACAATCTGGAACAAGTAGGTCTTATTCAGAAGGGAGTATGAAAATGGCAGAGTAGCCAACTGTTATGCTTTTAGCGTAGCATACTATGTTGTAACTATGCTACACCTAAATACTCTTTGCTACAATGATCTCACTTAGAATGAGCACTTGTCACCTGGAACAACACCTCTGACTAGTGTGAATTTCTAAGGAACTATATTAAACAGTAGTTGCAGATCTGCTCAGTGTTGATTAGACAATTAGGAATAAAAAAAACCATGGTTTTTTTCACTCATTTATTTCATACAAATTGACAAAACCACACTATGTTATACAAAAACACACAAATAGCTTTGTTCAGTAGAGCAGTACACAAAAATGCAAACATAGATAATGTTAGTCTCAGAAACCACGCTTTTATATTTACCTTTACTCTCTCTCTCATACACACACACACACACTTTTTGTTCTCTCTCCTTTTCATGCAGGACACAGCCTAACTCTGTACACTACATTGGGTGTGCACGTTAAAGATTCCACGATTGGCAAAAGGGTCTTTCCTGGCAAAATTGCTTAGGCACAGTTAATAATTGTCTACCAATACCCGTGTGACTTGGAATAATAGGCCGTGAAAGGTAAATATGCGCCGAAATGGCTGCAATCTACTGGCCGTATAAAATTTCATCTCACACGGCATCACTGCAGAGCGCCTAGAACTGTACCCACGGAATATGCGCGATATAAAACTCATTGATTGATTGATTGATTGTACTGTCATAGTTTCTCATGAACTCTTCAGGTTGAAGTAGTTTTCAAGAAATCGGGTGTGTGGAAGCCTGCTGGTACATAGTCTGGTAAGGAAGGGTTCATCAAAGCCATGAACTTAAAGCGCTCGCCCATCTTGGTTGGGTTGGTCAGCATATCGTAGCCTGTCACCAAACTCTTCCAGTCCTCCTGCTTTGCTCTTTGCAGAAGCATCTAATGAAAAATAACAAAGTAAGGTCACCAGGTTGCAGTGCTATAAATCAATTCATAAATAAATAAACAAATCATTGGGTATACATGTCTACATAACTTGCACTAATTTTCAGTTAGGATATGAAGCAGAAACAAGCAGGCAAGTGCCAGTAGACATGCTTTGTGTCTGTGTTGAATTGCACAGATTATTTTTATACAAATTTACACAGTGGCAATGACATTTTCTTTCCAGTATGCATGTACACACGCAACCAGGATTAAGGATAAAAAACTGAGGTACCACAGTTAACAAGTATGAATTGAACAACAGAATTAAGATATTCTCTCATATCCATACTACAGTAAGTACATACAGGTAAGCGCTTCCTTACCTGTAGCCGAACTCCAATGCCCATGTTGACTAGGAACTCCTGCTGCGTGATTGGACCAAATGTTGACACTGTAACACGTACAGAGAAAAGAAAGATTTGTTATTTAGCTGCTGCAAAGAGACTTGCAAAAGTATTGTTATTTTAACTAATAATTTCTCAAACAAGCTGGCAAACCAGACCAGAAATTCAAATGCAAAAGTTGAATCATTGTGATTTCAGATCAATTTTCATGAAAAACACACCAGTTGTAAACATCTCTTCATTCAAATCCTATTCTTCAATGGAAACCATCCTCAGACAAAGCATTAAATATACTGTGCTTGGCAAGGACTAAAACAAATTACATCACAATTCTGCATGCTGTTTGAAATTTTTTTCTCCCACATATACCCACAAAAAGATCTGTTTTCTAAGATGCAAGAATACATGCATACTACCTCCTTCAACACACTGTTTGAGATATGCAAAGTCAACATCAGCCGTCAAGTCCGCAGCACCAGGCTCCACCAGGGGATCGTGAAGCTCATGCTGCTTGAACGCCTGCCAGAAACACGAAGAATTCTCTACTTTCTGTTCTTGTCTCATTGTTCATTCATCGCTAACAGAATTTGAATGTTGCACTACGTTCCAATAAACTTTTTTTTTTAAACACACATATCAATGCAGTTATGATTCCTTACTTGTCATTACCATCCTAAAAAAGTCAGCGACAGGCTGCTGAAAATTTGATCAACAATTTACCAAAACTGGTTTCTGTTGTGTAATCTTTTTACATTTAGTCAAGTTTTGACTAAATGTTTTAACATAGAGGGGGAATCGAGACGAGGGTCGTGGTGTGTGTGTGTGTGTCTGTGTGTGTGTGTAGAGCGATTCAGACTAAACTACTGGACCGATCTTTATGAAATTTTACATGAGAGTTCCTGGGAATGATATCCCCAGACGTTTTTTTAATTTTTTCGATAAATACCTTTGATGACGTCATATCCGGCTTTTTGTAAAAGTTGAGGCGGCACTGTCACACCCTCATTTTTCAATCAAATTGATTGAAATTTTGGCAAAGCAATCTTCGACGAAGGCCGGACTTTGGTATTGCATTTCAGCTTGGTGGCTTAAAATATAATTAATGAATTTGGTCATTAAAAATCAGAAACTTGTCATTAAATTAATTTTTTTTAAACGATCAAAAACAATTTCATCTTACTCTTCGTCATTTTCTGATTCCAAAAACATATACATATGTTATATTTGGATTACAAACAAGCTCTGAAAATTAAAAATATGAAATTTATGATTAAAATTAATTGTCCGAAATCGATTTAGAAACAATTTCATCTTATTCCTTGTCGGTCCCTCATTCCAAAAACATATAGATATGATATGTTTGGATTAAAAACAAACTCAGTACGCTAAAAAGAATAGAGATACAGAAAAGCGTGTTATCCTGCTCAGCGCGACCATTACCGCACTATTCTGGCTTGTCGATTTCACTGCCTTTGCCACGGGCGGTGGACTCACGAAACTCGACAGCTTGACTAAATGTTGTTATTTCGCCTTACGCGACTTGTTTGTTTTGATATCAATGCAGTGTCCAAAATACCAACAAAAGCATTCTGATAAATCGCAACTTTTCACACAAAGTAGACAATTCAATTCAATACATTTGCAGGTGCCTTAATTTTCCTCATGCTTTCTTATGACCTTCTTCTCAAGATGCAGTAGTAGTATATTTTTTTGGATTTTTATGTTTTCGTACAACTCCAAGCAAAACATGTCTACTCACTCTGAAAGTATCCCCCTTTTGCCCCGTGTGGCCGTAATCAATAAAGAGACCGAAGCCACCTTGTTGCTGTATTCGTTTTGCCACCTCCTGCACAGATTTGCCTGCCTCCGGACACACCTCTATGTGATCGCGTGAATCACCGTCAGACACCTAGAAAAATAGTAAATCAGAACGTTGGGAGGAATAAGCAATTTTAATGTCTATATGCTCTGTTATTCTGAATGTCGATTTCTCTCATCTTCGCTTCCATTACTTTCATTTAAACATTCTTTTTTCCCTAGAAGGCTCTATTCTTTTCAATATCTGATTTGCTCAGGGGGGGGGGGGGGGGGGTGTTATGTCTAAAAATGGGAGTTCCAAAATATTTTAATGTACCTCATATTCGAATAAACTGTAATTTGCCATCTGCAATTGTTCAAGTAAACATCCAATTACATGTACCTCAACTCCCCTAGCCTACCCCACCAAAAGCTGAGTCATCCTCATTTGCATTTCTTCACATTTATGATCTTTTCCATTTTCCAAAAGCTATCAACACCAAATGCAGAAATAGACAACCTGATTTTTTTTACATTTCAAACTGTTGTTAACTTAAATCTGAATACAAAACCAGAAAGCCTATATATGTACATGCCTTTCAAAACCTCCGAATTTAAGATTCCCTCCCTTTTAAGACCCTGTTTTCTCTGACTTCTTATTCACAGCCTCTATAAATCTACCCCCATTTTAAGACTCCCTCCTTTTTAAGACCAGATTTTTCAGATTTTTGGAGGTCTTAAAAGCGATAGGGGGGGGGGGGGGGAACTGTTGTGCACAAACTGACAGCCCTTACTTAATTTGCCATATTACACCACACTAGCAGTTCTCACAGCCCCTGGTAATTTCACAGCTGCTGCTTTACTGCTAGCTATATATCCTCGCTTCATAAAACCTACAGAAAAACAACTTGTATGTCCTATGCTAACATGAGTGTGGAATTTGTCATCTGTTGCCAAGAGTAAATGCACTAAATTGTTTATGGCAATAAAACCATTTTGGACCCCCGCCACACACACATTCAGCACAACTTTTTCTTTGACCGCAATAAACCGTATTGACTGCATTTCACCATATTGCTGAGTGTAAACCCTCCTCTCACAATCATTTCCATCAATAAACTATCTCTGTAAATAGAAATAATTCAACAGTGAAAATTACTTGGATGCGAAACCACTTATGACATAAAAGCAATTTTCACAACTAATGACTTGGTAAATACCAGCTAAAGTCCACCCCCCGCCCACCCCCACCCCTCCAGCAAATTCCCTTCCCTCATCCAATAGTGTTCCAATATCTAGTGTTTAGCTTAACCACCCACCCACCCCCACCCCAAGCTCATTTTGCAAGTACATTGTACAGTGTATACTTCAAGCTGGTACTGACAGCTGTCACACTTGAAAGCGCGGCCATCTGTTATTATGGCCTCACGGTGGAAACCAAGTTATCAGGAGATATCTAGATTTATCTTTACTGACAGATCTGCTGCACTGCGGATATAATTGTTTCCCCACAGAAGATACTCATCTCAGCTCTTGATTTGGCCATTTTATTTAATTATATAAAACTGGACAAAACTTCAACATTACTTTGAAAAGCAATGGGCAATAGCTCTCCCATTAACATGTTTAGGTCAAAATGCAATATACTGCTGCTTACTGCCACAAAGGTGGTTAAATAATCTTTAATAATATTCACCTTTAGAAATGTGGTGGCAGGTGTTCTCCCAGGTGAGAGAACAAACTGAAATGGAGTCTTCTTGTCACCCGTATTTTCATAACTTTTCAAGTCAACAAGCACTTCACACCATCCTTTCTCTGTCCTCTGAAATTACAAAAAATCAATACAAGTAAATCAGAACGTGCTTCCAAAAAATTATTCTGTAAAAAAACACCAGCTGTTCTGTTCTGCATCACATGTACTTGCAATTAAATCTACAGATGTTATGTTTGTTGCACACTTTTTTTTAAATTAATCTTTGACATCATCTTTGCTTTGGTTGCTCAAATAAATTTTAAAAATCATTTTAAGTAAAACTGAGTTTACAAAAAAAAGTGTTTTCCAAAGATAGCCATCTATATATATAAATATGACTTTTGTGTGTGTGTGTGTGTGTGTGTGTGTGTGTGTGTGTGTGTGTGTGTGTGTGTGTGTGTCCGCGATGCAAGGCCAAAGTTCTGGATGGATCTCTTTCAAATTTGGTGGCCATATTCAGGTACACCCCGGACACATCCTGGCCGATGAGATATTTCAACACGTGCTCTACCGAGTTTGGTTTTTCTCTGGATCCATTCCCAGTAACTCTTCCTTATCTTCTCCAGTGTTTTCAGCGTCAATCCATATTCCCGTTTCTATTTTTAGAAGGTCACTGTCGACAACGCTCAATCCATATTCCCGTTATACTATTTTTAGAAGGTCACTGTCCCGGCAAAGCCGGGTATTACTCTTCTCCAGTGTTTTGCGTGTTTATCTCCCTTCCTTCGTGCGGTGCAGCCGGGTATTCGGCTCGACGTCTTCCCGGCGAAGCGGGTATTCATCTAGTATTATATATATCTGCTGATATCTGACGATGCTCCTGCAAAAGATTTTTATTATGTGAAACTCAAACACACAAACATAATTATAGTACAGTGGAACCCCCTCTTTGGAGACCCCCAAAAATCAAAGAAAATCGGGTCTTAAAAAGGAGGGAGTCTTAAAAAGGAGGGAGTCTTTGTTTGTTTGTTCGTTCATGGGCTGAAACTCCCACGGCTTTTGCGTGTATGACCGTTTTTACCCCGCCATTTAGGCAGCCATACGCCGCTTTCGGAGGAAGCATGCTGGGTATTTTCGTGTTTCTATAACCCACCGAACTCTGACATGGACTACAGGATCTTTTTCGTGTGCACTTGGTCATGTGCTTGCGTGTACACACGGGGGAGTTCGGACACTGAGGAGAGTCTGCACACAAAGTGGACTCTGAGAAATAAATCTCTCGCCGAACGTGGGGACGAACTCACGCTGACAGCGGCCAACTGCATACAAATCCAGCGCGCTACCGACTGAGCTACATCCCCGCCCTCTGGAGGGTGTCTTGAAATGGGGTTAATTTTACAGAGGTTAAGAACAGAGAGTCTGAGAAAACGAGGTCTTTAATTAAAAGGAGTGAGTCTTAGATTGGGGAGGGGGGGGGGGGGGGTCTTCTTCTTCTTCAGCGTTCCAGAAATTTCTGGTTACGTGTGAGCTGGTTTGCCCATTTGGGTTCCCCACACTATACTCTGAGAGCATAGTCAGCTCACTCCGCTTTCGTTGAGTAGGCATGCTGGGTATTTTCGTGTTTCCATAACCCACCGAACTCTGACATGGATTACAGGATCTTTTCCATGCGCACTTGGTCTTGTGCTTGCGTGTACACACGAAGGGGGTCAAGTCACTAGCAGGTCTGCACATAAGTTGACCTGGGAGATCAGAAAAATCTCCACTCTTAACCCACCAGGCGGCAGCGATCGGGATTCGAACTCACGACCTCCTGATTAGGAGGCCAACGTCTTACCACCATGCCACTGCGCCCGTCGGGGGGGGGGGGGGTCCCAAAAAAGGGGGGTTCCACTGTACAAGAATCAGGTCATAGCAAGCAAAACTCACCTGAAATTTGTGTACTGGCAAAGCATCCAGGAACTCATGGCCAACAAAGAACGAAATCCCCTTGGGTACATCTTCAAGGGCACGATACCATGAAATAGGTGGTCCATATTTGGTCGTTCCTTGGCGGTAAGGACCAAGGCTTTGACCATCCGTCCCTTGCCCTGAGTCGCTGAGATCTGTGGGTTTTGTGTTGTCTGTGAGAAGCTGGGACTGCATCTGGCTTAGTGCTGGGCTGATTTCTACTAAATGAAAAGACACTTTGTCTTTCATGTCTGCAAACTGGCAGAAAACCTGTCACCAAAAAAATGATGTACTGAAATATTGTATTTTATATATGTCGTGCCGAATTCATGTAATTGCCGACTTCGCGGAATCGGCAACATTTTTGCCTATTTCGCGTAATCGGTAAAACGCTGCCCATTGCGCGAAATCGGCAGCGTTCTGCCGAAAACGCGAAAAGGCTTCCAAAATTTGCCCATTTTGCAAGATCGGCAGCCACTTTTTGGTTTTCAAGTTCTCAAATACCTGAGATATCATCACATTTGGACAACTAGATACTCGAATGCAATAATCGATAAGTTATGACAAGTTATTGCAGAAAGTGTAGTTTTCGTGCATTTTCGGAGTTATGCTCGACACAGACCAACATAGACCATACAAAACATAGTAGGGAGGTAAAGCAATGTTAATGCAATGTTCTGGTGACACAACAAGTAAGAGACTGGCTGTCGCTTTTGCGAAATGGACACATTTTAGGAGCCTTTACGCATTTTCGGCAAAACGCTGCCGATTTTGCGTAATGGGCAGCGTTTTGCTGATTACGCGAAATGGGCACAAATTATTGCCGATTCCGCGAATTCGGCAATTCCGTGAATTCGGCACGACATATACAATTCAGTCTCAAAAGCTGATTTATTTACACATTATTTGTAACCCTTCACACACACAAAAAAAGACAAAAAGAGTATTTTTGTGTAGTTGAACTCACATGTTCTTATTGCTTAAATTTGCAGAGAACAAGATGCTTAAAGAAGTGTGTGAATTTCTCATATTACGCCATTAACATTTGTGCATATTTCTGCTCTAATGTAGAAGATCTCAGTTACCCTCATAAGGTCCTGAGAAAGTGTTCCTCTGCCAGGTCCAAGCTCTACCACCTGAAGAGGTTGTCCTGGGTACAGGTTATGCCATTCGTTCACACACCACACCCCCAGCATCTAAAAATAAAAACAGTTGTCACTTCTCTGAAGGGACAATACACATGTATACTCACGGAATAAAATAACTTAACATTGTTTAAAATGTAATATCTCAAAATTGGGAAAAGTTACAGGAGTGATTTTTGTACCAACGTAAAGCTTGTTCAATTGCTCATTATGGGCAAAAAACCGGAATAGTCTGGCTTGTTCCGTTTTTTTGTTGTTGCAATTTGAGCTCAAAGACGCATGGTGTCATTTTGGAGTGTACAAACTTAGCACTGTGTGTTTGACAGCGCTGTGCATGCACTGAGTGCCTGGTCACTCCGAATCTCCTAGCAACATCAGTATATAAGTCATCCCTCCTCTCAACATCCCTATTGCGACGAGTCTATCGTTCACACACGTTCGTGGCATGGTGAAAGAGAAAGACAGAGTGGACAGTTTTGGGCAAAGAGAAAGAAACATGTTAGTGAGTTGTTCTCACTCACAAACAAACGGACAAACCAAAGGCAGTACTTTCATGCAATATTCGTGGATCAGCAGCAGACCTTTTGCAGGTTTCAAGTACGGGTAGACGTGCCCCGAGAGTCAAAGAGTGCAGGCCTACCTGTTTACAGCACACACAGCGTGCACTGGCTGTCGGCAGCGTCGGCAAGCTTAGGCGTCAGTCTAGTAAACTCCAAAATGACACCATGCGTCTTTGAGGACCAATTGTGAAAAAACTAAGCAACCGAGAACATTCCGTTTTTTTTCCTCTTCTCAGGAATTGATGGTTCTATGATCGTACCACCCCGCTCTCCTGCAACTTTTTCCGATTTTGAGATATTAAATTTTAAAACATGTTAAGTTATTTTATTCCGTGAGTATACTATAGCATGATCAAAATGTTGAGGAGAAAAGAGATGAAAATCTACAATTTGAGGAACATCCTAAAGAAAGCAAACCAAAATGTCTTTACTGATCAATGCTTTACTTCTCTATTTAAAAAAGGGATGAGCACAATTTCCTTATGACCACAATTTCCTTTTTCTCATTTCAAAAGAAAACAAAATAGAAACAAAGAAATGTATAAATAGTTAAAGCTGATAAAAGGATTGAACAAACAAAAAAGTTCATAAAACTTCTTTCCTCAACCCAACATAAAAACAAGTCGCGTAAGGCGAAAATACATTTAGTCAAGCTCAGTCGAACTCACAGAATGAAACTGAACGCATTGCATTTTTTTTCGTAAGACCGTACACTCGTAGCATCGTCTGTCCACCGCTCGTGGCAAAGGCAGTGAAATTAACAATCCAGAAAAGCGCGGTAGCGGTTGCGCTGAGGAAGATAGCACGCTTTTCTTTATCTCTACTCTTTTTAACTCTCTGAACGTGTTTTTAATCCAAACATATCATATCTATATGTTTTTGGAATCAGGAACGGACAAGGAATAAGATGAAATTGTTTTTAAATCGATTTTGAAAATTTGATTTTAATCATAATTTTTATATTTTTAATTTTCAGAGCTTGTTTTTAATCCGAATATAACATATTTATATGTTTTTGGAATCAGAAAATGATGAAGAATACGATAAACGTAATTATGGATCGTTTTATAAAAAAATAATTTTAATTACAATTTTCAGATTTTTAATGACCAAAGTCATTAATTAATTTGTAAGCCTCCAAGCTGAAATGCAATACCAAAGTCCGGCCTTCGTCGAAGATTGCTTGGCCAAAATTTCAATCAATTTGATTGAAAAATGAGGGTGTGACAGTGCTGCCTCAACTTTTACAAAATGCCGGATATGACGTCATCAAAGACATTTATCGAAAAAATCCTCTGGGGATATCATACCCAGGAACTCTCATGAAAAATGTCATAAAGATCGGTCAAGTAGTTTACTCTAAATCGCTCTACACACACACACACACACACCACGACCCTCGTCTCGATTCCCCTCTACGTTAAAACATTTAGTCAAAACTTGACTAAAAGTAAAACAATAAAGAGACCAAAAAGCAATGTACTCACGTTAAAATGACGAACACGGAACGAATAACGGCGACGTTTCGACCTAAGGGTCTTCTTCAAAAAAAGAAGAAGAAGAAGAAGAAGAAGAAGAAGAAGAAGAAGAAGAAGAAGACCCTTAGAAGAAACCCTTAGGTCTTGCCTGAAGAAGACCCTTAGGTCGAAACGTCGCCGTTATTCGTTCCGTGTTCGTCATTTTAACGTGAGTACATTGCTTTTTGGTCTCTTTATTGTTCCCTCTCACATGCAGTCGCCATTGTTTAATAAAAGTAAAACAGCAAAAAACATACCTCTCCAAACATCTGACTAATCTCAGGGGATGTTATGAAATCTCCTTTGCTCCCAAACACATCTCTGTGCATGTAGTAACCCTGCAAAAAGCCATGGCGTTTAAGTTAAGCTGCAATTCAAATACAGACATGATCATGCTTCAAACTTTTTGATTTAGTCAACACAAAAATACAAAGTTCACGCGACACATGAAAAATTAATATGCTGTTTTTATTGGTTATGCAAATAGTAAGGATAAAGAAAATGTGTGTATTAAATGAGTTGAAATGTACTTCAGAAAAACAATAAAAGCAATGTATGTGGTTTAAGTATGTAAGCACAACATATACTTTATATCCCATGAATCTAACCGTTTAAAGTCAACAAACGTAGTCACAATAAAAACAAAATTTCAACCTGTGCTTGAATATGTCACTCCTAACAGTATAACAGTTAACACATTTTTCTTCTTCTGTATACATATAATGCATTTTTTAACAGGATTACAGTGGAACCTCCCTTTTAAGACCTAAAAAATATTCAAGAAAATCGGATCTGAAAAAAGAGTGAGTCTAAACACAGAAACATTTGAAAGTCTGAAATTTGGGGGGGTCACTGCATAATGAAGGGATGTGGGGCAAGTCATGTAAATGGGAGATGGGGGACATTGGCTTCAAGATGCTGAACAAGGGTAATAATCAATGGATAACACTTTGATGGACATTTCCCTGGGAATAAGTACAGTGGAACCCCCTTTTACAACCCCCCAGTTTAAGACTCCCTCCTTTTTAAGACCTCGTTTTTTCAGACTTTCTGTTCATAACCTCTGTACCCCCATTTTAAGACTCCCTCCTTTTTAAGACCCAATTTCCTCAGAACTTTTGAAGTCTTAAAAGGGGGGGTTCCACTGCACAAAACCTACAGCATCAGCACTTGTGAGAACAGTTTTCATGTACTCTGCCACTGTGATGGGTCCAGTGGTTTTGATTCGGGCCTGAAGATACTGCATCACTTTGTTGTCGTCCGAAGACGCAGAACTGGACAAACGTTTCCCATGTTGCAGGCAGCAGGTGCTGGAGTTTAAACCTATATAAAACAACAAAAATAAATTAAGGAATGTATATATATATTACAGTCGAACCTGTCCTGGCGATCACCTGTCTTCGTAACGACCACGGCCCATCATGACCTCCCAAAAGAAACTCTGCGAACTGCTTTCCTGCATAATGAACCTTCCGTATTTGTCTATATATATTATAAGGACCACTTTTGTTGGTCTCTTGTGTGATGGTTATAGACAGCTTCAACTGTACAATTAATAAATGAATGAATGAATGTTTTCTATCTGCATGATTAAACATATGGGTATTACTATATCATTGTGCATTGAACATAAATCTGGTTGAAATCAAAGTGGTCACTGTTCACCTGTACTCTGCTGCCACATTCTCAGCCACTTACAGGTGAAATGCCCCAAACAAAAAAGCAGTATAAGGCCACTAAATCACAAAAATGGCCCGGGACACCTGATATTCAGGTGCATTTTTCTGTATCCTCTCCTCTTCCTTCCTAATCAAACCATTTACTTTTATTCATGCTGATTTCTTCCACAAAGCAAATACAAGCTGAAACAAAATTGTACTTGTAATTCTTGTTCCAACATCTACACATAAAACTACTTCAATGCCCATGATGATGATGAAAGACAAATATCTTGGTTGCATCATTTCACAACGGCTGAGTGCGTGCTATGTCACACGAGAGAAATGTGTACACACGTGGGCTTGAAACAACCATAACACGTCAGATTGTCCAGCTAACGTGCTGATTGCCACGATAGCTAAACAGGGGTGGTTACCAAACGATCATCATCGATCATGATTATCATCAAAGGCATTATACGCCCAGACACTATCTCGTCATTAAAAAGTCCACACATTTCACAGAAGGATAATCAACACAATAAAAAGAGAATTGAGTCAATTACTGTTGAAGAATCTTGCATAAACAGACAAATGCCTTGTGCACTTCAACGTTTTGAAACAGGTCATCTTGACAGAACGTGCGTCTGCTTCACCGGAAGGGTAACCCCGAAGTATTGGGGAATTCCGAGTCTCGTTTCCAAACAGAAGACACGTCAGCTAAACATTTTATCGGACTATATTCTTCCGCTTCGATCTCAAATATCACATCAAAGTTTAGAAAAATACAGAATAAGGAACTGTTAACACACGGTACCAACAACAATTTCCTGCAATGTCTATAAATATGTACACATTTTCTTGCAAGGGCTGACGTGTGGAGAACTATATTTCAGTGCTGCAGGAGTTCCTATCTTTCATTACGCAGCTAGTAAACATCCGTTATCACAAAAATACGGCTGCACCGGCATGCACGCTCATATGTTGACGTTTTGCTTCAATCTGTAAAATGTTGTCTCCAGCCAGATTGATGCTTCTACCACTATTAGTGTGTCACTGTGTTACCACAACAAACTGGAGTGATAAAGTGTCCGATGCCTGTTTTTGCAAGGTAAGACGTACAGGTGCTTGATGTTGACAAATTTAACGAACTGCACACGTTAACTTTACTGTTATTATTGTGTTAGTGTTACATCCATCGTCTATACATGGATGTAAGCTGTAATGTAGCTTGTGTCCCATCAGCTGGATGAGCTTCGGGATTGGAGAGGATTAAAAAGGATGAAATAAACAGTCAAATATGAAGTCTGTGGATGAAAAAGGGAGAGGAAAAAATAGGAAAGAAGAGAGTGCAGCTGCATACAGTACACAGACCACGTTCAAGTGACAACTGACAAGGAAGTTTCTCAGTGAGTGGCTCTGTCTCACTGACTCAGTTTTTGTTTTGAGTCTTGCAGGCAAGTAGGTCTACCCGTTGTACTTGTAGTAAAGAAAACAGTATAGCTTGGATGAAACTCTCCTTTAAATATAATACATTTCTTCTTAAAATACTGTTTTTTGTATTCTAATGGCAATTGAGTGATCAAGGATGCGCAGAGACTTTCTACTGAAATTTGTTAAAAATCTCTTAGCATTGCAAAATAGAGAGAGAGAAAAATGTGTCCCTTCACAGACAGCCCTATTGGGGAAATCAGACCCTCCTCGGACAAGACCGATATTTCAAAGAGAATCTACTACCTCGAGGGGAGAGAGTATCAACAGAGAAATCTAGTCCAGAGGAAGACCATTGTTTTACTACCGTGACCAGACACGTGTTTCGACAGGAATGTGTCTCATCAGTGGTCTAGGTAGATATGGCGAGAGTTGTCAACCCATGGTATCCAACCAAGAAGTAAACCACTCTCTCTCCATATATAACTAGGCAAATATTTAAAAACAATCTCCTCAAAAGTGTATATCATATATATTTAAATATATTCCGAATTATATTATATGCCGGTATTACTAGAATACAGAATACAGTATTTATTGAGCCAAGTGACATTAAAAAACATTTAAAGCACAAGGAATTTCGCGTAGTGTTGGTAAAATCACGCACACACACACACCCACACACACACTGACACACACACACACGCCCACACATACACTGACATACACACCAACACACACACGCCCACACTACAGCAGTCACGATCACACCATCACACGCAGGGCAGACATGAGGTAAAACAAATGACAATCATCTATTAAAAGAAAATGTACAAAGAGTGGTCTAAGATGCTGGTGGAAGGGTCTACACAGAATACAATTTTATAATCTAATGCATAGTTAGAACTAGCCCATCCCCTCCACCCACCCACTCATGAATAACTAAAATAATGCAGCTAAAGAAAATGTTGGAAATCAGGAATCACACATCAAAGTCCCACTCAACCCCCCCCCCCCTCCCCACCACCACCACCACCACTACCTAACACTGAGTCACAGGATGTGGTATGTGGTGAGCTCACCGCCAGCAGGATCACCGACTGTGAGGCTGCCCAACTGAGGGATGGGATGCGTTAAGGGAGGAAACAGCTTGGGGGAAGAAAGAGGTCTGGAGACGACGAGTGCGTGCCCCCAGGGATCGGAATCGACGACCTGAGGGCAGGCGCTCGAAGAGGGGATGGCCAGGGTGGGACTCGTCAGCCACAATTTTCTGGGCTCTGGAAGCTCCAGCTTGTTCTTGAGCAGCTGGGAGGTGTTGCCGTACCACACTGTGATGGAGAATGTCAAGATGCTCTCCACCACGGCCCTGTAGAACTGGACCAGGATGACCTGGCTGAGGCGGAACTTCTTGAGCTGGCGCAAGAAGTAGAGGCGTTGCCGCGCTCGCTTGACGATGGCGTCAACGTTATCATCTCAGCACAGGTCGTTGGAGATGGTGGTGCCACTATTAGCGATACTTACTGTGAGCACAGTCCTTGTACAAATTTATCAAATTGTATGACTCTCAAACAGTCTTGTTTTCCTTTTAGTATACGTTACAGCAACATCACATCCGAAGCCATTTGTGGATAAAGCCACATTGGTACATGTAATTAAATCTCTTGTTTCTGTTAGAATAGCCACTTCATTATCCCATCGCAAACAAAAATTATACATAGATATATATCACTTCTAGTTCTTTCCAATGAAAATCTTTCAAAAACAAGCCAGTCACACTACCCAGATGTGTTTAGGTGTAATCAACCACCTGCACTTCTGGCAGAGTGACCAAGATCTTTAGTTTTACATGCCAGCCACGGTAGTGAATCATGTTTGTCCCAGCCCAGATTCAAACCCATACAGTGCTCAGCTACTGAGCTACTGGGCCCTTGGAACTTTAACTTTAGCGTTACAAATTCAAACAATCCAGTACCATAATTGCATTATATCTGATAAAACTTTGAAATTTCTAATTATTACTATTTATTACAATGAAATATTCTGGTAGCTTTATAGTGGTTTAATTAAGTGTGTAGGTGAAACTCTTACAAACACATACAACACAACTACCAATGACACTGCTAGTGTGCTTTACCAAATGCTCAGGGTTCTTTTCTTGGAGATACAGTGGGTTGTTCACATTTGACTGTATTATTACCCAAACCTTTAGAACTACAAGATAATTAGATAATTACAATCGGGTACAGAAACCTGTTTCAGACTAAGGAGGCTACAGTGACGGAATGAGTTACTAAAGTGATCATAATGTGTGTCCTTGGTCCAGGAAATGTGAAGTGGCATTAATTGATTAAACTTTAAAGGGATTTATTTGAGTAATTTACATGACCATTGGATCTTTTGTAAAATAAGAAAAAAGAGAGCTTTTGCAAATGATACAACATAGTTTTTCCTTTTAACACTTTCTACCCCACCTATGTTGACCAAGTTTTTATTTAGCTGAGACCAGCTGTGCTGCAGCAGGTCACTCGGAATTGTATTAACTGTGTAGTAACTGTGTATCAACACGCTGGAATGCAGGCGTTAGATGGACGTTACAGGAAGCGACTGAAGCTAACTGTTTGAGCGGATATATCCGTACCTGGTCAGATAGACTCATAGAGCCATATGAGTGGGTACGGATATATCCGTACCTGGGAGACAATGAGTTAAGTGGGTGACTGACCAAAGAAAAGGAGCTGGTGGAAAGAGAGGGAAATGTTTTGCAGCCTGCTGTTGCTTGAAGGAGTTGTGATGTTAATTGAAAGGAGGGAGAGATTCTAAACATTGTTTTGCTGGTTCAGTGCCAGGCGGTGGGTGGTGTGCAAGGCCCTTCTGTGCACACAGTCATGCAGAGACCCAAAGGTTTTCTGTCAAGGATATTCTTTTGAACGGCCTGGTAAACCACTCTTTGTAGTAATCTGTGTAGGGACAACCTTCTTGTTTTTGCCTTCTCCTGCTTCCTTTTCTCCTAAATACTGAACCTCCCTCCCCTTTCCCCCCATCTCAGCTTGCTTTGAGGAAACAGGACTTGACCAGTTAACCCGACTGTTAATATTTTGAAGGGATTAACAACACTTCCTTGAATTAAAGTTAAAAAATTCTTTTTGATGTTTCAGTTACAAGGAGAAGTGGATGACTGTTCGTGCAAGGTAGAAAGCCTGGATTCCCTGAATAACAACAAAATTTACCCCAGGCTGAAAAGTTTGATGACCAACAACTATTTCAAATATTTCAAGGTGAGTTGACATTTTGTGTTATTATTTTAAATATAAATCTTTGCGATTAATTAAAATCTCAACACATTATATTTATATTAGTAACAAGTTTGAATCAATTACAACAACAACAACAACAACAACAAAGTCCCTGTGAACATTATACTTTCACTTTCTACCATTTCAGTGCTTTTGAAGTTGAGAAATGTTTTTGCTTTCTTGTCAGTGTTTCATTTGTTTATAAAGGAGGAAAAAATACTTCAGTGCTGTTTGTAACACTGATTTAACAGTCACAACTCGTTGGTTGTGTTGTCTTCTTTAAATGTCATAATCTTTATCACGAACAGGTCAATCTTAAAAAAAGATGCCCCTTTTGGACAGATGATAGCCGCTGTGCAATGAAGGACTGCCATGTCAACGTTTGCGAACCGGTCAGTAGGATCTTCATTTTTGTACACATTCGGGGGGTGGGGTGGGGGGGGGCTGGGGGGAGGAGGAGTGGGTGGATGGATATAGATTGCATTTGGCTGTTGTATTTCAGTGAAAGTTCAACAGCTTCTGTGGCCTAGCTGACATCTTTTATGTGGTTGTTTTTGACATGGAATTTAATGTCCATGTTAACAAAAAAACTAAATTATCTGAACCCTCTGGCTTTGATATTCTATTATCAACAGCTGTTGTCTGTGAGCAGTGTTTGTCTGGCTGAATACAGAGGAACCCCCCCCCCCCCCCCCCCCCTCATTTTTTAAATTTTTTACTAAGACCTTCAAATATATGCATAAAATCAAAGAGGTAAATTTACAGTAATTATGAACACGAAAATCAAGGTCTTTAAAGGTGGCAGGAAGTACGTGGGTCTTGATTAAAAGGGGGTTCCACTGTAGAATCAAAAGATTTTATCTTTTGTTCGCATTGTCCATTATGTTCACAGGTGATAAATTGTACATGTAATGCATGATGACAACAGATTCTGGTTGATAAACCCACCATGATGATTATGTATCAGGTACTAGAATACCAAGATGTGTGTGGAAACTGATGCCTGAATCCTTTTGCCACTGTATTTTATTATTGGCTTATGACCAATCAGAGAACAGAATTTGTGGTGTTTTTTGTTGTTGTCTCTGTGACTGCATGAGATTGAGAAACTTGCTGAAATCTGTTCAGCCAACAAAAACTTGCTGAGTTCTGTTGTGCAACAAAAAAACTTAATGAATTCTGTACTAGAAAACAAAAACTTGCTGAAGTCTGTAATGTGCAACAAAAGCTTGCACAAATCTTTATGTCAACTATAAATAAAACATGCTTTGATATTTTTGAGTCACTTGAGAAAAAGTGACTCTATGTAATCGGTCAGTGTTAGTCTGTCCGGCCGGCCGTCCGGCCGGCCGTCCGTAGACACCACCTTAACGTTGGACTTTTCTCGGAAACTATCAAAGCGATCGGGCTCATATTTTGTTTAGTCGTGACCTCCAATGACCTCTACACTTTAACGATGGTTTCGTTGACCTTTGACCTTTTTCAAGGTCACAGGTCAGCGTCAAAGGAAAAATTAGACATTTTATATCTTTGACAAAGTTCATCGGATGTGATTGAAACTTTGTAGGATTATTCTTTACATCAAAGTATTTACATCTGTAGCCTTTTACGAACGTTATCAGAAAAACAAGGGAGATAACTAGCCTTTTCTGTTCGGCAACACACAACTTAACGTTGGGCTTTTCTCAGAAACTATAAAAGTGACCGGGCTCAAATTTTATGTGAACGTGACTCATTGTGTTGTGAATAGCAATTTCTTCCTGTCCATCTGATGCCTCATATAATATTCAGAACTGCGAAAGTGACTCGATCGAGCGTTTGCTCTTCTTGTTTCATTCTGTTTCTTAATGTTTTCCCCCTTTCTATGTGTGATCGGTCACTGACAACTTTCCATCAGCAGGTAGAGGTTGCATTGTATGAGCATTGTATGAAACATATACATTTCTCAGTAAAAGCTGTGACCAGATATATTCTTACGCATGAATGTATATCATTATCTTGTTTTTCTGGTTCATTGATCAGTAATACTTCAGTCTGATACACTGTTGTGCTGGAAACTGATTGATATGCCATCATGGACAGGCATACAATGCAAAACAATACAATACAACTTTATTGTCTGATTTGTCGATACAAAGAGACATTTTTCATTTAGGTAGTTAAAAAATATGTACAGTAAATGTGACAGGGAGACTACCGTCGCCCTTCACAGCAGACTCTGCAGAGTTGTTCGCCTTTGAAGTAGGCAACACCTGTGGATTGTAGAGTTCTGTTTGTGATGGGGTCTGGCGGCTTTTGTCTCTCTGTATGTTCATGGATTCCTTTGCGAATGCATAACAGTTTTTATAGGGCTTAGAAATAAGCTCTAAAATTCTCAATCCTGTTTGATTGGACTTCGCCTCCAAAGGTGATTGTGGTGTTTTGGCACTCAGTTACATAAACACTGCTTCAGTCATAGCAAATAACTTAACAGCTTAGTACCAACACCACAGTCAGTGGTAAAACACACCTTCACTCCACACATCTTATTAACCATTCAGCAGGCCTGAAAGTGGCGAGTATTTTACTCGCCATGGCGAGTAGAAACATGTAAATGGTGAGTATAAATGTTAATCCACTCGCCAAATGCTAGTAAAGGTTCTGAAACAAATGGTTGGTTTGGCGAGTAAAAAGACTAAAATTTGCTCTCTGGCTAGTAAATTATGAGAAGTACTAGCCAAAGGCGAGTACCCCATTTTGTGGACTTTCAGCGCTGCTCAGTATACCCACATTCAATCCAGTCAACCACACAGACCCACACAAATTCTATCAAATTCACCTTTGAGCATTGGTGATTGTGTCAAAAGAAACAGATTTTCAAATGCGTATAAATATATATATATATCCGTTCTTGGTTATTGTGTTGCAGGATAGTGTGCCATTTGCTGACAAAAAAGAAAACAAGCAAGAACCTGAAAACAAGGTATGGCTCATGTAGATAAAGAGACCAAAAATACTGTATTTGTTCTTCTGCTATGGCCCATGTATATGATGTAGCTTATAGATATAATATGTTTGATTGAAATGTGTCTTTTTCAGTGCGTGATATGTAAACAGGATCTGGAACTGTTAGTCAACTTTTTCGCAGTTGAATATCTCATGCTTGACGGACTAAATGTCGTTATATAGAGGAGAACAAAACTGTTTAAAAGTGTGACGCAGTTGGTGATTATGTATTTCTTAGATATTATTCCATTTACTGTATTGACAAACCTGGTTTCATCGTGGAGAGAATTTTTTGTAAATAAGAAAATGAGTACATGTACTTCTTTGGTCTTTTTTCTGACATTATGTAAATCAGATGTATGCAAATCAGCATCTCAGCTTTTACATTGTTCTGTGGCAGTATTCCAAAGAAGCTCAGAATGGGAACCATGCCAATTGTGAAGAAGAGAGAGAACTGGGTGCCCTAGACACTTCATTAAGGTTTGCAAATTCTCCCCCCCCCCCCCCCCCTTTTTTTTGTTTTTGTTTTGTTGTGTGTGTTTCAGGGGGGGGGGGGTAGCTCTGTACTAACCAAAGAACAGACCTATTGTAATTTTATTTTGGTCTGCTTTGTTTTCCTCTTCCACATATTAATGGAGGAGATGTTTAAGTGTGTATTGTGATAGTCAATCAGTGATTGTAAAAGGGAGGGTGGGTGTAATGTGTTTTTCTGGTCAGAGCAGACATCTTTCATTCTAATACAGCATGTATGGCCCCCGGCTTGAGTGGCCACCTGCCAGGAGAAAGTGGCGAGCCCAGTTATTACTTGCATCTGAGGCTTGATTTGACTGATAAGGATGACATATTATTGGAACACATGCTGTGGTCTATCAGCCTATACAAATAAAACGCAATAGAGTTTAGCTTCTAAGGATGTCAACGTCACAGCATCTATGCAGAGTAGGATATACACTTTGAAAGACTTCGGTTAAGTTTAATACTCAAATGTACTGGACTTTATGGACAGAAGTGGGCTTGATCCGTCATTGTGTGCAAGGGATTTGCTGATATTTTGAACATCCCATGACAAAATGGACACTGTTTTATATATTTGATGTTTTGTGGCAAAGTAGAACAAAATACAGATGGAGATTTCTCTATTTACAGTGATGAAAGCAAGAAGAAGTTCAGAGAATGGAAGGCGTATGATGACTCCCTGGATATGTTTTGTGAAATTGATGGTGAGTAAAACAAGAATACAGTGGAACCCCCTTTTAAGACCTCAAAAATGGGAGAAAACCAGGTCTTCGGGGGGGGGGGGGGGGGGGGGGAGACAGTCTTCAGACTGTGGTAAATTTACAGACATTTTTATCGGGAATTCTTCAGAGCTTGAGGTTTAAGGAGAAAGGGGGTCATAAAATGTGGGTCTTTGAGTAGGGGGAGGGGGTTCCACTGTACAAGCATGTATATACGTTCATGTATCTGTTTCTTTATCTTGGTATGCTTGTATTTCTATCTATTTACTTTTCTTTTCTTTTTTTTGCAAGGGGGTGGGGGGGGGGGCTTATATATTACTGTTATACATTGTATTTTCCTATTTAATTTGATTTTATAAAAGAAAAGATTGTGAAGTAGAAGTACAGTATGTGTGTGCAAGCAAGAATATTAAAAGTATCATGATTGTCCTTTTTGTGCAGATGAGCATTCGGCAGACGTGCAGTATGTCGACCTGCTCAAAAACCCAGAGAGGTACACAGGCTACAAAGGTGCATCTCCACGACGCATTTGGCGTTCTGTGTACGAAGAAAACTGCTTCAAGTAAGAGTGACTGTTTTGCTGTCGTTTATCAAGTACAACAATGGTTTCAAGTAGGAAAGTAGATTTAGTGTAGACCCAGTGTACTCCCACATTCACACATCTGTTCCACCCTTATTCTTTCTGCACTAGTGACATCATTAGAACTGATCATCATCTGTTTTAACTAGTACGCCTAGTTGTCTACTGTCTGCAGTGCACCCTCTTATCAGTAGAAAAAAGGCTGCTTATTAACTGAATAACACAAACCATTCGTAGACCTAACTTTTGATGAGTTACTCTCAGTTAACTACCCGCATTGTAAAGTTAAGTTCGCTTGACACAGGGCTAGGTGATGACATGGGGGGATGTGTTTGCAAAAGCATGCTAAAATGAACCTTTTGCACTTTTTATTGAAGTTAAACAACAATGTGGATGAAACCGTATGAGGTTTAGCTTCTTGTTACACGAGAGACTGAGGACCAGTCTCTTTAATCAGTGTAGAAACAATAGAAGAAATATGCCTTTCTTTCTGATGGTGTGGATCAGCATGTACAGTAGATCTACCACCAAACGGACGTCACGCAAGTTAGGGGCAAGTTCATATTCGGAGGGGTAAGGTCAATCTGTTACATGTTTTTGCGTTCAAGATTCAATTGAATTTAAAGTAACACAGTCTGTTCATGCCAAATTCAAGCATAACTACAATATCATACTGTTGCTTGTCAATGGATAAACATGTGTACAGAATCATCAAGAAAGTTGAAGTCATGAAAACTGGGTGATATTGAAAGCTGATACCTCAATAAAATTGGTATCTGACCAGAGAGTTTGTAAGATTATCCGATTTGGCATCTGAAACGTAACAGTTTTGAGCCGCCAATAACTCACAATGGTTACAAATGCATAGCCTGTTTCCGAGTGGAAATGGAATTTATATGAAGATTCTGCACAATTTTGTGTGAAGCTAAACTGGAAGTCACACTCACACAATGAAAATAAGGTGAAACTTTTGCAAAGTGAGCAAAGAAAATAGATTCTTACTTGACCAGTCCACTCAGTGCAGTCTATCCAAACAGCTCAAAAAAGTATGCGTGGTCATTCATCTTTTTTGTTGCGTTTACTGACAGTGTTGTTATGGAAACAATCACAGTTCGCTGATAGATTTCCAGAGCAAATCTCCAATAATCATGGAACCAATTATTGAACTCAGCTGCATTCATTCTGTAATGCATTGACCATTGTCGATATTCGTTCCATAAATCTCTCATTGCAATTTGATGTTCAACTTAACTCTCTGCCTCCAGTGACATGGGAAGTAACTCAGTCGATTTCGAAATTTAAAGTATTGTAGCAAAGTAACCACAGTGAGTTTTCCGGAATTATAAATGCACAAACAATGCAGGAAGCCTGTTCAAATTAAAACAAAAATCATTTCATTTTCTCTATTATCCCAATGCTGGGAAAGCATACATCATACGTAGCATTGTGTAGGACAGACATTTTAGGTTCTTCCAAGATCTGCAAATGGATTTTGAGCAGGCGATATTGGGAGCTCGCTCTGGGAGACATTGTGTTCAATTGTCAAGAATGAGCATGACTTGTTAATACAGTGGAACCCCTCTCTAGCGACCTTGAAAATGTTGACAAAAAGCGGTCCTTATGGAGGGGGGTCCTTACAGAGGGAGGGGGCGGGGTCAGGAGGCCACAAAGAAAGTCACCTCAGATTTTCTTAAAAAAAGAAAACAGAGAAGTTTGAGTTGCTGATGACCGTTTCCTCAAGCAAACTGCTTCGATTTCATGTTTGACATTGTCGATGGTGTCCACCAGTTCTGGTGCATGTTTCAATGCAAAAAGAGTTAGTTTCTGAGCAAGCATTCTTTACAGCAGTCCCTGCAATGATGAAGGCCCTCCGAGAAAGAGAGTGAAAAATCGGCCACCGTTCTCAGCATCACGTATCTGTGTGTAATCTCTTTCATTGACAAGATACTCTTGTTTCCCCCAGCCTTGACCAGTGAGTCGGTTACCTAATCTGTGAACCCTTCAGTTGTGTTGCTTTGTCAAAAGTTAGACACAGTCAACTAGTTTTGCTCTGAGTGAACAGTGCAGCTGGCCTCAATTAACCTCTCTGGCCACAGCACCAAACAGTACATGGCTGGGGGGAGGGGAAGAGAGAGAGGGGGGGGGGGGGGGGTAGCTGGCTAAACTCAGTGGGGTGTCCGGTGTCACTGCATGTCAGCAGGAAGAGCATTGGAGAGAAATAGAGAGGTGTACTCTTCCAAACAATTTCCAAGGATCAGTTGTCAGGGCTTTGGGTAGTCAGTGAGGGAGAGTGAGAGCGGTGTTGTGTACAGTTTATTTTCGACTGAAGAGTGAAAAGTCACTGCCACAAGATCGGCATGCAGTCAATAAAGCCAGACAAAAAGAATGATTATGACATGCGGCTCAGTCTATCTGCTGTTTTTTTTTTTATTCAAACTGGTTTTCAACGCTTATTCTCACAAAGCATCTGCACACCTGCCTCTGTGCTGTGTTTGTGTGGCTGCTTTCCTATGATGTCAGTGCATGGTGAGTGCGTTCACTGCCTTGTCACCACTTTCCCACCTTTTCAGAATGTTTTCTTTGTCTTGGATAATTCTTTGAATTTGCGATTTTCCAACATCAAGACTTTTTGCAATCGCAATGGCAGTTTCTCCCTTTTTGTGTCTGTTCACAACATTCACTCGATTTTCGAGAGTTTTTCTTTTCTTTGTAGACGCCATGTCGATCTCCACTGCTCTCCTGTCCAAAGACTGTCTATTCTGACTGAATTGAACGGTGTATGTTGGTCACGTGAGTTTGTTTTCTCGATGATTGGTTTGTGATGTTTACTCAGCCCACCCAACCATCACACCTCTCAGCGGTTTAGTGCCTTTGCTTATGCGAGACGGTTATAACTGGTTATAACCGGTTTGTCAGTGATGCATTACCTGACTGAGAGTCTTGGCTTTGTCTGACAAAGTCGTTACACAAGCTGTTAGGTCGGTCCTTAGACGTTAGAGCGGGGTGGTCGCTACACTGGTGACAACTATATAAGGAAACACATCGGTTAAAAAAAAAGGGGGTCGTTGTGGCGGGGTAGTCGTTAGAGAGGGGGGTCTTTGTGAGGGGTTCCACTGTATGACTGTTCATCGCCTTATAAAATGTGTGTTGAGGGTTGTTTTCATGATCTGTTCCTAATGCATGGGTTTGGTTTCATCAAATGTGTTTACACATGTTTTCAAGGGATTGTCATTTATGAGATCACTTCTTTGGTTTTGGCACAGTACTGAAATAAAGAGGTATTGAAAACAAATAAAAACCATTACGAATGAGATCTGAACATCTTTGGCTCCATTTACATGTATTTTTAAAGAAATGTACAGTTCTGGAGGTTGTCCTTGTTAAGCGACATTGTTACATCCAACAAATGAAAGGTATATGGAACCTCTAGTTTTAAGATTTCTATTTTGCTAAGGCAATAAATTAAATCACCAAAAGAATAGATGCTTTCACCAAAAGAATTGCTTAGTTAGCAAAAGATATTCAAACAAAAAATCGGATGTTTTCACCCACAAAACAGATGCTTCTAGCAAAAAACCGATTGATTCTACCAAAAAAAGAAATGAGACTTGCAAAAGAATTCTCAACAAAAAAACGAATTATTTCAACTACAAAATAGCTACTGTCAGCAAAAAATATAAAGTTTAGTGTACTTTCAGAGACAAAATAGTGTCACTCCATATCATAATCATAATTGTACGTCCAAAGAAAGTTAAATGAAAATGATAAAATCAGTGTACAGAGCAGCCAAGATCAGTGTGTTCACTGCCTGATAAGCGCTGGTCTAGACAGCTTTGGGCGCCCGCGCTTTCGCTTCTGGCCGATTGGGATGGTCTTGGCCTGGGCAGGGGGTTTGGTCACCTCCAGACGAATCTCAATGCCCATGGAATGATGACACACGTAGCACTTGAGGAACTCCGGACAGTTGCAGAAAAACTGATTGTTTTCGTCGATCGTAATCTTCCACACCGACCTCCGACATGTGGCATACTCCTCGAAGTCAGCCCAGTACGATGATTCGGGATGGCAGTCTTCAGCTCCTTTTCCAGGGTTGAAGATCCCACGAAGATCGTGTTCCCAGTCTTCAGCGACTCAGCTGGTGACGTTGCCGACTGAAACGCTGTTGTCCACATTTTCAGTGTGCGATGTGGTGCTTCGGCAATCTCGGTGTGCTCTGCGGTTGCATTTGGTGCTCGTTCCATAGACCAGTTCTTTACAATGTCATTCTCAACAACTCCGAGAAATCTTGACATTTCCAGCCTCTCTCTCAAAGTGTTTCACTGTGTTGGAGAATGACTATCCATTTCTTTTGTTGAAACTATATTTTCTTTTGCCTGAAGTAGTCAATCTTTTGCCTGATTATATTTTCTTTTGCCTGAGTATATTTGCTTTTGCCAGTTTATTTAATTTTTTGTTCAGACAGCAATTCTTTTGGCGGATCAAATTTTTTTTGGGTACTTTAATTCTTTGTCACTCAAGCCATCTTTTCTTTTGGTGAAAGCATCTATTTTTTTGGTAGAACCGTCTCTTCTTTTGGTTCATTAAACGGGTGCCTTTTGCTAACATTTAAACCTTTCTCACCATGCGAAATTAAGCTGAAGTCAAGGGCATTTTGAAGAAAACCTGATATCAATCAATCAATCAATCAATAGGAAGCTTATATAGCGTGTATTCCGTGGGTACAGTTCTAAGCGCTTGTCGAAGAGTTGTCAACACAGGACTAACAAAGAAACTAACATCTACAGACGGACACGAACCCTATCACACACTAGCAAACCCTGATAAACATACAACAAACAACTGTTTAACAACAATGTACACATCAATAGCTAGGTCCAAACAAAATAATATTAAGCACAAAGAAAACACCTCTCACAGAGCACAGATATAGCTGTTCAAGAATATACATTCAAACAAATTTCCAGATAGGGGATTTCTTGTTACATATACATACATGTACCTGTTTTAATTTGACACACACATTTCTCCTTTACCAATGTTCTCTGAACCACCTCAGATTCATAAGATCAAGAAAAAAATGCATGAGGCATATTTGTTATGCTTGTTAATGTTAGTAAAGATTCAGTGCTTCTTTTTAACAAAGTGATCTATTTTAACTGTTACCATCTTTCTCATCTGTTTTGAAGGTACATGTATGAGTGTTGCAAACTATGCTGCATGAATGTTGTCAAGTTTGTCTGAATTTGTTATTTACGAGTTTGTTCAATTTGTGTAAAAAGTCTTCATTAACAAAGTTATATTGAACAACTTTTGCAGAAGGTGAGTGGGACAAAGACATGATATTAAGGAAGTCAGAAATGGTGCTATTTTTCATCACCCTATTTTGCCTTTGATTTCTGCACCGTTCAGTTGCTTCATTCCTGGGTTAATCTCTGTTTTCTAACTCCAGTCTGATAATTTTTCCTTTCAGTTACATTTAACATATTTTGGTAACTATGGTCCATGACTTTTTTTTAATAAGTTAGGATAAAAGAAGTCAAAAATGTTTGTTTTAGTCAATAATTTCTTTGAATATGTGTGGTTTCATCTAACTGTACAGTAAAAGCAGATCTATAATTTGTATCCTACAGCTTCTATCTTTCACATTTCTTTTTTTCTGTGACTTTTTCTCTAGCTGTAATAGTTTTGTATTCAACTGTATCATAATTTCAGCGTTTTCTTATGATTTAAGCGGTGTAATGTTTATAATGTTATCCAGGTGAAAGAGAAGGTTAATGTATGTATGTCAGAGAGGAAAGATTGATTATATAGGATAGTCACCCATTGCACTTTCACACTATTCCTACACCTAGACAGCCTTCAGTCCCGTGTTATGGTTATAGGAGAAATAGATTTTGCTGTGTGTTGCAAGTTTCTCATCATCTTTTTTTCTATGGGTGCAGTTGCCTTTTGTTGGAAGACAGAATCCCAGCACTTTGATTAGCATTCCGGTAGACAGTGTGCTCGAACAAAATGAACGTCTGAGCTATAAAGAGTTACCATCATCTCATGGTATTCAAGGGTGCAATAAATTGTATGGCAGTCTAAAATATATATACTACAATTAGCGGGCGGGGATGTAGCTCAGTCGGTAGCGCGCTGGATTTGTATCCAGTTGACCGCTGTCAGCGTGAGTTCGTCCCCACGTTCGGCGAGAGATTTATTTCTCAGAGTCAACTTTGTGTGCAGACTCTCCTCGGTGTCCGAACACCCCCGTGTGTACACGCAAGCACAAGACCAAGTGCGCACGAAAAAAATCCTGTAATCCATGTCAGAGTTCGGTGGGTTATAGAAACACGAAAATACCCAGCATGCTTCCTCCGAAAACGGCGTATGGCTGCCTAAATGGCGGGGTAAAAAACGGTCATACACGTAAAATTCCACTCGTGCAAAAAACACGAGTGTACGTGGGAGTTTCAGCCCACGAACGCAGAAGAAGAAGAAGAAGATACTACAATTACCCATGCTTATCTGTTGGATGTGTGGTCATTTGTCTTTCACGCTTTTTTCTCCTGCACATTGATCATTATTCATTTTCATCCACCTTCTTACAGTTTCATTTTATCAGCAGTCACTGTTGGATAGTCTGTTTTTAGATGTTGTGTATTTAACTTATATTTTGGTGTGAGACATTGATCATTACATTCACTCAGCATGGCATTATTTATAGTGTCAGTTTTACTGGTACTTCAGTAAAGTACTTTAATGTGTCATCATGGTACAATATCTGTATCATGTGGAATATATATATATATATATACATAAGAACCTGTTAAGTTGTCTCATCTTACTTTTTTCATTTTGGGTTTTACTAGGGAAAGTCTTCATCAAATTCTGAGGTGAAAAAACTAACAGGTCAAACTTATTGCTCACTTAAAAAGTGCAGATTAAGTTATACAAATGTTTTGCTTTTTGAGTCACTTGAGAAAAAGTGACTCTATGTAATCGGTAAGTGTTAGTCCGGCCGGCCGGCCGGCCGGCCGTCCGTAGACTCCACCTTAACGTTGGACTTTTCTCGGAAACTATCAAAGCGATCGGGCTCATATTTTGTTTAGTCGTGACCTCCAATGACCTCTACACTTTAACGATGGTTTCGTTGACCTTTGACCTTTTTCAAGGTCACAGGTCACAGGTCAGCGTCAAAGGAAAAATTAGACATTTTATATCTTTGACAAAGTTCATCGGATGTGATTGAAACTTTGTAGGATTATTCTTTACATCAAAGTATTTACATCTGTAGCCTTTTACGAACGTTATCAGAAAAACAAGGGAGATAACTAGCCTTTTCTGTTCGGCAACACACAACTTAACGTTGGGCTTTTCTCGGAAACTATAAAAGTGACCGGGCTCAAATTTTATGTGAACGTGACTCATTGTGTTGTGAATAGCAATTTCTTCCTGTCCATCTGATGCCTCATATAATATTCAGAACTGCGAAAGTGACTCGATCGAGCGTTTGCTCTTCTTGTTATTCAGGTTATATTTGACAGTGCAGTGTGCATGACTTGACTTCCTGACTAACACAGTTTTAGAAATCAACAGATAAATGGAGATCAGACCTAAAAAGAAAATAATAAAGAAGTACATTTATTCTTTACAAAATTTACGCAATACATTTTTAGACCATGAAATAATGTTTAAGAGTTATTAAGAGAGAAATGCACACATTTTACAGAAGTGCACAGACAGCTCTTTCCCTTAATTCTGCTAGTTTGCCTATAACGTAAGAAAACAACAAAAATCAACATGTGCACATGTACGCACTAATTCACCTGTGTAATGAAAACTTTGCAAAGGCTTTTAACTTTTCTGCCTGTTTTATCAGTTTGCCAGGTTTTACATGAAATCCATTTTGAAACATTGTTAGAATGGATAGTGTTCAAGCTTTGAAGTCAGTACAATGTCATGCTGAGATTAATTCAAAGCCAACACTTTGTCTTTTGGTCGGCTTTACAGTTAAACATGCTTTGAATGTTGAAATGATAGTCCTCTTCTTCATGTTTTACAGCCATGGTGCACTTTTACTGTTTCTTTTCATCTGTTTTGATTTGACCGGAGTACATGCATTTTCATGCAAAGTTTTGTCTTTTTGTATGAATTTGGAGTATAGATTTCTTAATGTGATACACATTATCATGTACCTCTGGTCAATTCATGTATTGAAAACATTTCACACATATTAGTTGCTTTCTGTGTTTCATGAAATCATCCAGAAAATGCTTTTGTTGGAGTTGTGTGTTAGATATGCTGGTGTAAATTGTCGGAGTTGTGTGTTAGATATGCTGGTGTAAATTCACATTCATGACTGACCTTTCAAATAATTTGTGTCTTTTTGTAGACCCGCTAAGCCTGTAGCCTACGGACCAAGGGACGACAAATTGTCAAGTGAGTACTACAAGGAAACATTGAATTAAAATTATTTTAATGGCCGGGGTCCTCAGCACTTTATCTCTATACTGTTTAACATTGACAGGCAATTGTAGTCAAAGGGATTAGTCCACAAAGTCTGTACTCACATTGTATTTTCATTTGACCTTTCCTTTGACTGTTTCCCATCTTTCTGTTCTTTGTGGCCACTCATAGTATTGCCCTGGTCAGTGCTCGCAGTGCTTTATTTTCTGGCTGTAATTTAAGTAGATTGTGATGCATTTCACAAATGTATTTATATCGTACTGCATGTATGAATTATGTGTGCATGCTGTGAATATGAAAACTAGCCCTCTACAGGCATGAAAAGCTTTTTCAAAGTTTTTGGGTTTTTTCACAGCATTATTAATGTATCAGCTTGTGTTACCTGTCCTGAAGTTTTGTTCTTGTGTGCAAACAGCTGGGAATGCAAATGCATAACTTTCATTTTAGACCACACGCAGCAATTTTAGATCATAGATGTTATGTAGGTTACTATTTCTTTTTATAACATTAGATACGATAATTTGAAGGCTTATACCATCATCAATCAAAAAGGAAGAAAGGTAAGTTATTGGAATCTGTAATTTTTGACAAAATTAGATGCATTTTTTTTTCTCAAAGATTAAACGTTCCAATGATTAACCTTTCTTGTTATTTGATTCTGGATCAGTTGTGATTATAACTAGTAAGTTAGTGTCTTATAGATATGATGAATACTTAGACTACAGATGTCAGATTGGGGGCACATGTTCCAAACTAGGTTGTGCTGGTCACAGTAAAACTATAAAAAGACAAAAAAAGAAATATGTATCATATCAGTTCCTTCCACAGTCTGACATTAGCTATCAATCATTTATTACATTTTTTATTACGTACTGCTATTTCAGAGATGACAATGTTGAAAGGACCAGCTAGACACAAATATTTCCTTCTTTTTGTTGAACATAAAGTGTATTGAGACCATTAGCTTCTTTATTTTGGAAACTTGAATTAAATTAAACCTTGATCATAGTTTGGAAAGGCAAATACTAAATTCAGTTTCATAGTGTGCGTATTCCTTTGAAAAGAAGATAACATCAGGTGCTGCATGTAGCACATGTTGAAATAGCATTTACGGTAGTTGTTAAAAAATCTGGTCTTGAACATTTTCACAGATGACTGTTTGCAAGGTATTGTACTGTTACTGTTTCTGTTTGAACTTTTTTTCTTCTCCGTTTTGCTATTTCAGATGTATGGTCCAGCTTGTTTTTCTACTTATTTTCCTGTTGTCTTAAAAAAAAAGTTATTTTTATTTTTTTCTCAAGTCACAGTGAAATGTTTTTGATTCTTTGATTCTACTACTGCAAGACTGGGAAATATTTAGTCCTCACTCTAGCTTCCATTTCTATTGTATTACTTCTTATTGAGGTAATTTCAGCTATTTGCTGTTGCACAGTTTTATTTCTGTACTTTTTAAAAAAATTTACAATACAGTAGTTGTTTTGAAATGTTGTCTCTTTTACGGTCCTTTTCTTGTTCTCGGCCCTGACTATCAGACCATTTTTACATTTAGTCAAGTTTTGACTAAATGTTTTAACATAGAGGGGGGAATCGAGATGAGGGTCGTGGTGTATGTGTGTGTGTGTGTGTCTGTGCGTGTGTGTGTGTAGAGCGATTCAGAGTAAACTACTGGACCGATCTTTATGAAATTTTACATGAGAGTTCCTGGGTATGATATCCCCAGACGTTTTTTTCATTTTTTCAATAAATGTCTTTTATGACGTCATATCCGGCTTTTTGTAAAAGTTGAGGCGGCACTGTCACACGCTCAATTTTCAATCAAATTGATTGAAATTTTGGCCAAGCAATCTTTGACGAAGGCCGGACTTCGGTATTGCATTTCAGCATGGAGGCTTACAAATTAATTAATGACTTTGGTCATTAAAAATAAAAATCTGAAAATTGTAATTAAAATTATTTTTTTATAAAACGATCCAAAATTACTTTTATTTTATTCTTCATCATGTTCTGATTCCAAAAACATATAAATATGTTATATTCGGATTAAAAGCAAGCTCTGAAAATTAAAAATATAAACATTATTATTAAAATTAAATTTCCAAAATCGTTTTAAAAACTATTTCATCTTATTCCTTGTCGGTTCCTGATTCCATAAACATATAGATATGATATGTTTGGATTAAAAACACGCTCAGAAAGTTAAAACGAAGAGAGGTACAGTGAAGCGTGCTATGAAGCACAGCGCAACCGCTACCGCGCCAAACAGGCTCGTCACTTTCACTGCCTTTTGCCCTAGCGGCGGACTACGTTCAGTTTCATTCTGTGAGTTCCACAGCTTGACTAGATGTAGTAATTTCGCCTTTCGCGACTTGTTGTCTTTCTTGTTAAATGCTTTTTTGTGCCTTTTTCTTGTTTGGTCCTTTCAGTTTAATACTTTATTTTTGTATGTACATGTATACTTTTCCTGGCACATTTTACAATTACTTCTGGATGGGTTTATTCAGGCTTTTATTTTATATATATATTTTCTGATGGTTTCTATATATCTTTTGGGTGTGTATTTAAGAAGTTTGAAGATTACAAATTTGTTTTGCAGTGAAGCTTTGGCTTTGTTATTATTATGACATTAACAGAAGCAAGTATGCGGCATTTATCAAAACATGTACTTTGAATCGTGTATTCAGAAAGTGTCAAGTCTAAACAGGGAACAAACGAGCAGTAACACATTTTAATTTGTATATACATTCCAAACATGTTTAGCACAAAGACAAATCTAGAGCAGAATTATCAGTACATGTAGCAGTAGATATATATATAACTGAATACACCTGATGCCAGCCATTTGCAGCCATTTAGTGTTGGTTTCTGTATGGAATTTGCAGGCCATGTTCAAGTTTGATGCTTTTGGTTTCAAAGACATATACAGGAAGGCATGCAGGCTACTAAAGGCCCGGTCACACAGCCCACGCACGAAATTTGATCCTTACGCGATACATGCGCGATTTGCACATTTCATCAGTTTGTCTGACGTGGAACCTCCGTAGTTGTCCGCCGATGTTTGCCGGATCGGCGCTTTACGCGATTCCAGGTTTTGAGCAGCTAAAAACTCGGCTTCGCGTAAGAGTTTACGCAGTATTGCGCTGTTTTACGTAATTTCTGCGTAGTTTGCGTAGTTCTTACGCGAACAATGCGCGAAATATGCGTGGAATATCAGTGATCGTTCGCGAAAATGTTGCTGCTATCGCGTTCATCGACGACTTTCCACTGACGATTAGCAGACATATGACGCATGTTTTGCGCTTGTAACACCTACGTATCACTGAAAATCACTGAAAATCAGTTCATGCGCGAATCATGCGCGATTCATACGCAGTTCATTAGTGATAGTGCGCAGATTATACGTGGTTTTCTGTGGACCTTTGCGTGCCTATGCGCTGTAGTGCGTGGTTTGTTAGTGATTTTTGCGTGATCTTTCCGTAGTTCTTGCGCAATTCATTGGTGATTTTCATCGCGTAAATCAGCGAAAATGGTCAAATTCTCGACCGACAAGCACGCACAACCAAATTTTATGCGTGATTCATGCGTTTACGCGACTTTTGGGCTGTGTGACCGGGCCTTTATGATGGAAACATCCTGGTTTAAAGCACCCCATTATTTGGCACAAGATTCACTTCTCCAAACTAGTGTGTAAAATGTGCAAGCCTTATAATGTTGCTTTTATAGACTTCAGTGCTTTTCAGAGAGAAAAATAGTAGTAAACGAAGTGTACTGCATTCACTTCGGTAGGCGTAAGTGAGGCTAAAATTGGTTTCTGTTGTTCTCAGTTTGGCTATATTTTTGTTGCAAAGTATTTAAAAAAAAGTTGTCAAATAATGTTTATTCCAGGTGTTTGTCCTGTATAGATAAAGAGTGAGAGTTGTATTGCTCTGGTTAGTTTTGTTTCAAACAAAGTGCATCCTTTGCCTCTACAGTACTGAATTAAATGTGTTGCTGTCCAGTTCAAATGGTGATGCTCACTGTGATGGTATAGATCTGGCAGCTTTTACCATAAAAGAAAGAAAGATTCGGAAGGAACATTGTGCATTAAGGGAGCCCTTCAAAAAGCCAGCAATACCTATTGGCATTGTTTCTTCTCATTCATGGCATATATGGTGCGTCAGTCTGAGCGTTACTTTGAAAAAACACAAATGTTACAGCTGCGAGAAAATGCAAGGAGTATTGTTCATGCCTAGTGTGTCTTTATATTGTGTATATAATAATTGTTTTGCCTGTTTGACGTGTCACGCAGGTATGTGTCTGGAGAAGCGAACCTTCTACCGATTGATCTCCGGCCTGCACACCAGCATCAACATCCACTTGTGTGACCAGTATCTATTTCCCTGTGAGTATTGATATGTCTTTTTTTGTTACACTTTTTTTTAGCTTGATGTGGGAAACTTTTATTTGAAAGTAATTACATGTATATATATATATATATATAACGTATTACAATGGCATCCTGTCAGTATACATTACTAGATTTGTTGGAAGTGTAAATATGTTCACGCAAGTATTTAAAGTAAAGACAGGAGCAGAACACTCTTCAAAGTTAGATTAATTAATACATTTCTTTTTAAATCGGTTTTGGGAGAAAACCTGTTTAGTGTACACATGCACACATGCAAGAGACTTGATACAGATGGATTTACCTTACTTTTTTACTTTTGTTGCAATAAAGCCATAAATGCCTTCGGACCACCTGAGTGGGGACCCAATGTAAAAGAATTCAAGAAAAGATTCGACCCTGAAACCTCCGATGGACAAGGACCACAGCGACTAAAGAACCTGTACTTTGCCTACCTGGTGGAACTTCGGGCTCTTGCAAAGGCAGCGCCGTACCTTGAGCAGGTATGTCAAGATTGCACAGTGGGACCTCCCTTGTAATTCATCCAAAAATCGCTGAAAATCATGTATTGAAAACAAGACTCATAACTCATAACTCATAACTCATAACATTTTATTGATCCAACAAAGGAAATTAAATTGGTCATCAGCACATATAGGTCATTAATTAATAATTATAAAAGAATAAGAGAAGAAAATTCATAAAACCCATGATAACAAAAAAAAAAATATCTAAAACCCATGATAAGAGAGTCTTATATTGGCCACAGGAGCTTGTATCCAACCGCCGGTCGATCATTATTTACTCCTTTATCCCTACAGTCTCCTTACTACTACTATTCACTAGTGAATGGTAGTAGTAGTAAGGGTAAGCATGCAGGTGTAAATAATAAGCATGCAGGAGTAAATAATGATCGACCGGCGGTTGGATACAAGCTCCTGTGATATTGGCAGTAAATGTACAGATGGTATGAACAGAAAATCTCATAAATCAGGGTGGGGCGGGGATGTAGCTCAGTCGGTAGCGCACTGGATTTGTATCCAGTTGGCCGCTGTCAGCTGTACACGCAAGCACAAGACCAAGTGCGCACGAAAAAGATCCTGTAATCCATGTCAGAGTTTGGTGGGTTATAGAAACACGAAAATACCCAGCATGCTTCCTCTGAAAACGGCGTATGGCTGCCTAAATGGCGTGGTAAAAAACCGTCATACATGTAAAATTCCACTTGTGCAAAAAAGACGAGTGTGCGCGCGGGGGAGTTTCAGCCCAAGAACGCAGAAGAAGAAGATAAAGCAGGGTCTTTAAAGGGGGAAGCTCTGTAGGTCACCTAGCTGACCAGTTCATCATAAAGGATGGATCACTTTCACAACTCACTGATCTACGCATTACTTGACCATTATTCTTATCAAAAGTGTCATTCCTAAAGCGTAACATCAATTCCCAGCTGAAATGATAGATTATTTTTAATGTTTATGCGTCATTTACCATAGACTAGTCCAAATCCTGCTCCGTTAATGTAACTTTGCTTGTAATTGTTACATTTATTTTCTGCATGGATACAATCGTGAAATATTTATACAGTAAAACCTGTCTCTAACGGACACCCTTGGGGAATGGTAATAGTGTCCCTATTAGACAGGTGTCCCTTCTTCACAGGTGGAGGGGCCGGGGCAATATTTTACAAAGAGCACGTAAAATGAACAAGACACTTTTTCAGTTTTTGTCAGTCCTGTCACAGTATGTATTTATTGGATTGAACATGACTCACTGAAAATGTGAGTAAACAAATGATACATGTAGCAAACAACAACAACAACAACATATCCCACCTACCCCGTTCCCTACACTTACTGTGCATTCAAACTTACGCAAGTTGGACGTCACAAAGCTAAAAAATAGCTGACTCTTCATCAGTCATTCAACGGGAAATTCCGCAGTGTGTCTCGACCAAATTGGGTCAGCTCTTGTTTCATTCAGTTTTTCTAGTCTCAGCATAAATGCATGGAACAGTACAAAACCACTCCCATACCACGTTGTTCAGGTCTTCATATTGCGTTTTCCGACGTTTTTTGGTCGATTCGCGCACCTGACTTCCACTCCTTCATCACGTCTTCTTTTTCCGATTTGATCCTCGCGATCTGTGTTTTACCACATCCCATCTCCTTCGCCACATCTCGGCATGATTGGCCGCTATCTAGCCGTTTTTTCAAGGCAGCAACACGCTGCTCTAAAATCAACGCTTTTCTTTTTCCTGCTGGAGATTCCATTTTCAAACACAGTAGTCTACTGTTGCTTTTGGTTGTGACTGTATCCACAATGCGGAAAAGCGAAAGTGAGCGAAAGTGAGCGAAGCGAAAGTGAGTGAGCGAAAGTGGGTCTCCATCTAAACAAGCCACTGATTGGTCAGAAAAGGGACAGAACAACCAATCAACAACCATTTGTGCTACGGCTACGGCTGCCGAGCACTGACTGCATAACAGTCGAGTTTTCGAAGTTGCGTTTTTATGTACGTTGTGTCCGTTTGTGACAGTGTTTACACTTCCTACGGTCCGAAAAATCGTGTCCGCGTCCGTAAGTGGCAGGTGTCCGCCCGTTAAAGGTTAGTTATTGTTGAAATCGTGTTCGTGCCATGATAAACTGTCCGGATGTAGCAGGTGGCCGTTACAACAAGGGTCCGCTAGACTCAGGTTTTACTGTATTGAATTTTTAAATAATGTTTTTTTAATCATGTGGATACAGGTTTTAACTAGTATTTTTTCTGTTGCAGGAAGAATTTTTCACCGGCACTTTTGGTCATGATGATGAAGTTCGACTGGCTGTGCATGACTTTCTCCAAGTTGTGAGGTATGCCCATTATATATCGCCACTAAGTGCACTGGCTCACACGTAACCAGAAAATTCTGGAACGCTGAAGAAGAAGAAGAAGATGACTAGTTTCCTTCATTTGCAGGAGATGAGCATACATTTTAGCAGCAAGTATTTCAGAAAACCTTGTATTTTCTCCTTCTCAGATACTGTGATGCCCTCTGATTTTAAAAGTTTGTGTTTCTGTTTACAGAGAATTTCCTGAACATTTTGATGAAAGCAAGCTTTTCCAGGGAAATTCTGCACAAACCAAAAAACTGAAGGTAAGAAAAGATTTGTTGCGAGCTGATGAAGTTTTCCTTCTTATTGATTTGGTTTTCTGGTACTTAATTTTTCATCTGCCCCAGATTTTTATTTTTATTTGAATTTTACCTCAAGCACAGTAAGATAGGAGGCAGGGGAGGGCTAGATCGAGGAGACATGTTATGCAACAAATCACCTGCTTACTTCTGATGATAATGTTTATAATGATGTTATTATCATAATAATGGTGATCATTTCTTTTTGGCAGATTGAATTCAGGGATCACTTCCGCAACATCTCCCGAATCATGGACTGTGTTGGTTGCGACAAGTGCAAGCTGTGGGGAAAACTGCAGGTTGGTTGTCTTTTTTCATCTCCCTCCTCTTTCCCTGCTCCCACCCAACCTCTGCCCCCCACCCCTCTCACACTCACCCTAGCTACCAACCCCTCCCCCTCCCCCACTCCCTTTGAAATTTGATGGGAAGATCCAGACACACATAGAACCTTCGACTGCCAAGGCTAATGCTTCGTTACAACCAATCCGCCTCCAGACAAACTACCAGACAGCAAGGGACTTGCCCAATGACACCGCAACTCACAGCTTGACGTTAGTGACAAGAGACGGTTGAAAAGTGGGCATAAAAAACACATTTATCATCAGTTGCACAAGTCTGCAGCTTTTCAATATTTATTCCAAATCAACCACTCCACACTGGCAAACTCTCTCCAATTCGTGGCATACTTCCTAGGTGCTGGGAATGGGCACAGCACTGAAGATCCTGTTTTCGGGCAGCTCCATGGGGCTGGCGTCAACAGTCAGTGCTGACTTCAAGGCCGACTTCCAGCTGACCAGGACAGAGATCGTGGCTCTCTTCAATGCGTTTGGCAGGTGAGTGTAGAGTGTTCAGTGCTTTTGTGAAAGCTTTTGTGCAGATAATTTATTTTTTATTTTTTTAGATGTACAGTAGCTGAAAGATTGTGTTTCACCTTCACTATTTTCATGTGTGATATTTTCCCAAGCATGCCCGCATGCACATGCACACACACACACACAAACACACACACACCCACACACACACACACCACTCAATCACACACACACACACACACACACACACACACACACACACACACACACACACACACACACACACACACCTTTATACACACCAAATTATCCTAAACATTTCCCCTTTTGACGATGTGTTTTAGGTTGTCAAGCAGTATTTATGCCCTGGAAAACTTCCGTGCCTTGATGAGGTGATGTCCCGACCAGAATTCCGCTTATCTTCAAAACCTAAGTTCAACACAAAGCCTGGTTTAAACATGTGCAGCTGGAGAGCTTCTTTTTTTGTTGTTGGTTGGAAAGTGCAATGTTCTGTTTACGAGTGGGTTGTCCTTTCTTTGAAAAAATGAGACAAAAGTGTTCGTCTTTGATAGCATCAGCAAGTCAGACTAGAGTCACCGTCTTTGACAGCATCAGCAAGTCAGACTAGAGTCGGATGTATAGCTTTCCTCTACACTCTCCATTTTCCATCAGCAATCTTCTTTATTTATTTGAATTACTCTTGTTTGATATTGTTTATGAACTCCTTTCAGAAAAGGAATAACATTAACAGGTTAGGTTTATTTTTGTGCTCATATACACTGACCACTCTTTTTACGGTAGATTTATGCGTTTGTCCTTTTTAAAACAAAATCTTATTTTGTCTTTTCCCTTTCATGACAATCTTTACGCCTTTATCTGTGGACACATTATGTCGTTGCTGTTAGATATTGTTTTTATATATTTTTGTACTCCGTAAAACATGCAGAGTGGATTCAGATTTGAACATTACCACTCTGTTATTATCTCTTTATTGTTCTTATCTTAATGTATGCTTTGACTGTGATATATTTGATCAGTGTTGTTGAATTAATAATGTTAAAGCACAAACACAAATTTATGCACAGTGATTGTATATATATGAAAATTACAGACTGAAATGGGCTTTCATGAGTTGGATATTCAAAGCCCAAAATATTTCTGATCACATTTCACATACATAATATGCAAGTGTGCAAAGATATGTATTCATGTTAGGTTCCCTGATTCCCCAGTTAATGGAGAAATTCAAAACAATCAATAATACAATTCTGCAGAACAGATTCTGTCCTTAAAGCATAAAGAGCACAAAAGATTTGTGCTGTAACAAGCATAGCGTTCAAACTGAGCCTTTGCATCCATGGCATCATCTATTTGTAGTGGCAAGCATAGCGTTCAAACTGAGCCTTTGCATCCATGGCATCATCTATTTGTAGTGGCAAGCATAATTGGTTTTCTTTTTGTCTTTTGGTGGTCCCATCATGAAAGTTGTTATAAGACTGAGCTTTCGAAAAAAAAAAAGCTTCTTCAAAACATTTTTTCAGAATTTTTTCTTTACATTTGAAAGCATATCCCCCATCTCCCAAGAAAAAAGAAAAATTATCACATCACATAATTTTCACATTTACCCATTGTTCCTATAATGCACAAGATGTTTGTCTGATTACTTATCAAGAGTTGTGAATGACCTGGTTTCCACAAGTCTGCAAGTGAGAGTGTATGTTTTATTGAGAGGTGAGCTTGAGAAGAAATGACCCTTCTCAGGAAATGGGCAGTCACTTTACCATCTCTCTGCTAAGACCTACAAACTTTTTCGGAAAATAGTTACAGGTTTCAAGCGAGAGGAGCGAACAAGACTGTATGAAATGAAGAGAAAATCTGTGAAAATGAAGACCCAAAAGAGAGAACGTCTAAAATCTAGAGAATTTGGGAACAAAGTTTCTACTGTGGTACTGTGCAACTCATTTTCCATGGCAATTACATTCCATTAAACTTTCCAGTAATTTGTACCTCACTCTTTTCCACAATCCAAGTACAGTAACTCAGTTTATAGAGACTCTGTTTTGCTGCTGCTTGGGTACGTGTTTGTGAATTTATTGGAAGGTGAATGTGAAGATGTGTGTTATCCCGGGTGTTAATGCTACTGTGTGTGAATCCTTGCCAATAATCGTGTGTCAGTTCTCTGATTTTATTGTAGATATGTGTTTGTAAACGATGTGTGTGTGTGTGATTTTAGCATTGAGCAGGGGTACTTACTTTTTGCTCTTGAGGAGGAACAATTAATTGTGAGCAATCTGATTTTCTGTTGTCTCATTGCCTTTGATGGGACAATTTCTCAAAGCCTACTGCTCTGAGTCATTCTTACACTAGAATCTCAGGTTATGATCTCGGCACAAAAATGTTATATAGCAATACCCAACTTAGGAGTTGTGAAGCTGTGTGTGTCTTTGAAAATGAGCATGGTATTTTGACACTCTAGCAATCAATAGATTAGATTAGTTGCATTTAAAGTAGTTTTTATTTATTTATTTGAGTTTTTTGCCAGGTTTGTTGTACATTGTAGTAAAGTGGCAATGTACTTCACATTGTGTCTCCTTTACTTTCAGGCACAGTCCTTGCGGTGTAAGGGATCATGGGCACCACCACAGGGGCTTGTATCCAACCGCCGGTCGATCATTATTTACTCCTGCATGCTTACCCTTACTACTACTATTCACAAGTAGTGAATAGTAGTAGTAAGGTACAGTAAGGATGAAGGAGTAAATAATGATCGACGGGCGCTTTGATAAAAGCTCCTGTGGCCACCACCACAGACCTGTCCACGGCTTTTACCTGTGATAACATCATCTTTCCACTTTGACTTTCATTCCATTCCAAAAATGAAATGAAAATTTAAAAAACGATCAAATTTACTTTATAAATTATTGTATTTTGATAACAAAAATGACCATAGGAATATTTAAGTATGGGAAGAAGTTAGACTTACGTATTTTATTGGAATTAGAGTTAAACATTAGACAGAAGTTGATGTTTTGTACAATATAAAGTTGATTATGTTATACAGAAAAAGACCAAGGAAGAAGGATGCTCCCCGCCTTAAAAAAAAACCAAAAAAACAACAAAAAAAACAATCGGGCAAAAAATATGGGTTGAACTTGAAGCATCCACTTTGACATATTCCGCTGCTCCCAGTGCGTATGTGGGATTTTGTGATGAATTATTTTTTGCAAGTAACACCTATGCCAATATGCAAAATTAATCCACACAAAAAACCAATCCCATTGCGCACACAAAGCAGCCAAGCTGTTTGAGTTTGGTATGTGTCCAAGCTGAAGGATGGTCATCTCATGCGTAAACACATGGATAGATCTGTGTTGGTGCACATCAACTCTTACACCAGAAAGACTGTACAGTGGAACCCCCCTTTTAAGACCCCCCAATTTAAGACTCCCTCCTTTTTAAGACCTTGTTTTCTCAGACTTTCTGTTCATTACCTCTGTAAAATTACCCCTATGTTAAGACTCCCTCCCTCCCTGATTTTCTCAGATGTTTGGAGGTCTTAAAATGGGGGTTCCACTGTAACTGTACCTTCTTCAGCTGAAATTATTTTGTCTGCGAGAACGTTGTGAACGATTTGTACGTTTCGGTATTTATAACACCAGGGCATTTATTCTGTTACGAATGGTAAAGCAGATGAGCCTTTTTTTTTAATTTTGGTTTGCAAGCAGCTACATTATGAATATGAAGCACAATATAATGATGGTTCAGTTCCATCACATATACAGTGAGCAACATATGCACAGGTTTACAGGGTGTCAATTAGAGTACAGTATTATGAAATTCATGCATGTACTACAGAGTTTTACATTTACTAGACTAAAATAGAAACCTTCTTGAAATTGAAACTAGATCAACTGACTTTGTGGGGTTTGTTGTTATTGGTTTTTCTTTATCATAATTATCCCAAGAAAAAAGTCAAACAACAGCTTAAGTTTCTTATGGGGAAGATAATCGGAGGGTTCAAAAAACACTGTAAACGTTGCAACCAAAAATTAAAGATTTTAACCACTTTTGGGGGGACCTAAAACAGTATATTGGTGGGGTCAATATTCCATTTAGCAGACTGGATGCTATCATCATTTCTGTCTGTCTACAGTTGAAGTTTCATTGTTGTCTATTGCGTGCCAAAGTGGATGTGAAACGGTGACTACTTCTTGTCAATCACACAGTGGTTTGTTTCCATAGACTGTATATAATTGTACATTCAAATGAGGACTGTATGCCTTTGGTGAGGTGTGTGTGTGCATGTAGTCATTGGTGTGTATTTTATGGAATAAGCTTTTCTGTCTCAAGTCAGATGTGCAAGTGTATGTGTGTGCATGTATACTCATTGGTATGTGTTTTATGGAATGATGTTTTTCAAGTTTGTTGTTGTTGCAAAACAGAACACTCGTTGTGATCAGATCTTGTACAGCAGGTTGTCTGGTTTCAAATGTCACAAGAGCTATTATCAAAAATTAATATGGGTTATTTCATTCAGTTGTAAGGAGATTGGACATTTCTATCTGTGTACCCGTGTCAATTTAATCCATGGGCATGGTTAGTCCATGTAAAGTTTCTTCAGCATTTAAAAAAAGCACTGAGTTAATTTTAGCTATCTAGTCCAAAGGAAGTTTTCACAAACTGTCCATAGTTGTCAAAGTTATAAATCAAACAGTATTCAATTTGTATTTAAAACTTGGGAGAGGAACTCATAAGATTATGAGAAATAAAGGAAGATTTCTTGATTGTGCCCTCAGCAGTTTTCAGACATTTATAAGCATCAATGTAAAGTCATTCAAGAGTTTTTGGTAAAGCATCCTTGTGAAGTTTACAGAGGTTCTGCTGTACTGACCAATAATAACAATACTGGTTGTCATGGTGCATTCTGATTACCTTTTGTGCTTTAATCTTAATGATGTACGCAGGTGCTGTGAGTGAGAAAACAAAATGTTTGTGAGAGCGAGATTGTGTGCTATATTGCTGATGTCTGGGTACAGTGAAATAAATCTTTTCTCTGAACTGAAAGCTCCTTTAACTTTATATCATCCATGTATTTGTCTATATGTGTGTGCGAGTGTCTTGTTCTGTGGTGAAGCAGAAATAATACAAACAAAATGTGATCAGAATGCTTTAATTATGACATTCGTTTTAAAAACAAGTTACAAGAGTAGCATTCTCTTACAAAGTTCTGTACACTGAAAATTCTTACACTAAGGTCTGTACACAGAACAATGGAAGTCCTCATGAAGAGATAACGATGGGACAAATACAGGTTTTAATGCAAAATAGTACAGCCAATGCAAATAAACAAAAGAACATCACATAATTATCGAACATCCCTTTTGTTTCACGTTCAGTTTTTCTCTGTAAGTAAACTACACTTGCATTTCTCTCTCTTTCTCTCTCTTCTCCTCTGTCTCTCAAACACACACACACACACACACACACACATCCACTTACAAGCTCCTCTTATCCTCTCTCACACTCTTCACCCCATTCTCAATATCCTTGCTGTCAGTCAGTTCTTTCTTTCTTTATTTATTTGGTGTTTAACGTCGTTTTCAACCGTTCAAGGTTATATCGCGACGGGGAAAGGGGGGAGATGGGATAGAGCCACTTGTTAATTGTTTCTTGTTCACAAAAGCACTAATCAAAAAATTGCAAGTTTGCAAAGAATGCAAGTTTCCAGTACAAAGGACTTAACATTTCTTACATACTGCTTGACTAAAATCTTTACAAACATTGACTATATTCTATACAAGAAACACTTAACAAGGGTAAAAGGAGAAACAGAATCCGTTAGTCGCCTCTTATGACATGCTGGGGAGCATGGGGTAAATTCTTCCCCCTAACCCGCGGGGGGATGTCAGTCAGTTATTGCTCATATCTATATATATATACAACTTGTGTCTGTGCGTGTGTGTGTGTTCGCGATGTACGGCCAAAGTTCTCGATGGATCTGCTTCAAATTTGGTGGGCATATTCAGGTAGACCCCGGACACAACCTGGTCGATGAGAATTTTCAACACGTGCTCTCAGCACGCAGCGCTGAACCGATTTTGGTTTTTCTGTTCATCTTCCCAGATCCATTCCCAGTAACTCTTCCTTATCTTCTCCAGTGTTTTGCGTTTATCTCCCTTCCTTCGTGTGGCGTCAATCCATATTCCATATTACTATTTTCAACACGTGCTCTCAGCACGCAGCGCTGAACCGATTTTGGTTTTTCTGTTCATCTTCCCAGATCCATTCCCAGTAACTCTTCCTTATCTTCTCCAGTGTTTTGCGTTTATCTCCCTTCCTTCGTGTGGCGTCAATCCATATTCCATATTACTATTTTTAGAAGGTCACTGTCCACAACGCTTTCATCCCGGCGAAGCCGGGTATTCCTCTACTTCTTCCCAGCGAAGCCGGCTATTCGGCTCTACTTCTTCCCGGCAAAGCCGGGTATCATTCGGCTCTACTTCTTTCCGGCGAAGCGGGTATTCATTCTAGTATTTACATAACCATGTACTTTTACTTTTACTTTATTTGGTGTTTAACGTCGTTTTCAACCACGAAGGTTATATCGCGACGGGGAAAGAAAGGGGGGAGATGGGATAGAGCCACTTGTCAATTGTTTCTTGTTCACAAAAGCACTAATCAAAAATTTGCTCCAGGGGCTTGCAACGTAGTACAATATATTACCTTACTGGGAGAATGCAAGTTTCCAGTACAAAGGACTTAACATTTCTTACATACTGCTTGACTAAAATCTTTACAAAAATTGACTATATTCTATACAAGAAACACTTAACAAGGGTAAAAAGAGAAACAGAATCCGTTAGTCGCCTCTTACGACATGCTGGGGAGCATCGGGTAAATTCTTCCCCCTAACCCGCGGGGGGTACATAACCATGTAGAAAACGATCACATTTATGAAAAACATTATGCATGACTAGCTCACCAGTAATTTCACTCCTGAACAAAATCACCCCAAATCAACAAATGACAAGAACAAATGATACAGGTAAAGCATACCCGAAAGACAAATAAAAACCTCTGATGATAAAATGAAACAAATACGTATGACACAATAATGCTTGCAAATAGACAAATAGCTGAATATAAACCAATATCACATTGTTCCACAACTTAAAATGGAATGACTGGTTGAAAATTTGATTAAATTAACAAATTGTTAGACTTTATCATCACAATAGACAATGTTGGAAAAAAACTGGTTTTTTTAATGGCTGTGGAAGAGTTGCACACCTTCTTTCTTTCTTTTGCGTCCGTGGGCTGAAACTCCAAAGTACACTCGCGTTTTTGCACGAGTGGGTTTTTACGTGTATGGCTGTTTACACCCCTTCAAATCAGTGAGGCAAGCTCGTGTCGCTAATCACTGGGCAAACCATAGCTTCAAAGTGAATAATGAGCTTAGATGTGCATGTCATGCAGTCTTCCCTGGATATGACACTATTTTCTTTGGAAACTACATTCAGAAGCTAACTATTTCACTAAAATCTTAAAATTAGAGGATGATAGTCGCTTCATTTCAATGCTCAGGTGCCAGGAGATTGTTTCTGCATAACTCTCACTGACTCTATTGCACATGCTGTATGCATAAGAGCTCTTACTTCCCTTTGTTTCTCAAACCTTACTACTGTACATGTAATTCACTGCTGCAATGCTCTCTTTACTCCACTGGTCAGTGTCGCCAACTCCTCCACAGCTAATGAAAAACCCTGACAGAAGTATTTCCGAAATTCATCTATGACACATATGCTTTATGAAGAAAATACTGAATAAGGGTTAACTCTTTCAGGGAATATTTTTTGGCAGAATTAAAAATGCTGACTTTTCAAAATGAACCTGTCAATGCACAGGTGAATGATTCCCTTGCGCAAGTCACTAATTTTACACAAACAAAATTCGGTCAGGCAATAAACATTACTGAAGATGAACCCAGTGTTTTCAATCAAAATGTACACAACAGTTTAAAATATGTCATCATATAAATGTAAAGCTCCTCTGTCTCTATATTAACATATCACTCTACACAACAAGGAAAATAAAATGCAAAACATTCTTTAAAGCACAACAAGGCCTCCCTTGAAAACCAACGGACATGTGACAGATTTGAGATGGTTGTGCCCCCTATTTTAGCAAAAGCTCTCACTAAAAATAAAAGACAAACACGGGGATGGGACTTAAGGGCAGATCCACTTAAATATACTTTTTCGGTCACCCTAAAACACATACAATATCCCTTTTCCCCCTAGAGCGCCCAATACCGCCACCTCAAGCTCCCATATGAAGATCCCTGAAAACACCGCTGTACACAATTCTACCTAGAATGCGTATCGGTTACCATTTCTACTAGCTTCCTGCGATGTGTGAGTACAGTGGACTTCCACTATATCGCAGTCTTTGGAGTCGAAAGATTTGAGATCGCGATATATCTGATTCGCGAAACATTGGGTGAAGGGGGGGTCCGCGGCAACAACAAAACGTTAGAATGTATTGGTTTTGACATACTGTCCGAGTTTTTCTTAGAGGTGTACGAGAAAGACAAAAACTCTTCTCTCACCTCTGCTGTTGCAATAGTTACTTTGCTATGATTTTTTCAAGTTTGAAATTGACAGAGTTACTTTTCATGCATTGGGGGTACGGAGACTACAACCCACAGGAAGACCCCATCAACAAACTAGACCGGAGAAGCCAAACCACCATTTTCCGTCTAAGGACAGGGCACTGTGGACTGAAGAAACACCTCAAGAGACTGGGCCTTGCGGATAAAGCACACTGTGAATGTGGCTCGGAAGAGCAAACTCCGGAGCACATTCTGCAGACCTGCCCCCATCTAGAGACAATACGCCAGAAGTTCTGGCAAGAAGAGACCAGTGTTGGAGCCAAACTCTGGGGTCCTGCCGACGAACTGCGCAAGACTGCGGACTTCCTGGCAGCCACTGGTCTGAGGATTTAGCACGGCCATCAACATCGAACGCAGAAGAAGAAGAAGAAGAAGAATGCATTGGGGGTGAATGGAATGTAGTCATTTTTATGTCCAAACTATAGAAATGTCTTAGTTTGACAGGGTTTTTCATGAGGGCAAGCCCTGACTAAGCTTTATTTTTTAATTTCTATCCCAGTCCTTTGCTTGAAAACAACAACAATAACAAGGCCTCGGTCATAGCAACTTGCTGAAGGGAATGGTGTTGCATAAAACCAAATGTTCCAAACAATTTCTCATTGCACAAATGTGACAACAATCCAGCATGCCACCATCACGACACAAAGATCAGTGCATGAGTATGGGGTCGGCCCGCTATTGCGCGGGCCGCTATTGCGCGGGGCCGCTATAGCGCGAATCTTTAGGGTTAGGGTTAGGGTTAGGGTTAGGGTTAGATTCGCGCAATAGCGGACCCGCGCAATAGCGGCCCAGCCCCCATGAGTATCATACCACAGAATCAAATCAGCCTGAAATTACCTGACCTGAAAACTGTGTTTCAATCTTTATGGTGGTCTATCTACACATGTCTATAATATTGATCAACAAATTGTTTAATTACAATGAAAAAATGCTGATGAACACATAATATTCAAAATCTAAGTCAGCTTAGAGGAATGTGTGTGTGTGTGTGTGTGTGTGTGTGTGTGTGTGTGTGTGTGTGTGTGTGTGTGTGTGTGTGTGTGTTTGTGTGCTTGTCAGAAATAAGACGTGAACAATGTAGATGTTTTATCACGTCAGCTTTAGCCATACTAAATATAATGCAGGTATTCTGTAATGTTTACTAGATGAAAATAAATTAATAACAAAAAACAATGGCAAAGTAGCTAGTGCATGTACACACAGATGAGTTTTGAGATTAAAGGATGTCTGGATGGAAATTCATTTGTAGTAATCACAGTAAAAAGCTTTTTCAGCACAGTTCTATCCCTGAAGTATATAACACCAACTATATTAACACAAGAGAGATTTACTTTTAAATGCATAAACTGAGCTTGCATTATGAAATTCAAATTCAACAGTTTCGGAGGCTAATTTACTCCAGGATCACAGAATTGTTGGTTCTGACACCACCGTACTCAGTAACACAACAAATAAGCATCTGTCAGGGGACAGAAGTTTTACAAATGCTGCAAAGGTTTTGGTGTTAGTGTTATTCTGAGTTTTATCTTTGGGAAATATTCTCATTATTTACAAAATTGAGGACACAGCAAACTGCTGACATCAAGACTCAGGAACATTAGAATAATAAATCATTGAGGGAGAATATAAATATTTATTGGATCAGGCAATATAAGGCTGCCCCCCCCTCCCCCCCCCCCCCCCAAAGGATGCTTTTCATACCAATACATGTTGGTACAACATGAGGATAATTCAACACCCACATCTTGCAAAATTCTTACACCAGAGTTGATATAATTCATCAGGGAATTGCAAAACTCCACCTTGGTAAATGTTAGTAATGAAAAGTTTATGATTGGCCCACAGGCTAGTTAGGTCATACCTCGCATGTACATCATAGGGTTCACTGCTATTTTCTTTCTTTATTTGGTGTTTAACGTCGTTTTCAACCGTTCAAGGTTATATCGCGACGGGGAAAGGGGGGAGATGGGATAGAGCCACTTGTTAATTGTTTCTTGTTCACAAAAGCACTAATCAAAAAATTGCTCCAGGGGCTTGCAACGTAGTACAATATATCACCTTACTGGGAGAATGCAAGTTTCCAGTACAAAGGACTTAACATTTCTTACATACGGGTTCACTGCTACATTTATCGCGAGTTTCTACAAATGTACTGATCAGATATTTGATAAGAACTGATGTAACGCCCATGTTTGATATATATACGGTAATGAAGATAAATGGAGGCAGAAAAGGGAGGGGCTCTCATTCAAAACTGAGTTTGAATTACATTTTCTGCGTGTAAAATCTACAGATAGCTTTGTCTGCTTCACAGAGTATGGCACAATTACAAATCACAAAGATGCAAACTAAAAAGTGCTACTTATAATCATACTTATGTTCCATGCTTTCAGAAGAGTCAGAAGATGCTGCTTCCTGAAAACTGTTCTTACTTTTCGTCTACTAGATGGTAATTCCTGCAGCTCATAAAAAGAGGCCGCCATTGTCAGCAGGGCTGCCACAGCTTCTCCCTCTGGGTGTCTCAACGGCCCATGCTCTGTATCCTAATTGAAGTCTCCTGAATTGATAACTCCGAGAGCATGTGCTTGACTATCACTAGTGCAGTATTCAAATAGCACATTTTGGTTTGTAGAGATGTGTTTTTGAAGAGATGTGCGACTGCACTCATGTCACATGCTGATTTACCTTGTTTTATAAGTCTGACCAGGATGACTTGATCTGTTCGACTGAGGCAATAATACTAATAGCTGTGAATCTAATTACAACTTATGTGTACCTGGTGCCACTTCTTCTGTATGATAGTCTCTTAATCCTAGTATCAGACTTGTGTGCCTGGTTTTTGTAGTAGTCCTCTTTCTACAAGTCTGTACTTCTATTCTTTAGCTTCTTTTTGCCATATAGGTCGAACCTTTGAAGAACTTTCATGCAGAACTTAACACTCATCCAAGGGCAGAACATGCTACAATTGTACCTAAAAATGTGTTTAAAAATCTTCTCTCCTGTGCATAGCAACAAATCTTTCTACTTCACAGAAGTATTTAAATATATTTAAACAAAGAACAAAATATTCAACACAGTAGCTTAGTGCGTAACGAGCACTATGGAACTTTTCAAACACAACAGTCATAGATATAGATTTCCATCACAATAGCTGAAAAAGTGCAAAGATCAGTAAGTTATACTTTCAAAATCTTTCATGTGTTTTGATAAGATTACTTTCATGTGAAAGTTATACTTTCAACCCCCCCCCCCCCCCACCCTCTCCCTTCCCCTCACCTCCCCCCCCCCCCCCCCCAAAAAAAAAAAAATAGAACCCTGGGTTATGCAAAAGCAATTAGTGGAAGCACCCAAGAACATGCCTTTCTTTTCACATCATCGGCAACAACTTAAAACAGTAATGACACACATCAACTTCTTAGCAGAAGCTTATGAGAATAAGAGACTTGAAGAAACACGATCTAGCTAAGCAGAGAAAACCAAACAGCTCCTGCACACTGTAAGCTCTGTTTTTCAGCTGAATAATGCACAGACACAGTCACACTTAGTTTTCATTGACAATGATAATGATTTTTCTTAATTCAAAAGAAAAAAACACACAGAAAATGTAGTAATGCTTACAAAAACAACCAAATAATCAATCATTGCACATACGTCCTTCCTTTCCAATAGTAACCGATTCCGAAAAACATGTACCGTACTCACTTTTTTCAGCATGCATGTCAAATAAACTTGGCTAAACAAAATAGTGCAATGTGTTTGTTCCTAAATGCAATATGCCCAGAACAAGTTTTGCAAATGTTTGGGCCAAGTTGACATGGAAATAAAAAGTACATATACTGTTCAAAAAAAGAAACGCATAGCTTGTAATATTTGGTTAATTTAGTTATATGGCTACAAGGATATCCACCAAACTGCAGAAAATGTTTATCTGGTCGTCGACCTTTCGTCCATTGCCACAAGTGAGCTCTGCACGTGACGCATGCGTTATCAGTGGCTACAATGTCAAAATTGCTCATTTGGCATGACCACTCGTCATGCTTCAGTGTAATCTCGTGAAACTCGGGGAATATTGAGCTCTCACCATGTCTTCCAAAACCCATAAAAGCGGATTGTTCGCCACAAAGAAATCAGACGACAATTCAGCGACGAAAGATGGCCCGATTGAGCAGAGAAGACCGCCAAATTGCATTGGGTCGTTTACAAGCAGGCCAAAGTCAAAGTGCAATCGCCAGGCACTTCCACGTGTCCCAGAGCACCATCAGTAGACTGTGGGTCAGGTTTCAAGCCACTGGCTCCGTTGCTGACTTGCCACGAGCGGGAAGACCAAGGGCGACAACTGCTGCTCACGACCGTTTCATACGGCTCCGCCACCTCCGGAATCGTTTCCTGTCGGCCTCATCTTCTGTCCAGGCTCTCCCCGGGCCACACTGATTATCGGACCAGACCGTGCGGAACCGCCTGCATGAAGCTGGTTTGAGAGCTCGCAGACCTCACAGAGGAGCTGTCCTCACCCGCCGCCATCGCCAGAACCGAGTGCAGTGGGGCAACCAGCACCTTCGCTGGACCGTCCGGAATCACTGGAGACACGTGTGGTTCAGCGACGAGTCCTACTTCCTGCTCCAGCGACATGATGGTCGGAGGAGGGTCTACCGGAGAGTAAACGAACGTTACGCGCCCAACTGTGTGGATGAGGCACCCGTTCATGGTGGTGGAGGCGTCATGGTGTGGGGGGCGATCAATACCGCTGGAAGGAGCACCCTGGTGCACGTCCAAGGGCGCATAACTGCCCAGCGATACGTGGAGGAAATTCTGCGCCCACACGCCCTTCCTCTTCTGGCTGACCAGGATGCCATATTCCAGCAGGACAACGCTCGCCCGCACACAGCACGACTCACCACCCAGTTCCTCACCGACCACCATGTCCAGGTGCTTCCCTGGCCATCCATGTCGCCAGACATGAACCCGATAGAACACCTCTGGGATGAATTGGACAGACGTGTGCGCAGGCGAGAAGAAGCGCCGGCAAATCACCGCGATCTATTGCAGGCACTTCAGGAGGAGTGGGACACCATCCCACAGCAAGATATCCGGCATCTGATCCAGTCCATGCCCAGAAGGTGCCGGGCAGTTGTTGCTGCTCAAGGCAGTCACACCCCCTACTGACTTGACAGCCTCGGCACCCAATCGTATTGATTGACTGATTGATTTGAAGATGCAAATGAACTGTGTGTGCATTCAACTGTGTCCATACCAAATTTCAAACAAATAATCTAAATATTGGATTTTCTGTTAATTTTTTCGAAAAATAAAACACATTTGGCAAGTAGCAACTATGCGTTTCTTTTTTTGAACAGTATAGGAATGACAAGGTGGTCGGTAGAATACTTTCACATTTTATCTTATCCTTTATCCTTTGTCATGCAAACACAAATCAACACAACCGCATGAGAACAGAAATGTGGACAATGTGATGAGTGGAATATGTCTCACTTTCAAGAAGTGTGACCCTTTGAGACATAAGAACGAATCTTTGGACTGAAGCCAATCTGAGAGAAAGTAGAAACTGTATCTACTCTGGAGCTGTGGGCCAAAGCAGCAGCAATTCACAAAATGTCAAATTTGATGCAGCAGAACAGTTCTTTGACGGTAACACTTCTGCATTATTTGTCATTTTGTTTGTCTTTAAGATCAGCTATGTTCTTGACATGACACTTTCCATACCCACAACCTGCATCTTTTTTTTTTCTCCTCCCTGTTCATCTGTCGCCAATACTACCACTGTCTTGTTCTATACATTCCTTTAGTTCTCCACATTCTCTTTGTTCTCCACATTTTCCTGTTAACAACACATTTTGATGGAACTGCTCTTGTCCTTCAGGGAAAGTCTTATCACAACTACCCGCAGCGTTCTACTGTCTAAGAACTATCAACACTTCAAAAGTCCCTGAGAAACAGAAGGCAGGGATTCAAACAAGCACAGAACATAACCTCTAATTTTCCAACATTCTTCATACTGGTCTGCCACCACTGCTGTAAAACTCCTGTGAACGTTGAATCGACTCCCTTGAAGGAGTATGCACAAGTCTCTGTCTCTCAAAGTCATGGGGTCCATTAAGTATGGCGTGAGGGGGAGGGGTCATCACAGAATCTGACGGAGAAAGGTCAGCCGTGGCTGACGACATGAGAGCTGAGTGCGTGTGTGGCATAAGAGCCCTTGTTGGTAGACTTCCCGGCATGGGTGATGCTCCCCTGCTTCCCGGCGGTCCACCGCTGAAGACAGCCCCGTAGGATAGGACGCGAGGGGTGCCATAACTGCCTTGACGTATGCTGCGCGATATGGGGGTCCCTCTTGGTGTGCTGATGGGTGTCCCTCTTTGCGACGACGACCGGTTGATGGAGTAGGAACCACTTTCCCCTGGACTGCAGAGAGAGAGAAAGGCAAGTGTGTTATCCTGTAAAACATGGCTTATGCAGGCATACACATTCTGAAATAAAAAAAACTCAAGCAAATGTTTCAAGGACTTAGTTCACACTCAACAAGGTTTACTGCTTTTTTTGAGCAAACCTTGAAGTAACAAAATAATGGAATATCCAAAATCAACATAAACCCGCAAAATTTGGGGCAGGTCAGTCTGATAAGTTGTTTTGAGCTTATTTGATCTGCAATGTCTGAAAGTGGCTACTATCTCAAAATGACAAGAAAGTGGATAAAGTAACCACATCTCTTGATCAGAACTTGCAAAATAATCCAGGATGCATCTGTACAACACTGTGGCAATTCAGTATCTTCTGGCACTGAAGTTACTTCCTTCTTAACATACCATTTTGAAGACACCAAAGTTAGCCGAGACCAGCTGTGCTGCAGCAGGCCACTCAGAATTAGTGGTAACTGTGTAGAAACTGTGTATCAACACGCTGAAATGCAGGCATTAGATCGACGTTACAGGAAGCGACTGAAGTGACTGTGTGCATGGATATATCTGTACCAGGTCAGATAGAGCCATATGAGTGGGTACGGGGCGGGGATGTAGCTCAGTCGGTAGCGCGCTGGATTTGTATCCAGTTGGCCGCTGTCAGCGTGAGTTCGTCCCCACGTTCGGCGAGAGATTTATTTCTCAGAGTCAACTTTGTGTGCAGACTCTCCTCGGTGTCCGAACACCCCCGTGTGTACATGCAAGCACAAGACCAAGTGCGCACAAAAAAGATCCTGTAATCCATGTCAGAGTTCGGTGGGTTATAGAAACACGAAAATACCCAGCATGCTTCCTCCGAAAACGGCGAATGGCTGCCTAAATGGCGGGGTAAAAACGGTTATACACGTAAAATTCCACTCGTGCAAAAAACACGTGTACGTGGGAGTTTCAGCCCACGAACGCAGAAAAAGAAGAAGAAGAAGAAGTGGGTACGGATATCAGGGGCGGACGAGGGGGGGGTTGCACATGGTGCAGGTGCACCCCCCCTCCAGCAAAAAATAAAAAATAAAAAAATTGGAAAGCTGATTCTATGACCATTTATAAGTTCAAATGGCACCAGATGGCACCATTTTGCTTCTTTGAGCCAACATTTTTTCCGGGGGGGCATGCCCCCGGACCCCCCTAGCAAATTCGGGCGCTTCGCGCCCATCACATTCACTTTCGATTCAAAGTGCACCCCCCCTTACAAAGCAACTGATCCGCCCCTGGATATCGACAATGAGTTAATACTGATAGGCGATGTTGGAAAATAACTGTCAAGTTTTCATGGGTTGTGGAAGAGTTGTAGCACAAAGTTATTTCCAGAATTCATCTATTCCGTACCTTCACTCAAGAAGCAAGTTAAAAATTTTTTTACTGCAATTAGAAAAACCTGGGTAATCATGCGGTGACATCAATATCGCTAGATTCCACAGAACTGTCAATTCGTGTAAGTAATTGACAAGTCATGTATCCTTCTTCTTACAAAAAAGTAAGACTCTCAGAGCTTGCATCATCCACCATATAATGCTTACCTTCTTGACCTTGCATCAATTTGAGAGAGGTCATCATCACTGTCGTAGCGCCGTGGATTGTCAAAGAAAAATACTTTGGATCCATGACTGCTGGTGGAGAAGTCAGTCAATGCCTGTCCAGAAAACAAAAGTAAACTAGGTTAGTTATGAAAGATGATTTTTATCCTGTCATTCAATTAGGCCAAATTTACCATCAGAAGTACTGCTACTGAACAGGTGCCATCAACAAGGATTTTTTTTCTGTTAGAAAATATATAGCCATTAAGTGTACAAGTCACAGTACATCATCGGCTACTGTTATACTGATAAAGTATCCAAACGAATAGAAAGGAAATGCACATGCCTAAATAAAGCAGCAAGGATACAACATATCTGTCCACACAGGAAACACCAAAAATAAATTCACTCAGTGCTTGGCTTGCAGGGGTATATTGCAATTCTATGTTCCCCATAAGAGCACAAACCCAAACATAATTCCATAACTATATACCTTGCAATGCAGCACTACTTACCACAGCACTGGACTGCCGTTTGACACGGAAGAAGACAACGACCAGGGAGATAGGAAGCACTTCCCACACAAAGAGAACAATGCCAAAAGACACATAGGCAAAACTCTCAGACAGGTTCTGTACTGCATCCACCTAAAACCACGATGAAGAAAAACACACAATGTTTGATAAGCTGAAGCAAACATGAATAGTGTACCAGAAATAGTAAGTGTCTTTAGGGAATTTACCGAAGGAAATTCAGAATTTTGTTGGGGGGAGGTAAAACCATGCACAGGAAGCTGTTAAGTTATCAGTTTTCCCCCTACTTGACACATTTACTTTATTCCAGCAACCAGCTTTTGTGAACACTTACAAGTTTTAACAAGAGCAGACCTGCAAACAGGCACATTATGAGTAAATTCAAAAGTTGCACAACAGAACAATTCATGCAATCACAAAAGCTATCAAGTATTACTTTTATTTTATTGATCAATTTATTCAGTATTTGCCCTTTGCTGTGAAATAGACGATACTCAGAAATAATTACGTCAGGTTTGTATGGGTTGTTAAAGAGTGAATACCCTTGATTTTCCCGGGACAAATAAATGCACACATGCTACTTGTGCACATGTTTCAGACACACTCCTCGCTAGCGATTGGCCTGTACAATGTTGGTCCCCCTCAAAGCAAGGGTATTTACTCTTTAACAACCCATACAAACCTGACGGAGTTATTTTCGGAGTCGTCTAATTGGGTCACTTTCTCCCCATGAAAAAAAAGTGGAAACAAGAGTGGCAGTACCTAGGTGTTAGTGTTCACGGGTAATCAGACACCTGCACTTCTGGCAGACTGACCAAGGACTTTTACGTGACGTGGGAGTGGGACAGACCCATATAGTGTTATTAGAATATTGTTGCCATTTATTACCTGATCGCTGACGTTGACCCAGTCGTAGCCAAAGCCGGGCAGTTTGTTTTTGATGCTGGGAGAGATGGTGATGAAGTTGTACACAGCACGCGAGGTGAAGAGAGTGACTATCAGCACAGACATGGCTACAGCCTGGCACACGCTTGTTCCCTGAAATTCAAACAAAAGGAAAAGTAGCAAATTAAACCTCTTCATTAATCGGTTCTGCTCTGTATTAACACAGTCATTGATATCATCTTTAAAGACTATTTTGAGCAGTCACAAAAAATTGACACTATCATCAGCCTAATTAAACTTCCTTTACAGAAGAATTATGAGCAAATCGTTATCAGGACATTTCGCATTTTATTTCACTGTTCTCTAGCTTCTACCAACCTCACATTCACAAAGTACGTAGTGACGACGAAAAAATCCAGCAACTTTTGATTCTGAATAGTTAGACATTTTCCTCAACGTTGATAAGACAATCTCAACAGGAAAAACTGATAGAAGATAATTTGCCTCACTAATTCTTTGCATATGAACATTGTAAATATACTTCATACAAATCACTGACCAGTAAATGCACTGAGTCTCACCTTGGCTTCTAAAACGAGGCTGGAAGATGACAACTTGGTCATGCGGAACATACAGTAGGCGAGAGCAATGGCGAAGATGACGAACAGAGAATCGTTGACAGCCACTCGCGAATACAGCAGATACATGGGAGTGGAGTAGTACTGCTTCTCGTGTATGCGCACCGCCACTGCACACGCCAGGTTGGACAGAACAAAAACCACCACTGCCATGACAATTACCACACGAAGGGGTTTCCTGGAAAGACAGACATGAAATGACTGTTAAAAAATGAATAAGTAATTCCGAAAATTAAACAAAATTGTAATTCAACTGTACCAACAGCAACGAAATATAAAATGAATTGAGTGCTTCCAATGTACCACTAATAGAAATCACAAATAAGTATGACACTCAACAATCTCTTTTTTGGCTTACATACCCTTTGCTTCCAGTTACATGGGAAGTAACTCCGTCTATTTCAAACTTTAAAAAATCGTAGCGAAGTAACCATTGCAACTTACTTGTATTTTGAAGGCTCATACTTGGCTCTTGCTTTGAATACAACCTGCAAAGAGAAGCCACATGAATGTTTGACAAAATGCTATTTAGTGTTTATGCAACCAAAATTACAAATATATGGATCTGTACTGCCTATAATGTTACGAGATATCTAGATCATGTAGATTGTTCTGCACTTGAAAGAGACGATTGAATTTATTACATAATGCTCTGCAGCTGTATAATGATTACATGGCCAGGGCACTGGAACACCGATAAACAGTGGAACCTCCCTTTTAAGACCTGAAAGCACCAATTAGTCTGAGTCTTAAAACAGAGGTTATGAACAGAAATTTGTTAGAAAACAGGGAAGTCTTAAATCAGGGGGCGAGATGTGTGTGTGTGTGTGTGTGTGTGCATGTGTGTGTGTGTGCATGTGTGTGTGTGCATGTGTGTGTGTGCATGTGTGTGTGTGTGCATGTGTGTGTGCATGTGTGTGTGTGTGCATGTGTGTGCATGTGTGTGTGTGTGCATGTGTGTGTGTGTGTGCATGTGTGTGTGTGTGCATGTGTGTGTGTGCATGTGTGTGTGCGTGTGTGCGTGTGTGCATGTGTGTGTGTATGTGCATGTGTGTGTGTGTGCATGTGTGTGTGTGTGCATGTGTGTGTGTGTGCATGTGTGTGTGTGTGTGCATGTGTGTGTGTGTGTGTGTGTGTGTGCTAAAAGCTTAAGGGAGGTTCGACTGTACACTGCGCAGTGAAGCAGCAGGAATCTTGGCTCCCAGAAGAACTGGTCACACAGTTAAAGCAATTAAATACACACAAAAATAGAACAACAAACAATAATTGCAATTTTCTTGGCATGCAATTGCATGCATACGCACACACACACAAACACACATGCATGCACACACACACATATTGTTACAGAAATGAGTAGGATTGATCAGTTAATACTTTTGCTTCTGATATATAGTTGAGATTTCTACTGGTAACAGACCTGCAAAATGTTACCCGGTCACCACATTCTTTGTTCAAACTTTTCCAATAACCTTTTCACCTCGATAAGGTGAAATGAGACTGATAAAACAGTGGCAGGTCTAAAGACTATCATAACGGTGTCACTGTGCTAATTCTTCACAGGAAACTGTGTCACACTCAAAACACCAAGAGGCAAGAATTATCTAACAATAGATGTTTGGCGATAAGTGTAAAATACACGTATGTACTTTTACTAGTATTGGTCACGACACTGGCATCGACTGCTTACAAACCATTTTATGAACTGATATGTATATTTAGCAGAGTCCTTTGTCGCTGCCCTACACGCCACCAGGCGTGAAAGGCACTATCATATCATATTTAGCAGAGACACATTCCGCCATCCAGACATGCATCACTGATGTTAAATCTTGGATGGTCGATAACAAATTTAAGCTGAATGATGATAAGACTGAAGTCTTACTGTGCAAAAAGAAGAACACTACATTTCCCTCTCCCCAACCTGTTTCTGTTCAAATAGGCAACACCGACATTCTTTTCTCACCATCAGCTAGAAACCTTGGATTCACCCTTTCATCTGACATGACCCTTAACAAACATATATATCTTTAGTCTGTAGAGCAGCTTATTTTGAGCTTCGTAAGATCAGCACCATTCGCCACACACTCTCCTCTCAAACAACTAACACTCTTGTCTGTGCCTTTGTTCTTTCTAAACTTGATTACTGCAACTCTCTTCTCTCTGGCTGTCCTCTGTACCTCCTGCATAAACTACAAAAAGTCCAAAACTCGGCAGCACGCCTCATTCTGAAAGCACGAAAACGAGATCACGCAACACCATTTCTTCACACACTGCACTGGTTACCTATTCAAGCCCACATTGACTACAAACTGTCCACCCTCTGCTTTAACTTCTTTTCTGGCTCGTCTCCTGCTTACTTCTCTGAACTCCTCACCGTCTATTCTCCAGCAAGACAACTCCGTGCCTCTTCTGACTGTCGCATCCTCACCATTCCACACACCAAAACCAAAACATACGGACAACGCACTTTTACTTTCTGCGCACCCACACAATGGAATTCTCTCCCATTTCACATCCGCCACTCTCAGTCACCCCAAGCATTCAAACGAGCACTTAAAACGCACCTCTTTAAGAAATACAACCCCTGATTTTGTTTTCTCAGTCCATCAGTAGGCTACATGTAGTGTATTATTTTGTTGTTTTAGTGATAATGTGATAATGTATATAAACATCTAGGGCTGTTTTCAGTATTGTTGATAACATGTTCTGTTTGATTAAAGGCACAGTGCAGCTCACAGCCTTCGTTTTGCGTTTTTGTTGCAGCTGAGTGCATTTACAGTTCAAAAATCCTCCTATGGTAGTAAAACAAACCCAAAACTACCCAACGACGACATCTGTGAAGCTCGACAGTTTCCTGTTCACGCGAGTGTATAAATTAACCTAGTTATTATGTGGTGTTTGGTCCGAGTTCGATTCAACTGAGTGATTCCGGCCTCCATTTTGTTTTACACAAACTCATGATGACGTCTGACATAGTTTGCTAGTGACGTGTCTTTTTGTGCATGATGTGGTGATCTACCTGATCTAAATTTAGATCCGAAAATAGGCCAAGACCAGCCGGGTCCGAAATTAATTCGTAAAAAAATCGCAGTTCTTGACTCTTTGGGTGCAAGTCAATGAAACTTGGTAGTTCTTCTAATGGATAGCTGCCTGAGGTATGACTAAAAGCCCCAGGGGCTCCGTGCACCTGGATTTGACAAGGTCAGTACCTTTAAGGGTATTCAGCTGGTATTTCCTTGTTTTCACTACCTATTTTATTCATGTTTTTATTACTTAGTTAGGCCAAAAAAAATAATAGGTGTGGTTACGGTAACATAGCCAAAAAAAATAGGGTAGGAAGGTAGGCAATCACTTTTTTTTTAAAACTTTTTTTTCTAATGTGTACAAATTAAACCTACTTGACAGGGAAATAAGTGTGCGACTCGGGCGCTTTCGCTTTCATTGCGTTTTCTGCACTCGTTTACTTGTTTTTTGGGGTATTTTTTTGACAAATGTACGTAATAAAAAGTTATAGGGTCGGCCCAAAAAAATAGGGTAGGTCGGGTTACCGTAACCACACCAATTTTTTTTTGGCCTTAGTGGAAGAATCTTTTGTAATGTATGTTTGATGGTGTATGCTTTTAATTAAGCGTTGCTGACTATGAATGTAGATGTAAATGCTTGTATAACTGTGTTTTAATTTTAAATGTGTCAAGCGCAAAGAGCATAATTGTAAAGTTATGATGTTGCGCTATATAAATGCTCATTTATTATTATTATTATTATAATCTGCAATCATGTTTACTAATACCATTAAGTCACCGACCCTTTATCATCAGATAAATGTTGCTGAGTCATTGTTTCTGACCAGTTGTTGTGTTTGCAACTGTTCAGATGTGCTGTCCTACTAGTACTACAATTAAAAACTATATATCCACAATGGAGTATTGTGAAAAAGGAAATCTACTTTACTGGCCCCCTGATCCCAACTCCCCCCCCCCCCCCTTCAACCATCCCGCCAGCATTATAATGTATGCATCATGCAAGAATATATATCCCCTCTGTTGAAGTGAAACTGAAAGGAAGAAAATCCTTCCTGTTTGGTATGTGTATCATGAGAGAAAACACCCAGCACAACAGCAGTCCATACTAAACAATTATACTACAGTGGAACACTCCTTTTAAGACCCACTCTTTTTTCAGATTTTTGTTCAAAACCTGTTAGGTCTGAAAAAAGGGTTCCACTGTACTTAAATTCAAATTCCACACAGCACTGCATGTGTGATACGGACAGGAGACTGAAACTCGGGGGGGGGGGGGGGGGGGGGGGGGGGAGAGAGTGGAAGAGCATATACTGATATAGGATCGATGGAGCCCTGTGATAACAATGACACAGAAAGGCCCTTTAGTACTGCACACAATATCATCAATTGATATTACCAATGAAACCAAAAGTAAAACTTTACTTTACATTCCTGAAGCAGGCAGCAAAAAGCTGCACTTCACATGCTAACGGAAGATTAAAAGACAAAGGAAATGTTGAGGCAGGAGAGGGGAGGGGGCTGGGAAAAACCACAGGCAGCCGTAAAATTTAAGAACTTAAATTCAACATTTTGAAAGAGGAAGCAAAAGAATTAATGCACTGTGTTATTTGGAAAAGGGGGACCTGGTGTGTGTACATGTGATGTGTGTGTGTGTGTGTGTTGGGGGGGGGGGGGGCTCATGGGAAGGCTGACCTCACTGAAGTTCTTTTTATCAAACAAAATGTCTCTGTTTTAAATCAAGTCAAGCTAAATATTATGTCACAATATGTTTTGTTGAGTCAATTATGTTTATCATATGTGCTGCACATCATATTCATAAGATTATAAGATAAGAAGTTATGAAAACAATTACATTGAATTAAACACAGAAACTTTCTCACCTGAGCAAAGAATAATACCATGAGACAAAGCATGGTGAATTGAAGACACACCGGGAAGCAGTATAGAAGCCAGTAAAGCATAATAGGCAAGTTGTTGGCTAAATCACAGTCTTGGAAATAAAACGAAAATAAAGTCGTTCTGAGCCCTGACCAAATGAGGCAACAGAAGAGGAACACTGTCTGATAGCTGAAACGTTTGTGGCGGTAGTACCATATCATCCATAGCTGCACATACACAAATAAAAACAGAAGAGCGTAAATTGCTATGTAGACGATGGTCACGTTTAGCTCTACACTGGGTAACAGTGCGGGTTTCAGAGTTGGCAGCGGACCCCATGTAGGTAACACTGACATTGTCGCTGATGGTCGCGCACCAATTCCCTCCATTACTGGCGGTGTCGTTGGAATACTGGTGTCTGCCTTTTTTCCAGCGACAGCCATGGTCATGTTAGGTTACAGTCACATGACGGCGGTCTGATAGATATGCTTGGTTATGTTGTGATTCTCATTGCTCCTCCCCACAGTACCGCCCCGTTTCCGTCAGTGTTTGGAAATAGATCAGCTGTGACCTTGACCTCCTGCAACAATATATTGGTCAGTGTCTGTCAAAGCCTAGTAAGCGCACAAAAAAGCCTATGTCTTTAAAATGTCACAACAGAATTTTTGTTTGTATCTACGTTTCTTCCAAAAGGTTTTATACGTCGTCCTTTCATGTCGCGGAAGGCATTTGACCTTTCAACTTCCTTCACTCCGAGACTGCAACATGGACGCTTCCATTGACAACTTGCGCTTTGAGGAGTGAAACTTTTCGCTGTCCAAGTCGATTGGGTGGTTTTCTCTTCAGTTATTATAACATGGACAGCATGACAAAAATATAAGTCGATGTTTCTGTTTGACTGTGACTCAAAATGAATGGCCAGAAACTATTATGCTCTCGTGCTGTTTTGTTCACATCCACGAGGTCAAGAAGCAAGTTCTGGAACTATGTTTTAGGAAGAAAAGCAAAACAACCCAAAGAAGACAAAAGCAAGCGCTATGCTGACACATTGTGCCTACCAAAAACAAAGTTTCCTCTGTCAGTCAAAGATGGTTTGGCTGCTAAGAGAGAACTGGAGATACAGAAGGTGAGGTCCTTTCAGTGTCTTGTCTTCTTGAATATTACCTGTTTTGTTCAGTTTTTCTTGCTCTCAGTCTCATTGTCGAACGGCTATTGCATATATTCGCGTGTGCACTATATGTTATAAGTATAGCTTTGCGTGCGTTTAAGTGGTTAAAATAAAAACGTCTCTAGAATTTCTTGAATAGGAAAATGTTGTATAACTTTGTAACATTTATCATGCATATGGTCAAGAGTACAGAATAGTGTCCAGTCTCAGTGTGACATGAGCATGACAAATATAATTTTGTCATAAAACAATCTTTTTTACTTAAATTGGAGCATATAGTTATCTTGATACTTCCTACCAAAATAAATTTCAAATGGGCTATTTACTGAGTAGTATTTGAAGAAAATGTATTTGGTTTGCATGTAACGGTAACACCGTGACCCTTTCAATCAACATCAACTTAAAACAAATCCAGTTTAATTCCAGGTCTTTATTTAACTTTAACAGCCTGCTACAAGTGTACTTTCAATGATTAAATCATAACAACAGTGTTCTAGTCTGATACAGTATTGAAAACTGGATGTAACTGTTGCATGTACGTAACTTTACACAAAGCAGAACATTTGACTCACAATGTTAAAAAAGTAACATATTTAAGCAAAATAAACAAACAAAAAGTCTTCAAATATGTTAAGCCTTATCTTTATATTTAATTGTAAGAAGAAAAAGTTCATTTTTCCAATTTCTGAATTATGTTATAAAACTTATAATGCACCATGCATTTACAACATCAGGCGTTCCTAATTTCAAGGTAAAATGACTAAGTAAATGTACTGTATTAAAGGCTCCTACATTGTCAAGGTATGAAATACTTCAGTTAAAGTATTAATTAAGGTTAAAGTATCCCAACAATTGTTTTACTCGTTTTAATGTATAAAATAGAAAACCTAGCAATACATGCATGTAACATAACACTGTGACCTATCCTTTTTCTTACCCATTTTTCACCAGAAAAAGAAATCCATCCAGAATTAAATGTTCTACAAGTAAATACATAGATATAAACATATTTCACATCCAAAAATGTGAGTCCAAGTGATAAAGGGAAAGAATAAATAACAAGAAAAGACGTATGCAAGTAACTTTACACCAACTAGTGCTATTTGAAGGTGAAATAATTGTTATACAGCCTCTTAATCACTTAAATCGTACTAGTAATTGAAGAAAACATTCTCTTAATATTGAATGACCTATTGAGTGCTTAAGACAGTGAAATAATTGAATTTAAGTGGATTCAGAGCCAGTTTTAGGCAACAAACAAAATATCCCGAATAAGGGAAAGGCAAACATATCCATTCAACTTTTGTTATTACTTCAGCTACACCTTAGTAATCAAAAGAGAAATACTCAAACAAAACAGCAAATGTTAGACAAAACATTGGGCAACAACCAAAAATGTCCTACCAACCAAACTTTGCTACCAACCAGCCTTTCCTATCTTTCAGATTGTAACTAGACAACAGCACAACATGAACTCAAAAACAAAACATGAAGCTGCTAACCACAGATGTGGCACTGACAGATGGAATAGAAGAGCCTCTGCATACATGAAAATCAATGACTGTGAGTTTTGAAATATTAACAAAACAGCGTTCCACCCACTCGTATTATTTTTTATTGTTTTTTTTTTATTATGGAGGGAATGCATCTAGGCTGGTTGACCTCATGCTAAACAAATACATGACAACAGTACAGCTTCAGAAATCTTAGTGCATGGGAACAAAGGGCCACACATAGAAGTCTGTTTGCTTTCACGCTGTTTCTTCAGGAAATGTACTTCTGCACCATCACCAATGAGGGCTTGAATCTGCAACACAAAATAACAAGAAATTCCGAGATGATATTCAAAGCATACCAGTTCCACATAACTAATCTCATGAAAATCATCAATTTGATTGAATTAAACATAAATTACCATGCATGTTAATATATTCGTGTACATTTAAACAAAAACTAGGATCATCGGTACTGAAACAAACAAAAAAATTAAATCCCCAGTGCCTCAATTCTCACAATTTCTTCCTGAATGTATTGACGTCCTTGTATTCTTACCCCTGGAAATGCAGGTCACAGTATTGTCAGCTGAGTCCACACCACTCTGTTCTGCAAACTTCACTGGATGTTGTCTCAGTTGATAGTGTCCAGGGAAGGAAGAAAATTTAAAAAAAATTAAATGCTGGACCGATGAAACAAACTTTTTTGTGTCCTGAAATAGCATTCCTAATGCTGTTGATCATGTGTGTGTTATGTTACATTGTGATTCAAACACATACTGTTAAAACTCATCCTAATACATAATTATTCAATCTTAGTCTGAAAACACTCACCTTCTTTGTGAATTTTTGTTTTTACCGAGTAAAGTTACATTCAAGCAATAGATTAAGTGGGTTTTTGTTTGTTTGTTGACCTGCATTAAACCATATCTTGGTTGTTAAGCAGCCTTAAAAAAAAAAGCATCCACAGAAAAGAAAGAAAAGATAATAAACTATGTTGACGGCAATTTTTACTCATACATGTAACTTAACACCGAATAATCCCTTAGTCTATGATTATGTTTGTGTTATGTGACATTCAAACACATGTTTAAAAAAAATGCTTGTACTAAATTATCCACTCTTTGAACATTATAGTGTGCAATTTGTGTGCACAAAAATGTGAAATTCTTCAAGATACGTTTGAAAGTAACTTTACACAAAACCTATGGTGTCATGTTACATGCAAACACCTTTAATCTATTTTGAAGCATTAAACAGTTTGAAAAGCAAAATTGTTGACTGTTTCCATCCAGTCACCTTTCAAAGTGGGATTGAACCAGTCAATGAAATCCTGAGTTCATCTTAGCAATGCCATTTGAAAATGTCAGTATGACTGCAGGTAACATAACATGCATTTGTCGTGTTAAGTTACTTGCATGCACGTTTTTACTGCATGTAACATAATGCACAATTATAATTCAAATGTTACCATGAAGCAAACAATTCATTTGTATTAAAAAGCTCCTATTCAATAGATTTTGCTATACCAAACTTGTGTGATGAAAAATACATGAGTGTAACTTAACACCACTCTTTATGGAGTAAAGTTACATACAAACACATATATCACTAAAACATCCCTTGTGCAGGCGAAAACACAAACTGAAGTTAAAGATCGCCATTCAAAACGCATCATCTTGAAAAATCAGACAGGTACTTGCAGATTCAGTTTCCATCAACAAGGTGATAGTTAGCATGTAACTTTACACGGGCATGTTGTCACTGTGATTGCGTTAGGTTACGTATGAACAGAACATTCAAACTTGGGTTTAAGATCGTACCAGGGCCATCCACATTCATCGAGAATGCAAATGTTCAGATTATTGCATATTTGTTTTCCTTTAAAATTTCCCCGATCTAAAATGAATGCAGCACTTGCTTGTACGTAACGTTAACGATATGTACTTTCGTGTTAAGTTACAATCACGCGTCAAGATGGTAAAAAAATGGTAAGTCGTAACAATTTTTTTTAATCCTTCGAGATCTCACAACACTACGTCCAAAATTGGTCTTCTCGCTAAAAAACATGTCAAAAACATGCGTGATATATTGTGTAAAAAATTCCATCTCGCACGGCATTAATAGGTAACATGCGCCTTGAGTCGCCTTGTGTGGTGAGATACGTGCGCGATATAAATCCTCGTAAATAAATAAAATAAATAAAATAAACATTCTCCTAAAGCAAACATATTCACGCATGTAACATTAAAAACAGTAACACCAAAAGTAAGCATGGTCACTCACAAACATGTGCTCATAACAAATCAACAAACATTTTCCACAATTCCAAATGCGACTAAGATAACCCCTGCTAACACTGTTTTCACGTTCATGCCGTTGTTCATAAAAATGATAATGTATTTTGGTCACTTTACTTGCATTTCATGTCTTTCACTGACAAAACTGCATGAACGTAACCATAAACAGCAAAACTTACCTCATGCTTTTTCGCCACAATGATCCATCAATGCTTCGACCAAAACAGCATGTGACCAGCTCTTTTGTAAACAATATTCAAAATGGCCGCCGCTTACGCAAAATCTCGTTCACGTCCTAGTGAGGGATCGTTTTTTGTTGCATGCGCGTAACATAACATTTACGCGGTTTTCAATTATTTTTCCCTTGGACTGCTATGTAGAGTGGAATCAAGAAACCGCTTAAAGTCCTATGCCGAAATGAAGGCAGCGACAGAAGCTTTAAAATCATGCTGTTTCCCACCTACGCGAGACTTCCAACTCGTTGTTAAAATGAAGACGAACTCGGTACGAAAAACTAACGCGACGGTTACGCTCAAGCAGCCGTCCTTTGAACGCAATTATACACATCGCCGGTCATTCGTTCGTCCTGACAGTAAACCTGCATTGAACTGTTTTGTCTTTCATAACATGATATGATTGATTCAGTTTCAAATTGTCTCAGGGAAAGCGAACATGCAGCTTCAAAGTGTAGTGTGTGAATTGTGTCACGTTTCGCGTTTCGCCGACAACCGACTTTTTCGAACTAATCCACAGATATATAACTCAACAGACACAGATTTGAACACAAGAAGGCATGCATATTGAAATCAACTTATTTTGAACAGATTAGAACAGGTTTGATTGAGGTGCATGTAGAATGGTTGCCTTTACAAGGCTAGTTTTGTGACCAACTCGTGATACAGGCACTCGACGCTCTGTTGTACTCTTGACCATATGTAGAGGTTACATGCCGAGTCTCAGTGATTATTAAAAATAATGGTCGAAGTTTGCGGATCATGAAAAATGCGAGCTTCAGCGAATTGTGAATACAGGCATGCACATAAGCTGTTTCAGTTTCAGTCATCAAGTTTTTTTCATAATTTTTGAGTCACTTGAGAAAAAGTGACTCTATGTAATCGGTCAGTGTTAGTCTGTCCGGCCAGCCGGCCGGCCAGCCGTCCGGCCGGCCGTCCGGCCGGCCGTCCGTAGACACCACCTTAACGTTGGACTTTTCTCGGAAACTATCAAAGCGATCGGGCTCATATTTTGTTTAGTCGTGACCTCCAATGACCTCTACACTTTAACGATGGTTTCGTTGACCTTTGACCTTTTTCAAGGTCACAGGTCAGCGTCAAAGGAAAAATTAGACATTTTATATCTTTTCTCGGAAACTATCAAAGCGATCGGGCTCATATTTTGTTTAGTCGTGACCTCCAATGACCTCTACACTTTAACGATGGTTTCGTTGACCTTTGACCTTTTTCAAGGTCACAGGTCAGCGTCAAAGGAAAAATTAGACATTTTATATCTTTGACAAAGTTCATCGGATGTGATTGAAACTTTGTAGGATTATTCTTTACATCAAAGTATTTACATCTGTAGCCTTTTACGAACGTTATCAGAAAAACAAGGGAGATAACTAGCCTTTTCTGTTCGGCAACACACAACTTAACGTTGGGCTTTTCTCGGAAACTATAAAAGTGACCGGGCTCAAATTTTATGTGAACGTGACTCATTGTGTTGTGAATAGCAATTTCTTCCTGTCCATCTGATGCCTCATATAATATTCAGAACTGCGAAAGTGACTCGATCGAGCGTTTGCTCTTCTTGTTCATACTGATGGTAATCTTTGCCTTATTTGTGGCTTTGCTTTATATGCATCTTTGTGGGCACTACTATACTGCCTGCAAAGAATGAAAGTCTTTAACACGCAAAACATGATTATGCAGCTGTAGAAGGAAAAGAGCTCATTTCATCATTATACATATGTATTTTCTTGAACCAGTCAGTCCACATGTAATTTTGCTACTTCAGTGAAATCTTGACAAGGGTTGTTTCAGTGTGCCTGTCAGTTTATTTGTTCATGTATGTTTCACTTTCAGGTTGTGCAAGTTACAATAAAATATGCTTGATTTTAAATCACTTATCAGACTGCAGGGTTTGAGCAACTCTATGCCTGGCAAGCATCACAGCCAAGAGAGAAAGTCTTCTCACTGCATGATGGTCCACCTTATGCCAATGGCAAGACACATGTGGGGCATGCAGTCAACAAAGTAAGTTTGGCCCCTTCGATGATATAAAAGACATAGCTGTTAGCCCTTTGTCTTTTTACATGACCAAAATATATATCATATATATCTGTTGTGAAAGACCACTTGCAATGAACGATTTTTTTAAATAACTCCGTCGGGTTTGTATGGGTTGTGAAAGAGTGAATGCCCTTGTTTTTCCTCTGACAAATAACTTCACACGTGCTCCTGTCCACATATTTCCAACACACCCCTCGCTAGTGATTGACCCCTCCAATGTTTGTCCGAGTAAAAAGCAAGGGAATTCACTCTTTCACAACCCAGAAAAACTCAACAATTTGTCTATTCAGGGTCACTTTTTACTTGTTTCAAGGTTGTCCTTTTTATAACAGGTACCATTTTGTAATTAAACGATGTTTAACTATTTTATTCCAAGCTGAACAGTTTTTCTCATTCTTTGGATCTCAGTAGATGTATGAAAATTAAAAAAAACGGAAAGAAAGAAAAAAGATTAGAGTTTAATGCATTAGGATTATTGACTAGTCATGCCTGGAACTGGTTTACAAATTACATCTGAATATTTGTCTTCCAAATGGCCAGATGTTCTTTTCTATGCTTTTCCTTTCTTTCAATGTTTTTTGTTTTGAGTGTGTGTGGTGGGGGTGTGTTTGTGTAGAAGTGTATGTATGCATGTGTCTCTCTGTCTCTTTCGCAAACATCATCACAAATCCTACAATTATTTTATCTTTACACTTTAAGTGACTGAATGAGTTGGTTAATTTTCTGTGCAGTCATCAATCAAGGAATTAAGTCTAGAAGTAATAGTTGCGTTGACTGTTTTAATCTTTCTACCGTCAACCTCTATGTCTTAAACTCCATGTCACTTTCTGAAATAGATCTATATGGTCTGCTTACAAGTTACACAATACAACACATTTACCTACTGGAGTGGGCGGGGATGTAGCTCAGTTGGTAGCGCGCTGGATTTGTATCCAGTTGGCCGCTGTCAGCGTGAGTTCGTCCCCACGTTCGGCGAGAGATTTATTTCTCAGAGTCAACTTTGTGTGCAGACTCTCCTCGGTGTCCGAACACCCCCGTGTGTACACGCAAGCACAAGACCAAGTGCGCACGAAAAAGATCCTGTAATTCATGTCAGAGTTCGGTGGGTTATAAAAACGGTCATACACGTAAAAGCCGTGGGAGTTTCAGCCCATGAACGAACAAACAAACAAACCTACTGGAGTGGTGAGTCTGAATCAATCATTCACTTGTTTTTCTCACAGATTCTTAAGGACATCACAACTCGGTACAAACTCCTGCGTGGATACAGAGTCCACTACGTGCCTGGGTGGGATTGCCATGGAATGCCCATTGAAATCAAGGCCCTGTCTCAGGCCAGGACAAAAGGACAGTCCACACATCTTTCATCCGTTCAAATCAGAGATCAAGGTAATTTGTTCTTTTGATGACATGGCCTTGTTTTTGTTTGAATGTTGTTTTTATTATTAAATTATTTAACTCCCAGACTGAGTGTTTAGTCTTAACACAAACTGCGATTTTCTTTTTTTTTCTTTGATGTAAAGGTGTTAGGACAATCATTTTTGTCAATAACTGAACAAAGGTTTCCAAAAAGCTAAACTAACAGAATTGTAAAGGACAGCCTCAGTTTACAAAGTCTTTTGTCAATCAGTCTGTTGTACAGCAGTGCAATGTTCATGAAACTAATAAGTTGAAATCTACATCAATGAGGAAGTGTGCTATTTTAAGATCTAAAAAACAAAGGGACAAAGCGCTCTAAATGCATAGGGCATGTGAAGCAAGAGTAACTGAGAGTTATGTGGCATCAATCTCCTGGCACCTGAGAGAATGACAAGCATTGAAACAAACGAGTAACTTCCAGTTTCATCCTCCTGACTCTGACTAACTGAAAATTGTTATTGTTACGTGCAGCGAAAAAGTTTGCAGCAGAAGCCTTGAAAGATCAGATGGCGTCATTCAGGAGATGGGGAGTGATGGCTGACTGGAGCTCCTACTACACCACCCTGTCCCCCGACTATGAAGCAGCTCAGCTGGACGTCTTCTATAACATCTATGAAAAGGTGCGGCACATCTTATGTGAATGGGTTAAGGGGTTTAGTGGAACCCCCTTTTAAGACACCACCCCCCCCCTCCCCCTCTTTGAGACAATGCTTTTTCAGATTTTCTGTTCATAACCTCTATGAATGTACCCCCATTTTATGTCTCCCTCCCATTTAAGACCTGATTTTCTCAGATTTTGTTAGGTCTTTTAATGGGGGTTTGATTGTATGTGTGTAAACTATGCTGCATTTTAAAGAAGTTGTCATTGTTTTTGTATTTTTGCTACCAGAGCATGTAACATTTGTTTGGCTGTGATATTAAGTCTGTGAATACACTTATTTTTTTCAGTAGCAAAGGATATGTATATATTTACCTGTGAATTTTCTGCAGGTGTACAGAATGCATGATCATGGGTTACAGTAATGCAATGTGTTTTGAAACACTGCTTTCTTGAACCACCATTTTCTTTGTCTTGTTGCAGGGACTGATCTACAGAGACTACATGCCTGTTTTCTGGTCTCCATCTTCCAGGTATGACTCGCATGCAAACGTCTTTTAACAGCTGTGTCTCATCATCATCAATGTACACACGCACACACAGTCACGCACACACACACACAAACACACACACACACACAGCAGACATAGAGGTGCATCGTTATGTTACACCAGGTCTTTTCTGCTTTCAATAATCTGCTCTTTTCGTTTTCACCTTGCTTTCTTTACACAGAGATACCGGCACGGTTGGCCTAGTGGTAAGGCGTTCGCCCCGTGATCGGGAGGTCGTGGGTTCGAACCCCGGCCGGGTCATATCTAAGACTTTAAAATTGGCAATCTAGTGGCTGCTCCGCCTGGCGTCTGGTATTATGGGGTTAGTGCTAGGACTGGTTGGTCCGGTGTCAGAATAATGTGACTGGGTGAGACATGACGCCTGTGCTGCGACTTCTGTCTTGCGTGTGGCGCACGTTAAATGTCAAAGCAGCACCGCCCTGATATGGCCCTTCGTGGTCGGCTGGGCGTTAAACAAACAAACAAACAAATCTTTACACAGAATTTAGTCTTCTTCTCTTTTTCACAAACTCTATTGCAAGTGCACAAAATACAGACTCTTGATATTATTTTTGTTACTCCTTTTCTCATTTCTTGTGTGTGTTTGTGCAGTAATAACCTCTTGGTTTGTAAAACTCTGTTCCTATTTCTTATGTATGCAGGACTGCCCTGGCTGAAGCAGAACTTGAGTACAACCCAGAGCACAGGAGCACCGCTGTTTATGTAAGGCTCCCTCTTACCAGGCTGACCGAGAGACTGCTGGATATTGTGGGTGAGTATAAATCATACTTTGATCATCTTAATTGTGCTTTTGGATGGATTTATTTGTGGCAAGATTTTGCCCCCTCCTCTCCCCAACCCCACCCTCCAATCATATAACTTATGGGCCAGTAACTTTAAACAGTGTAATAGTGGAACCTACCTTTTAACACCTTGAACAATCTGAAAAAGGAGGAAGTCTTAAAATGGAGGTAGATTTACAGAGGTTATGAAGTCAGCACAGGGCGGGGATGTAGCTCAGTCGGTAGCGCGCTGGATTTGTATCCAGTTGGCCGCTGTCAGCGTGAGTTCGTCTCCACGTTCGGCGAGAGATTTATTTCTCAGAGTCAACTTTGTGTGCAGACTCTCCTCGGTGTCCGAACACCCCCCGTGTGTACACGCAAACACAAGACCAAGTGCGCACGAAAAAGATCCTGTAATCCATGTCAGAGTTCGGTGGATTATAGAAACACAAAAATACCCAGCAAGCTTCCTCTGAAAGCAGCGTATGGCTGCCTAAAGGGTGGGGTAAAAACGGACATACACGTAAAAGCCGTGGGAGTTTCAGCCCATGAATGAACAAACAAACAGAGGTTGTGAAAAAAACCTCTGAAAAAGCAAGGTCTTAGAATATGCTTAGTTAGGGTTGGGTCTTAAATTGTGGGATCTTAAAAGGGGGGGGAGGGTTCTACTGTACCACTGTACTTGAGCTAAGTGACATGATGTGCTGCATGATGTACTTGAGCTAAGTGACATGATGTGCTGCATTGCAGGGGAAGATGGTGCAGTGTCTGCAGTAATCTGGACGACAACGCCTTGGACCCTGCCCTTCAACAAAGCTGTCTGCTACAGCGACGCCATCACGTAGGGAAACTGCTTGTGTCCGTGGCATTTGTAGGGGGGAGCGGAGAATGAAGGATAGGGTAGTGAGGGGTTCAGGGAAAGGAGAAAAGAAGGGAGTACTGTGGTCTGTGCGGAATGAGCTGGGGGGGGGGGGGGTCGGGGGAGGAGCGGCAGGGAGGAAGGGGTGCGCATTGGCAATGCTGTTTTCAGCCTCAATAGGACAATAGGTCAGTTGGACCTGGATTGAAAATATGAATTGGTCCAAATTGCCCTGGTTTTGTCGGCTTGGTAGGAAAATTGATGGTCAGAAGACCTGCTACCTGTCAAAACCATAGGATGGTCGACCAGCCAGAGATCATGCCAATGCGTCAGATCAAAAAAGTATGCGTCAATGACCGAGGCCTTAAAAGTATTGGAGTGGTAGTTTTGGTGAAGTTTTGAAAATAACTAAGATGCCTGGTCTGCAGATATACTATGTATTCTTGACTGACCAGTTAAGAATGTACTGTTGTTTGCTAATTAAGTGCCAGTAATCAAACATTTTACCCACCCTTGAAATCGTTTCATCCTTGAATCACACCTCACAATACCATTCGCTAATCTTGAGTGTTTCTAAAATTCTGCTCACAGTTAATTTTCTGTGGTGTGCATTTTGGCTTCTTTACTGGAGTTATTATGAAATCCCAAAGGTGAAATCTTGATGTAAATATGCCTGTTCTGTTTTCAGGTATGCTTGCCTCAAAGAGGCAAATTCTTCCGATGTTTACCTTTGTGAGGAAGAATTTACGGAAGCTCTGTCTGACATTCTTGGGAGAAAACTGAAACTTATTGGAAAGCTTGAAGGTTGGTCGACATACATATTTTGTTAGACTTAAAATGCACACATCTCTTTGCACCACTGAAAACATGAGGACATAAAGTTAAGGCCAAGATCGGCTGGTATGTAGCTTTACTATCACGTGTCTGAACTATATTCTGTGTCCTTTGCGATGCGCTAGTATAGCTCTGTGGCCTTCCACTGTAAAAAGTTCTTCATAATCAGTTGAAATGTGGACTGGGTGGCCGAGTGGTAACGCACTTGTGCTCGGAAGCGAGAGGTTGCGAGTTCGACCCTGGGTCAGGTCGTTAGCAATTTTCTCCCCCCTTTCCTAACCTAGGTGGTGGGTTCAAGTGCTAGTCTTTCGGATGAGACGAAAAACCGAGGTCCCTTCGTGTACACTACATTGGGGTGTGCACGTTAAAGATCCCACGATTGACAAAAGGGTCTTTCCTGGCAAAAATTGTATAGGCATAGATAAAAATGTCCACCAAAATACCCGTGTGACTTGGAATAATAGGCCGTGAAAAGTAGGGTATGCGCCGAAATGGCTGCGATCTGCTGGCCGATGTGATTGCGTGACGTATTGTGTAAAAAACTTCAATCTCACAGGGCATAAATAAATCCCTGCGCCTTGAATATGTGCGCGATATAAATTGCATAAAAATAAAAGAAATAAATAAATCCCTGCGCTTAGAACTGTACCCACGGAATACGCGTGATATAAGCCTCATATTGATTGAAATGTTGGACTTAAAATTGAATAAGAAGAAGGTAGGGAAGCAGTCCCCCCCGCGGGTTAGGGGGAAGAATTTACCCGATGCTCCCCAGCATGTCGTAAGAGGCGACTAACGGATTCTGTTTCTCTTTTTACTCTTGTTAAGTGTTTCTTGTATAGAATATAGTCAATTTTTGTAAAGATTTTAGTCAAGCAGTATGTAAGAAATGTTAAGTCCTTTGTACTGGAAACTTGCATTCTCCCAGTAAGGTAATACATTGTACTACGTTGCAAACCCCTGGAGCAAATTTTTGATTAGTGCTTTTGTGAACAAGAAACAATTGACAAGTGGCTCTATCCCATCTCCCCCCTTTCCCCGTCGCGATATAACCTTCGTGGTTGAAAACGACGTTAAACACCAAATAAAGAAAGAAAGAAAGGGAAGCAGTGTCTTTTTTATTCTGTGACTATTAAACTGGTTGTCGGTGTGTACTTTATTGTCAGTTCCACTCTGTACTACATTCTCTGTCTATCTTATTCGTTCATAGCTGTTTTAATTCAAAAATGCTAAAAGCAGTTGCCTTGCTTCTGCTCCACAGGAGCAGATTTGAAGGGAGCAAAGTATGCACACCCCATCAGTCGGGCAGAGTTACCGTTCCTACCAGGGCAGCATGTGACTGCTCGTATGGGCACAGGATTGGTGCACACAGCTCCCGCTCACGGTCACGATGATTTCCAGATTGCTCTTCAGCATGACCTTTCTGTGGTAAATATTGCACAAAAATGCTGGGTGAAGAAGTTAAGTTCAAACATTTTAAAAAGGCAAAACTAGCCTTATGAAAGTGGTGGCAAATACTAAGAAAATATTTTCTAATTTCAAACTTGTTTCTTACATTGGCGAAGTTCCATGCAGCTAACTGGTCACCCTAGATAGAAGATTGCACAGCATTAGACATTATGAAAGAGTGAACCAGAGGTTACTTATACTGAAAAAAAACCATCAAGAGTTTGAGACTCTATGTCGTTATGTTGGCACTATCCACATGGCTAATTACGGACACCTTAGATGGGGAAATACATAGCATCAGAATAGACGATGATCGGAAATAACTCTGTTGGGTTTGAACGGGTTGTGAAAAAGTGACTTCTCTTGCTTTTAGTGTGTCAAACTTTCCCACGTGACATTATAGGCCAGTCAGTTGCAAGGGATGCGTCTGAAACACGTGGACAAGGAGCACTTGTAGAAAGCTTGCCTCACTAAAAGCAAGAGCATTCACTCTTTCACAACCCATTCGAACCTGACAGAGGTATTTCCAGAATTACCGGCATGGTTGGCCTAGTGGTAAGGCGTCCGCCCCGTGATCGGGAGGTCGTGGGTTCGAACCCCGGCCGGGTCATACCTAAGACTTTAAAATTGGCAATCTAGTGGCTGCTCCGCCTGGCGTCTGGCATTATGGGGTTAGTGCTAGGACTGGTTGGTCCGGTGTCAGAATAATGTGACTGGGTGAGACATGAAGCCTGTGCTGCGACTTCTGTCTTGTGTGTGGCGCACGTTATATGTCAAAGCAGCACCGCCCTGATATGGCCCTTCGTGGTCGGCTGGGCGTTAAGTAAACAAACAAACAAACAAAATTTCCAGAATTCATCTGATTATAATGATCCTTTTCAGTTGTGTTAATTTCTGTGTTTTGATGTTGTTCAGAACTGTGGTGTGGATGAGGTGGGCCGATACATGGATGGGGCAGTGGATGAGAAGCTCCGTGGAAGACAAGTTGGAAAGGATGCAGATGAAGCAGGTACATGTTTGCATGTTATTTCATTTGAACTGGAATCTTTCAAAAAGCAGAATTTTTTTTCTCTCCTGAGAACGTTTTTGTGTGAAGCTACGTTTCCATTTAGCGGCGCGGCGGCGACAAAAGCGCGATGCCGCTAGCGAATTTTGCTGTGAGTGTTTCCATGGCAGATTTGTGTTCTTTCTGGCTTGACTTCTTCTGTTAAATTGGTCAAAATCTCACACAACCATGCAGTAATCAAGAGAAACAATTTGAAGCAACTAATGTTGGTTAGAAAATTGAAAAGACGAGAAATGTAAGAAAACAACCTTTTATTTTAACAAAATTCTCAAAAAGCGGAACGAACCCGGTACGTTTGACAACCTTTGAAGGAATTTTTGCTGGACTATATGTGCAGCTCAGAGAATACATGTATCTGACGAAAAAACAGTCAAATAGACTTTTGACCTGGTTGTGGGGGGTCTTCGAATATTTAGAAAGACTTAGACCACGCCCACTTTGGACGTGAATACTGCACGGCAGCAAATTGTAACAAAATCTTGCCGCCGAACCGTCGCGCGCCACATTGCCGCCGTCACATCGCGCATATTGAAACACGCGTTCTTTGTTACTACTGTTGCGATCGGTTTTGTTGCTGTTGCCTTCATCGTGCTGCCGTCGCGTGGCTATATGGAAACATAGCTTAAGAAGTAAAAAAAGTACTGTATTTTCAGGACTACAAGGCGCTTTTTTGTACAGTGGTACTTGCGATGAAAGGACACCCTTGGGAATAGTTAAAAGTGTCCCTACACTGCAGGTGGCCTGTCATGACAGGTGTATTTTGGTCAGGACTGTAGACAAGGACACTCCTTTCCACTCATCAGAAGGGCCTCACATCGCAGGTACCACTGTACAGGGGAACCCCCCTTTTAAGACCCCCTCATTTAAGACTTCCTCTCTTTTTCAGACCCTGCTTTTTCAGTTTTTCTGTTCACACTGTCTGTAAATTCACCTCCATTTTAAGACTCCCTCCTTTTTAAGACCTGATTTTCTCAGGGGTTTTTTTGGTCTTAAAAGGGGGGTTCCACCGTACAAGGCGCTTCCTACACTTTTTACCCAAAAATAGAAAAATCCTTGAATTATGCACTGCCGCTGTTTTAGGTGCAATCAAAGTACACAGTGCAAAAGGGTAATGATGACATTTGCTCTGTGTTCCCATCTAGTGATTGACCTGTTGGGAGCCCACGTACTGAGGAAGGGGGAGTTTGTTCACAGCTATCCCTACGACTGGCGCACAAAGAAGCCTGTCATCATCCGTGCCAGTAAGCAGTGGTTTGTCAACACGCAGCAGCTCAAGGAGAAAGCTCTGGTGAGTTTTGGTATATGTGTTAATACAAACTAATTGTTTCAGACAAAATCTGCTCTTGTTTTAAGCTTGGTTTGGTTTAAAAATGATATTATTCAATTGAGTTGTGTATTGAAAACAAAACAAGCAAAGGCTTTTATTACATGTCCCTTTCATGTTGTTTTCATGTGCATTTGACGGTTTTAATATTTTTTGTGATGAAGTATGGTTTGAAAAAGCTTCAACAAAAATGTGAGAATACTTTCGCTTTGTTTTTTGTTAAACGAATTGTTTTGAAAGACATTAAAACCCACTCGTGCAAAAATCATGAGTGTTTGTGGGAGTTTCAGCCCAGGAACACAGAAGAAGAAGATTGATACTTGTTGTAGTCGTTAACTTTCCCGTCCTCTTGTGATCCAGGAATGCCTGCAGGATGTGAAGATCATTCCCCGTCAGTCGGAGCACGGCATGACACAGCAGCTGCAGAAGCGGCCATATTGGTGTATCTCACGCCAGAGGGTCTGGGGTCTGCCCATACCTGTCTTCTACCACCGTACCACAGGGGATCCTCTCATCACCAGGTCAGCCTTGCACCGGCTCTGACGGACTTTCTCTTTATCATTCTGAATGGGTATTTTGTGATAATCTACGTTGCAATTTCAACAAAATCCCCAACCCCTTTTGTCCGAAACCAAGCAATTGAATAACTGACTTTCTGTATATCACTTTGAATGGGTATTTTATTATCAAAATTGCATTTTTAACAAAGCCTTTTCAACCAAGAACCAATCGAATAACCAACTTTCTTTTTATCACTCTGAATGGATATTTTATGAAAATCAACAATGCATTTTCAACAAAGCCCCCCCCCCCCCCCCCCCACCACCACCACCATCAAACCAAGATATCAAATAAACATAAACAAAGCATACTTTACTCAAACTGCTAGCACAGTGGTACCTGTCTTAGGAGGGCACCCTTGGACCAAGCCTGCATTGCAAATGTGGTCTTCTGGTAGGTAGACTTGTGTCAAGGTAATGATTATATTTGGGATAAGGAAATGCATCTTTTGTTCGAAGGTGGCATCTCAACAAACATCTCTGGCATCATTTTACCAACAGATAAAGCACATAATGTTCATTTTTTCTTGCAAGTTAAGTATATTGTTGTTTGACCTCCTCTATCAAAGGATATTATGTTGTTGCCAGTTAGATACAACTAAGTTCTGTTCTTCTTATGTTCCAGGGAAACAGTTGATCATCTGAAAGAGGTGTTGAGACAGGAGGGAACAGATGCTTGGTGGACTCTGACAGTCTCTGATCTTCTGCCTGCACAGTTACTCTCACAGGTATGCGTACTTCTTGCGCTGCTGTTTGTGTCAAGGGAATAGTCATATGTGTGTCTGTGTAGCAGTTTGTCTGTGTATGGTGTGCATGTGCCTAGGGACCCCCCAAAAACTTGAGGTTTCATTGCAAAACAGCGTCTTGCAGTATATTCTGGTAGTGTAAAAGCCAAGTTTTCGCTATTGTTGTAGCATGATTCTACATATCCACAGTAAATGTAATGCAGATGATGACATGAACTGAATGCTTAAAGCCTGTCATAAATTGGGCGAAGTTGACTACGCGAAGTATGCTTCGCGAAGCTGGTCGCACGTAGATTTAGCACTGAGTTTTCAGTAAAAAGACTGCACAGGAAGTCGACTTCGGGCTCAATTAAGGACGAGCTTAAGCAAATGTTACGGTATATCTTTTGGTCTTTGTGTAGCTGGACAAGGGTGTTCCAGAGGACTACATTAAAGGGAGAGACATCATGGACATCTGGTTTGACAGTGGAGTGTCCTGGGCCTCTGTCCTCAAAGGTGATACTTTGTGCATCAATCTGATGGTTTTGTACTGTTGGTTCAAGGTGACTCCCTTTGAGTTAGATTGTGCCTACTGTTTTGTTTTTGTTTGGGTTGGGGTGTGTGCATACATTTTCTCAAATTCATCCACTGTTTTTCTTGTCAGGCTCATATTTGAGTCATGGTCTCTGAATGGCGGGGTAAAAACGGTCATACACGTAAAAATCCACTCGTGCTAAAAACATGAGTGAACGTGGGAGTCTAAGCCCATGAACAAAGAAGAAGAAGAAGAAGTCATGTAAAGACAAGCAGACTCTAGAGGGTTCTATTTGTCTGTTTGTCTCTTTAATTTCTAAAGATTAAGATTGTGTTTTTTGGGGGTACCTTCCCTGTGCAGTGGAGGGGCCAATGTTTACTTGTTAGTTTCTTCTTCTTCTTCGTCGTTCGCTTACTTGTTAGTTTGACACAATGCACTAGTTTTGGAAGTGAGGGTATGTGCAGTTGGAGAGGAATGATTTGTTTGTGTTTGGATCAGATGTGGGAGGTCAGGCTGACATGTACCTAGAAGGAATCGATCAGTTTGGTGGGTGGTTCCAGACTTCTCTTCTGACGTCTGTGGCTGTTCAAGGTCACGCTCCGTACAGGTAAACCCATTTATTCAAACTAGACACTTTAAATCTCATCTCTTTTTTTTTTTGGCTTGACTTCACGAATGAAGATTAGGAAGGCTGTCCTTGTCTGATGCAATCTGATGACCTCAGAAAATCTCATATTGAGTGTCAAAATTGCTGTTCGCTGAGTATGTGTGGATTTAGTACTTGCTGTTCTTTTTATCACTTGATGTCGCACAAAGATTTAACCATTCTTTTTTCATGAGCTGCTTGGTGCTGGATTTGCCTATGATGGCTCAATTGAAAAGATTTGTGTGAACACAGAGTTGAAAAGGGTGAAGAAAAACATTGTAGATAGATGGCAACTGTGCAAAGGCAGTTGGTGAAGTAGCATGATAACGATACAACCATACATTGAAGAATGATTTATGTAGAGTACATACGAATTTAGTGACAAGAAGATTGTATTTCATCATGTCGTATTGTATTCTATTGACCCAGAGGTCGACATTGGCTGTGGTCATCCGTTTGTGTCACCTTCTAGGTTATGTATTTGATTGTCAATTAAAAGTGCATTTGTTGTTGATGCAGTTCCGTACTTTATTTTTTGGTTGTTTCACGTGTGAAATGTGTTTTGCCAGGAGCCTGATGGTGCATGGCTTTGCCACAGACGAGAGCGGCAAGAAGATGTCCAAGTCTCTGGGCAACGTGGTGGACCCTGACACAGTGGTCAATGGCGGAAAGGTCAGTCCACTCCAGAATGATGTGTGGTATAAGCGAAATTTTCCAAGTGAGAATGATTTACAGCTAAATTTTTTGTTTGTGAAAATTGTCAGCTCAAGTGAAAATTCGTTTTCAGATCACACACATCCACCCCCTGCCCACACGCGCCACGCACACGCACTCGCACACACACTTGTGGGGCAAATAAACCACACACATACACTCACACACACACACATTTTTCAGGCAAATAAACCCAAGTGTTTCATTCTAAACAAATGACCTCATTTGTAACTGGATGAAGTAACTGTAAGTCGTTGTTTTGATAATGGATCTATGCCTCTCTATCTATCTACCCAGGACAAGAAAAAAGACCCTGCGTACGGAGTGGAGGTGTTGCGATGGTGGGTGGGCCACAGTCACGCTCACACCAACATCATGATCGGACCCAACATCCTGCAGCAGTTCAGTGAATCGCTCTTCAAGGTGAGATGGATAGACCTATAGGATCATTCAGTGGAATGTTCAGTGAATCGCTCTTCAAGGTAAAGTTTCGCCTAACAGGCTTGAGGTTTGCTGGTCGATGTGAATGCGTTATATATTGTGTGTAAAAAATGTTTGTTTGTCTGTCTGTCTGTCTGTAAAAAATTCCATTTCACACGGCAGAAATTAGTATGTAAAGCGCGGAGAGCACAGTTAATTGTGGTTCGCGCTATATAAGCTCACCATAATAATAATAATAATAAAAAGGTGAGATGGATAGACCTATGATCATTCAGTGGAATGTTCAGTGAATCGCTCTTCAAGGTGAGATGGATAGACCTATAGGATCATTCAGTGGAATGTTCAGTGAATCGCTCTTCAAGGTGAGATGGATAGACCTATAGGATCATTCAGTGGAATCCCCTTTTTTTAAGACCACCCAAAATCTGAAGAACAAAATCAGGTCTTAAAAAGGAGTGAGTCTTAAAATGGAGGTAAATTCAGACATGAACAGAACATCTGAAAAGTAGGGGTTTTAAAGGGGGGAAGTCTTACATTTTGGGGATGGGGGTCTTATAAGGAGGGTTCCACTGTATTTCATGTTTGTTTGTTTGTTTGTTTGTTTGCTTAACGCCCAGCCGACCACGAAGGGCCATATCAGGGCGGTGCTGCTTTGACATATAACGTGCGCCACACACAAGACAGAAGTCACAGCACAGGCTTCATGTCTCACCCAGTCACATTATTCTGACACCGGACCAACCAGTCCTAGCACTAACCCCATAATGCCAGACGCCAGGCGGAGCAGCCACTAGATTGCCAATTTTAAAGTCTTAGGTATGACTTGGCCGGGGTTCGAACCCACGACCTTCCGATCACGGGGCGGACGCCTTACCACTAGGCCAACCGTGCCGGTACGTATTTCATGTGGTGCAGAGTCAAGGTTTGATTAATGGACAAATATTAAAATTAAAATAACAAGCAAATGGAACATTCAGCAGATGCTCTTTGTCAGCACATTTTCTATTGTAGTGAGGCTTACCATTGCTGATAATTGCTGACTATAAGCCATCACCCAGTAAACACAAGACAACAGCTAGGCCCCAGATGCCTAAGATTTTTACGGTTTGTTGATCATCATCAGGCACTAGCTTTTCTAAGCAAACTGTTGGTACGTATTAAAAAGGAATGTCAAGCAGCCTGAATGTCTTGGATAGGCAGGGTAGACAAAAGACACCAAGTGCAGACTAACAATTTACAACATTTTTCTACAGGTGAGAAAGTCCATGAGGTACTTGCTTGGCAACTTGTATGACCTTGACCCTGATCGTGACCTGCTTCCCTACAACTCCCTGCTGCCTCAGGACCAGTACATGCTGCATCTTCTGCATGAGTTTGCACAACAGGTGGGAGGTCAACATTTGTGGTTGGCATTCTGTTTCCAGAGCATAAGAGATAAACACTGTATAATGAACAACACATGGGGTGAGAGAGATGGGGAAAAAAACCGAAAGTTAACAAAAATATGATACCGATACATGTATGCACCGCTTGGCAGTGATCTCATGAGTCAATTTCCACTGCTGATATGACTGAGTCACCAAGAACAACTTCATTTCCAAAACTCTTTGTCATTTCCTCTCAGGAGTCATGCAAAAGAAATGACAGAACTTGTACATTATGCCATCATTGTGCCATCTTTGGTATTTTGATGTCTTCACAAACTTCGTTTGGATTTTGATGTCAAAAAATTTCAGTTTGGAACAGAAGGACAAGAAGAGACATTTTGGGTGTTTTTAGTCATTGTGATATCTCACTAAAGGTGTGCTAGTGGGGAATTGTTTTTATAACCAGTATATTACTGTGTAACATTTTACAAGGTTACACTCGATCTGTGTCTGTGTCTATATATCTGGCTGTCAGTCTTATTACAGCAGTCCCTGCAATGTACGGCCCCCGGCGTGAGCGGACACCTGACATGTACGGACACATTTGCTCGGCACGGAGTGTTTTCCTTCTATATTTGCCCCCGCTTAAACGGACACCTGCAAAACGTGGACGCGGACACTCATTTTCGGTCCCAACAGCAGGTCATACCTCCAATGTACGGACAGACCATCATCAAATTTTCACCACAACAAAATCGATAACAGAGCAGTCCGGCTCTTGGTACAAAGATCACAGCCGCAATGGTGTGATGACAGTCACTGATAACTTGAGTGCACGTGTACCCATCGTGTGTCTGTGTGTAACCTCTTTCATTGACAAGATACTCTTGTTTCCCCTCAGCCTTGACCAGTGAGTCGGTTGCCTAATCTATGAACCCTTCAGTTGTCTTGCTTTGTCAAAAGTTACGACACAGTCAACTGGTTTTGCTCTGAGTGAACAGTGCAGCTGGCCTCTCTGGCCACAGCCCCCAACAGTACATGGCTGGAGGGAGTGAGAGAGAGAAAGGGGGGGGGGTGGAGGGTTAGCTGGCTAAACTCTGTGGGGTGTCCGGTGTCACCGCATGTCAGCAGGAAGAGCATTGGAGAGAAATAGAGAGGTGTACTCTTCCACACAATTTCCAAGCATCAGTTGTCACGGCTTGGGGTAGGCATTAGTGAGGGAGAGTGGGAGCTGTGTTATGTACAGTGTATTTCCGACTGAAGAGTGAAAAGTCACTGCCATGCCACATGATCGGCATGCAGTCAATAAAGCCGGGTCCGCCTAAACTACGCGCCAGCACGCGCTAGCACGCGCCAGCACGCGCCAGCTTGAACCATAGCACTTATATACTTTATTTTTATATTTCTAGTTAGTTCATCGTCCATTCTCACATAATACAAAATTTCAAACTTCAATGATGAAAAATACGGAAGTTATGACGAGTTTAAGGAGAGCTAATGCACTACTCTCAAATCCGACGATTTCCGCCATTGACTAAACAGCAAGCTACCACTTTGAAGTAGACGCTACCCGGTGATCCATAACACTTACATAATTTATTTTTATAGTCTATATAGTTAATTGTCCATTCTTACATAATACAAAATTTCAAGCTTGAGTGTTGAACATTTCAGTAGTTATGACGGGTTTTAGGCGAGCTAATGCGCTACTCTCAAATCCGACAAAATCCGGACTAAAACTGCGCGCTACCAAATTTAAGTGGACGCTACTGAGATTCATAGCTGTTATATAATTTATCTGTATGTTTCTAGTCATTCCATCGTCAGTTCTTACATTATACAAAATTTCAAACTTCAGTGATAAAATTTACGATAGCTAAGACGCGTTATAGGAGAGCTATCCTAGCTAAGGCCGTGGCTCCATGTCCGACAATCGTCGGATTTGAGAGTAGTGCATTAGCTCTCCTTAAACTCGTCATAACTTCCGTATTTTTTATCATTGAAGTTTGAAATTTTGTATTATGTGAGAATGGACGATGAACTAACTAGAAATATAAAAATAAAGTATATAAGTGCTATGGTTCAAGCTGGCGCGTGCTGGCGCGTAGTTTAGTCGGACCGATAAAGCCAGACAAGAAACAAATAAATTACTTGATTATGACATGCAGCTCTATCTGCTGCTATTTATTCAAACTGGTTTTCAAGCTTATTCTTGCAAAGCATCTGCACACGCTCCTCTGTGCTGTGTTTGTGTGGCTGCTTTCGTATGTCAGTGCATGGTGAGTGTGTTCACTGCCTTGAGGATTTATTTTATCTCTTCTTTTCAACACTTTTCATACAAATCCTTTTTACAGAACGTTTAAAGAAGTATTAAGAGTTTATTGTTATTGTTTAGTAGCCACAAGAAGTGATTATAATTACATATTCTTACGCCGAATCACATAATTTGCATTGACCCACTTCGATGCTTAGGTTATGATAAAAGCTACCCCGTCTAGGTATAAGGGGAGCAACCCCAACTAAAAAAGTGACTGCACCAGACTGACTGACACCCTGGGTTACGTCCCATGTAGCCTACTACGTCATCAATGGTGCTGGTCACGTGATACCCCTTCAATCGACTACTATCACTCAAGGGTGACGGTTGTGTTCGCTTTTGCTCTGGCTGGTTTTGTGTCTACGGCACCTACCGGCCTCGGCCCCCGTCTACTTCTTGCTGGCTTGCAGCTGGTGAGATCGTTCATTTTTTCTTGTATGTTTATTGTTTCTGCTGTGGATTTCGCATGTCCGTTGGACTCTGAAGTTTTCAGCAGTTGTTTGGCTTCCTCACGGTCGCCATTTGCATTAGCACGTTGTCGGGCTTCTGTTGTTTTAGCCGTGTTCGGTCTATTAACGCTGTCGTAGCTTGCTTTGTAGCTGCCGTCGGTAGCTTTTACGTACGTGCTTATCTATTGCTTGCTTGCTTCTGAAATGTTTGTGTCTGTACGGACTTTATTATTTTCAGACTTGTGGCTTCCTCCTTGGTCGCCATTTTTAGCTAGCATGTTGTTGTTATGTTGATTTTTCGTCCGTACTCGGACGCTTAACTCTTCGTATAGCTAGTTGTTTAGCTGCCTTTGGTAGCTCCTAAACTGGTTTTAGCTGCCCTCTTTGCTGGCTTCTGAAAGGTTGGCGTCCTTTCGGACTTTGCTAGTTTCAGTTGTTTGATTATTTTTCTCTCGGTGCTTACATGGCCGTTAATGAGAATTAGAGGGAGCTAAGGCCGAGGGTTAGGGCTTGGGCCCTGCTAAGCTCTATCCCTCAGCAGCCTCTTATTTTGAAGAACTCCGTTGTTGTTCATGTTGGCACAATTTTAGGCAATTTTTTTTTTTTTTTTTTTTTTACGTTGTTCTGTGCCGTTTTTTATGTTACGGACGATTGGCCGTCTGGCTCTCTGCCGTCCGTTTTGGCCTCTAAGGCTGTCGTTTTACGTCTGTTTCGGCTCCAGAGTCTAGGGCTCTGGGGTCTGCACTTATCTTTTGCTTATTTCCAGAAATAGATTCCCTCGTTCGCGAGGTTTGCCGCGGCGGACTTCGTCGCCAGCTCTGCCCCCCGCCTGGGGGTTAGGCGACGTTCTCTCCTTCAGACGCTGGGTCTTCTCCGGACCAGGCTGCTGTCCACCGCGATGTTTCTGGACGGTCCCTTGGGGATCTTCTTCTCCTCTTCCTGGCCGGCATTTGTTGCCTTCCGCTTGCGGTAGCGCAACAGTGCATGTCCCTCCGGGGATCCGGCCACTTCAAGGTTGGTGTCTGCAGCAGCCGTTTACGGCAGCTGCACTTCCGGTTTCCGGAATCGGATGTTCTCCTGCTAGTGAGCGACTTGCGTTCACGTCGGGTCAGAACCTCTCCGTACTCCAGCAGTCGGTTCCGACAGCTGGGCTTCCTGCTTTGGCAGGAAGTAGGGGTTCACCGTCTAGTGAGCGACTTGCGTTCACGTCCGGACCGAACCCCGCCTTACACCAGCAGTTGTACGCGACAGCTGGGCTTCCGGCTCCGGCCGGAAGCAGTGGTTCTTCCGCTCGTGCGCAGCCTGCTGTCACGTCCGGTGCGTCCCACATCTTACGTCAGCAGTCGTCCGCGACAGCTGCTTCCGGCTCAGGCCGGAAGTAAAAGGCTCACTGGCTAGTGTTCGGACTACGTTCACGTCCGGTTTGAGCCTTGCCTTACGTCAGCAGTCGTCCGCGGCAGCTGCGCTTCCGGTTCCGGCCGGGAGTGTAGGTTCACCGGTAGTGCACAGGCTGCTGTCACGTCCGGTTTGGGCCTTACCCTACGTCAGCAGTCGTCAGCGTCAGCTGGGCTTCCGGTTCCGGCCGGAAGTGTAGGTTCACTGGTTAGTGCTCAGGTTGCTGTCACTTCTGGTTCGAGCCTTTACCTACTTCAGCAGTTGTCCGCGACAGCGCCGCTTCCGGTTACGGCCGGAAGCGTAGGTTCACTGGTTAGTGTACAGACTGCTGTCACGTCCGGTTTCGAGCCTTGCCCTACGGCAGCAGTCGTACGCGACGGCTGTGCTTCCAGTTCCGGCTGGAAGTATCGGTTCACTGGTTAGTGCACAGGCTACTGGCACGTTCAGTTCGAACCTTGCCTTACGGCGGTGGTCGTACGCGACCTCTGCGCTTCTGGCGGCGGACGGAAGTGTGAGCTCACCGGTTAGTGCACAGGCTGCTGTCACTTCTGGTTCGAGCTTGCCCTACTTCAGCAGTCGTCCGCGACAGCTCTGCGTCTGGTTCCGGCTGGAAGCGTAGGTTCACTGGTTAGTGCACAGACTATGGTCACGTTCGGTTTGAACCTTGCCTTATGTCGGCGATCGTACGCGACCTCTGCGCTTCTGGCTCCGGCCGGAAGTGGGGGCTCACTGGATAGTGGACCTGCTATGGTCCCATCTGGTTTGAGTCTGGTTTTTTCGTCAGCAGTGCCCTTTGGGCTTGCAGGCTCCCTGCCTCAGGCGGATTAGCAGCTACCACACACTTCGGTAGTGGGTTCTGCCGTTCTCCTCACTTCCTGTGCCTTTGGTCTTCGACGCCTCTCATCCTCCTCTTAGTCAGGGGTGAAGTTTGGCCGTTGACCTGCAGGAAAGGGGCTTCAGGCTCCGGCCTTCCCAGCTTCGGGACATTAGCGGCTCAGAGGAGGTTGCCTTTGCCCAAGATGTCCCGGAATTTGCTGTCGTCTTTTGCCCCTCTGCGTGCACCTTTGCCGGTCACGCCGGAACTTCTTCTTTGGGGAACGTTTCGAGTCCCCTGCTCTCTGAGCAGACTCTCTTCCCCTCTGAGGAAGTGGGCAGACAGCTTTTGGAACTTGCTTCCATCTCGGAGACACTCCTTTACGGAGTTCTTTGCGCCCTTTACTCTCAGTTTAGAGCAGGACGCAGGGGATGCTTTCTCCACCTTTGCTAGGGCGAATTTAGAACGGAGAAGGCCTTCCTCTCTGCACAATGCCCATACGGTCATGTACAGACGGGACTTGTTCCTCGCCCATTCCTAGTTTGTGAGGAATCAATGAGACACCCTTAGTTCTTCACCCTTGGTGGATGGGTCTCTCTTCGGCCTCCTGGCCTCTAAGGCCTCCTGGCCTTCAAGTCCTCCTGGTCTCTGAAGCCTCCTGGTCTCTTAGGCCTCCTGGCCCCCAAGGCCTCCTGGCCTCTAGGGCCTCCTGGCCTCCAAGGCCTCCTGGCCTCCAAGGCCTCCTGGCCTCCTAGGCCTCCTGGCCTCTGAGGCCTCCTGGTCTCCAAGGCCTCCATGGCCTCCAAGGCCTCCATGGCCTCCAAGGCCTCCTGGCCTCTAAGGTCTCCTGGCTTCCAAGGCCTCCTGGCCTCCTGGTCTCCAAGGCCTCCTGGCCTCCATGGCCTCCGGGCCTCTAAGGCCTCCTGGCCTCTAAGGTCTCCTGGCTTCCAAGGCCTCCCTGGCCTCCTGGCCTCCAAGGAGATAAAGATGTGTAGGGACCTTCAGGTCTCTTCTTTTGCTCTTCAAGCTTTGAAGCAGCAAAACGGGCTCTACCTAAGCAGACTCAGCTTTTTCAGGCTAAGTCCTCAGCTCAGGTTTATCCGGAGAGGTTCTTCCTTTCACAGACGTCTTAGTCTGTGTTTTTTGGGAACAACATCCGGCATTAGGGCATCCGGGTTTTTCAGCCTCGGCTGGTACAACAGCCATTTCTTCCGTTGGTGGTGGTGGTTGTTGTTTGCTCTTTTGGACTCGGTCCTTGTGGGTCTTTCGCCGATTTAGACTCTGTCTTTCTCTAGCGATCGGACTTGTTCTGGTGTTTCGTCCAAACTTAAGGTTTACTTGAGTTGGCCTCGGAAGTTACATTCAGATTTTACTGAGTTTGCATTGGTTTTAGCAATGCATGGTGAGGGGTCATTCTTGTGGCCTATCACTTTTCTCAGCTTTATTGGCTAACCCTCCCCTTTCGGTGGAGGTCTAGTTAATTTCCTGGTTTCTTGGTGCGGGCTTTCAGCCCAGCATCTTTGATGGCAGGTCTACGGGCGTTCCGGCTCTCAGCCTTAGCTCGTGTAATAGTCTCCTGCCTGGCATGGGCGACTACGGTCTCCGTGTCTCTAGAATTTGTGTCTTCCTCTTCTCCCTCATCCTGCCATGAGGCGAGTCGGGTCGACTTCCGGTGGGGTGGGTTGCCTGTTAAGGTCACCCTTCTACCACTTGCATCTATTACGGACTCTTGCCTGTTGTGTTCCGTGTCTGATTCTCGGTTCTGAGGTATCAGACGTGTTTGGTTTTTCAGCCAGACTCAGGAATTTTCTGGGCTCGGTCGGCCGCGAAATTTACTTCGGGCCCTTCTTCTTGAGAACTCTCGTTCAGGGAGTCTTAAGGCTGGTTAGCTTCACAGTTTTCTGTTTTTCCTTTCCAGTCTCGTTTCTGTTTTGGGTTTTTGATTTTCTTTCATTTACCTACAAGCAGACTGCTTTGTGATCACTCTGACTTTAGTCATTTCGGTTAGAGTCACCGGTCACATCAGGCTTTGGCCACCGCGTTCTCCGCTCTGCTGGCGGCTTACACTTTTCGTAGGCCGCTTCTTCCTCTGTTTACCTCCCTCTGTGCTTCTGCATGGACTGGTAGTGGACTTCTGGTGACCGTCTCTTCTGAGTTGTTTCTTTGAGTTTGACTCTGGTTTTTTGTACTCAGACGTCTCTCTCTCTTTCTAGGAAACAGGTCACTCCTCTCTGGAGCTGACCGTTATCTCTCCGGCCTTTCGGGCCTCTCTCCATGCCAAGGTTTTTTCTTTGGCATGATTGTCTTACGGTCCTGGGGAAGGTTGGTGCTTTTCATTTATGATCGGTCAACCTTACGCTTAGTCGTTTCCAGGGTTTTTGGCATTTCCTTCCAATAGTAAGGGGGGGGGGGGGGGGCAGCTTGTCTGTCCCTCTACTCGGCTCGGGTTATTCAAGACTTGAGCCCCTTTCTGGGCTGTTTTTTATGGTTCAGGAGATGGGAAGAAGTGCTGAGCACAGCTTACGGGCTCGCTGATGCTGTCTTTCGCATTTTTTGCCTGAGCGGCATTGCGACTGTCATTTAGGTTGGTTCTCGGTCCTCGTTCTGTCTTTTGGCAGTGGGCCAGTTCCTGGCAAGGGTTTTAGAGTGAGCTAGATGTTTTCTTTCTCACCGGCTCTTTCCCTGATGTTTGGCAGTGGGCCAGTTTTTTGGCGAGGGATTCTCTTCCCCTCCGCCTTGGCGTAGCTATCGGCTATCTTTCCCCTAGGTTCAGCCCGAGCTCTTTTTCCAGGGCCTGGGCCTCCTCCTCGGCCGTTTTACGGTCTGGGAGGTTGGATGATGTCCTGCACACAGCTTACTGGTGCTCGGCTTTTGTCTTTATCAGTTTAATAGGGAGACATTGCTGCCTTGGGCCTCTTCCTTGGCCGTCTTGCGGTCCTACAGAATGAGCGAAGTTTGGAATACAGCTTATTGGCGATCAGACGATGTATTCATCGGCTTTTATCTGAGAGACATTGCTTCGCTCTGTAACGATGGATCAAGGTCCCTGCCTGCCTTGGTGGCAGCGGGCCAGTGCATTTCCAGAAATTGATGGTGAGTTTGAACTTTTTTGGATCTTACCCACCGCCTGGTTGGAGTTATCTGCAAATTATGTGATTCGGCGTAAGAATATGTAATTATAATCGAAAATTTTTATCTAAATTTTGATTTGATTAATATACTTACCCGAATCACATAAGTAATTCCCTCCCGCCTGCCCCGCTCGATATTTTTAGTATGCTATTAGTCGATTGAAGGGGTATCACGTGACCAGCACCATTGATGACGTAGTAGGCTACATGGGACGTAACCCAGGGTGTCAGTCAGTCTGGTGCAGTCACTTTTTTAGTTGGGGTTGCTCCCCTTATACCTAGACGGGGTAGCTTTTATCATAACCTAAGCATCGAAGTGGGTCAATGCAAATTATGTGATTCGGGTAAGTATATTAATCAAATCAAAATTTAGATAAAAATTTTCGATTAGCATAGACTCAATCCTGTTGTTTGTGTGTCTCTGTGAGTGTATGGGGGAGGGGGTGGTGTGGTCACCCCTCCCGTGACCGGACACCTGCAATGTACGGACAGTTTTGCTATGGCCCAAGGGTGTCCGTTCATGAGAGGGACTGCTGTATATGAGTTGGGACTATTTTATATTCTGTTTGGTGGATTGCAGGTGGAAGGTTTTTACGAGGAGTACAGCTACGGCAAAGTGCTGCAAGCCTTGGAGCGTTTTGTCAACACCTCTCTCTCTAGCTTCTACATCAACATGACAAGAGACAGGTACTGTACCTCCACCACCATGAGACAAGCTGTTTTTTCTGCAAACAAATAAAATGGAAGCACCATTTTTGAGTAAGACAGTTAAAAACTTTAATTATCACTAAACTTTTTGTGTGTTGGATCAAATACTGGTGTCTCAAAATTTACTTGCAGCATACCCTCAGGGCAATGACGTTGCTTGACCTGTAACGTGTGCAAAGCATTCTCTTCCATTGAGGTCAAACTAAAAGTTTTCCACTTGTAACTGATCGCTTTCTTCTTGGTAGATGTTGATCTTCAACAGATCTAATGGTTATGAGAATTACTCTTTCAAAAAGAAGTGATGATCTAAAGCTGCTACTTATGAGTGTTAACTACAAATGTTCCTGCATGCACAAAATGAGTGATTCAAAGCTGGTACTGATTATGAGTGTTAACTATCTTTTCTACAGATGTTACTGCACAAAATGAGTTATCAAAGTTGGTAGTTATGAGTGTTTACGGTCTTTTCTACAGGTGTTACTGCAGTGACCACGACAGTGAGGAAAGGCGGTCATGCCAGACGACCCAGTACCATGTAGTGAGGGTGCTGAGTGTGGCTGCTGCCCCCATCCTTCCCCACCTGATGGAGGAGGTGCACGCTCACTTGCCTGACAACGCCAAACACACAGGTCTGTCACTTTGTTCTTTTCACTTAAAACCACGCCTGACTGCCAACTGGGCACCGAACAAATGGCATTGCTTGACAGACTCTCTACAGTGTAAGACAGACTCTCACCGATGTTCTTTGTATATGTGCACTATGTCACTGAACAGAAAAGCATAGTTGATAAATCTGTTCGCACAGCAAGCTGTGATAACTTGAGAACTCCCTTGGTTGTTACATAACACTGGTATCCAGAACTATGCAGCAATTTCACACACTGCTGCCTTCTAATGCAGAACTGCTGGATGTGCAGCGAACAGAGATGGAGTGCTGAAGCAGAATCTGAGACAGAATAGTCCAGGGTTACTGATCAGTACACATCTTATTTCAAGCATATAAAGAATGACTCACTATTTGCCAAGTGTTCATTCTGTCTTCCAACAGTTTTCAGGCCTCACAGAAACGTAAAGAAACAAGTCAAAGAGCAGAAGTGAGACTTCTTTCAGAAGTTCTGTCATACCTGTTTCAATTCTAGTTAGCCTGAGTGCAACAAATTATGATATGTAGATCAGTTGCACAGTGGTCTTGTGTTTTAACTCACTTTCTCGATTTTTGAACCTGCCGTTTTTCTTTTTTATTCAGATGTACTGTTCAAGGGCGGGTGGCTGGAAGTGGAGGAGGAGTGGCACAACCCAGAGCTGAAGCATCGCATCATGCCGGTCTTTTCCATCCGGGACAGCATTGTTGACGCTCTCGCCTCGGCCAGTCCTTCAGAGTTTGAAGTCCTTATTTATGCCAGCCCACTGCTGGATAAATATCTGAAAGTAGGTTGATGAATATGCACACAAAATGTGGATTGATGTATTTGCTGTTGAAGCATGCATGCGCACCATTTTCTACACTTCCGGTTATGACATCTCTTGAAAGTTTTGTGTGGAAAATCACGGTCCTAAATTTTTTTGTTTTTTTCCTTTTTATCTGAAAAGGGGTAAGATCTGTTTTTTTGTGAGGGTGTTTGAAAAAAGTGTTGATATTAGTCAGGTGAATCAGTGTCAGGTGAATCAGTGTCAGGTGAATCAGTGTCAGATGAATCAGTGTCAGGTGAATCAGTGTCAGGTGAATCAGTGTCAGATGAATCAGTGTCAGGTGAATCAGTGTCAGGTGAATCAGTGTCAGGTGAATCAGTGTCAGATGAATCAGTGTCAGGTGAATCAGTGTCATATGAATCAAGGTTTCTTAAAAATTAGCGAGGCAAAACCTCATATCAATCACGCTTTACCCAATCATGTGATTTAAATGTTTGTTTGTTTTCTATATATTTTGTGTGTGCTGTGGTTGTAGGAGCTTCAAAAGGACAACATATCATATGTGTCACCGCTGTGTGAACTCATGGGAACATCACATGTCACTGTGCTGACCGTTCCTCCTGATGTAATTCCTGACGACGACTGCATGTTTGTGTCGGGCTCTGTCGACATTCACAAGAAGGGTCAGTTTTATCCACATCTTCATCAAATAGACCAAAAGGTTTCAGACACTGCGAATAAACTTTTTCGCGAGATTGCATGGGTGCATTTTGTGAGCTTAATTTGTATCTAACAACTGTCGACATTCACAAGAAGGGTCAGTTTTATCCTCATCTTCATCAAATAGACCAAAAGGTTTCAGACACTGTGAATAAACTTTTGCGAGATTGGGTACATTTTGTGAGCTTCTTTTGAGTTTAACAACTGCAGGTCCTTTATCAGAAGGTGATCAAAACCTGATTCAGAATCTTGTTATCTGATAATTTTACAACTTTTTAGCTGCTTTACAGAGAATAACTCTCGCCTTGTTTTTTTCCGTTCTAACTATGCAATTGATCAAGTTTTATCACCACCAAAAAACTTTCTAAATGCCGTTTTCTTGAATGTTTCAACAGAAAAGGATAAGGTGGTGACAGTCAACAACGATTACAAGCTGATGATCATGGTGTCGGACGCTCAGCTTTGTGAACGATGTCGGCGCTATGTGTCCAACTCTTCAACCTCGCCGTGCGATCGCTGCCTCCATGTCCTGGGGGGATCATGGGCCTCTTGACACAGTCACTGAGAAACAGAACACTTTGGGTGGTGTGCTGAATTCATGCGTGCGTGCGGTGTGCGTGTGGTGTGTGTGTTTGGATGTAAATGATATTGCTAGTGCGGCTGCCATTGCATTTGTGAGCGCCAACTACACATTGTATCTTAATTCTGTGGAGAAATAGAGTATTTTGTTGTTGTAAAATAGTGATTGGTTGATTCACCGAGTGTGCTAGTACCGTCTGTTGAATTGTGGATTACAACTTTATTTAACACATTTCACTTTATTTTCACTGCCATAAAATGTATTACATGTATGAGATTGTATGGTGTGTACCTTGTTGGGGAAGAGAAAATATGACTAAATGTAGTTTTTAACTTTATTCTGTGTACATGTGGAGGTTGGTGTGTACATTGGTGTTATTTTTGGAGGTTGTCATAGCTCTTGATGTGGAGACTGGTCAGTATGCCAGACTTTAGCTTCACCTTTTCCCCACCATAAAAAGATCGCCAATTTTGCCAACATGATGTTGTTGCTGTCGACGCTTAAAGGCACAGTAAGCCTCCCGTAAACCATCATAGATACGGTCAGGCTTTTACACACAGTACAAACACCCTTTCATTTAAACACTCACCGATTGAGAACATCCTAGGTGCCCTCCGTAAAGAGCGAACAATTTTCAAAGAATTTATTTTTGCGTGGTTTATCTTACTCCTGAGCTATTGTGAACCCGTGTGATCCAGTTTCCCTTTTTCACAATGTAGTCGTCAGTTTGTCATTTGAATGCGACTCGATGTGAGCTTATCTACAATAGCACGTTTTTATGCACGAAACAAACAGCTGTGGTTCACAAGTACTCTAGCGATGGCTTTTGACTGTTGAGAGGAACGGCGATATGCATAAACCGTCGTCTGCTACGACCCTTGCGTGACCCTGCTTCCGGGCTTTTCTTTTTTCAAACTTTCACCACTTCGAATTGTACTGATCTTGTCTTGATTAAAGAATGTTTGTGTAACAAGCTGTCAATTTATTATTTAGATTTTAAAAGTTAGGTCTAGCGCAAAATTGCACCACGGTCCAAAAACATTCTGATAATCATCGATCCACGGCTATCGCCAGTTTACATCGATAGAATGAGATCTGAAGGGAAGTAACTCATTTTTGATCTGAGTTCAGAATGGGTCCAAAAAGTGTTTGAGACAATCTGCAAAATGAATTCTTTAAAAATTGCTCACTCTTTACGTAGGGCACCTAGGATGTTCCCGTTTGGTGAGCGTTCAAATGGAAGGGTGTTTGTACTGTGTGTAAAAGCCTGACAGTATCTGTGATGGTTTAAGGGAGGCTTACTGTCCAGGTGTGATTTCCGGTATTGAATATTCATAACTGCCGTCCAGCACCAAAACGAGGCGCCATTGTTGTAGAGGAGCAAGTCCACGAAAATAAATTCTTTGAAAATTTCTCACGCTCGACAGAAAGCAGCCAGGATGTTCCCGTTCGGTGAGCGTTCAAATGGAAGTATGCTTGTACTGTATGTAGACGCTCGGGGAGCTCTGTGATGGTTTACGGGAGGCTTACTGTGCCTTTAATGACATCCCTGAAAATGCAACCTGCTTAGCTTTGAAGGATGCACAGTTTTAGATAATTTTGCTTCAGAGGCAGAAACACATAACAAAGTTGGATTAATTACTTCAGACAACATAACCAGTAGGTCATCTTTGCAACAGATATCAGTGCTTTGAAGAGTGTTTATTACAAATGTTTTAAAGCATGGCATTTACAATGTACGTCAGATACCTAAACAGTCGTTTAACGTCCATAAAGCAAGTTGCATGTACCAGCCTGCAACTAAACAAATACACTTCTGACTGTATTGCACTCATTTGGAAGAAAACGCGGCACACAAATTAGGGGGGGGGGGGGGGGGGGTGTCACACACATATACCACATGCATCACATAAAGCAGATTATGAACTCTTCGATCATTGAAAGGTTCAGAAATGAGATTTTATACATAAACTTACAATTTTACACACAAATTTAAAGACCCAGCACCCATTCTAGAAATTCGTGCCAATCCGTAGATTATCCATTTTAGAAATTTGTGCAAATCTGTAGTGAAAATGTTTAAAGTAAATTTCAAAGCCCTAGGACCCATTCTAAAAATGTGTGTAGTGAAAATGTTGGGGTTTATATAAGTATGTTCAACAATAGTAAGCAAAGCTGTGGAGTATACCTACTTTTTACTGCTGATTTCAACCATAGACCATTTATCCTGGACCGCCAACTAGCTCTCTCTCCGCTCTTTCTCTCTATTACGAGGTAGCGGCCCCTCGCATTTAGGAACGAAGAGAGGCACAGAAAAGCGTGCTATCCTTCTCAGCGCAACTACTACCCCGCTCTTCTTGGCCTTTCATAAATCAGGGGGATGTCATATCCGGTGTCGATTGTAAACATGGACAAAGTTGCCGAGGTAAGTTCTGAAAATGCTAAAATAAACTCAGCTAAAGTGCATATGGAACATGTTTTTCGATGAGTTTTGTTAGGTTTAGTTTGGAGTTTTGGAAAATCCAGTTCCTTGTCACCTCCCATTGTCACAAATAACTGGAGCGTGCTTTCTTTTCACTGTCTTTCAAACCGGACGCTGAGCGCCCCTGTGAAAGTCGAGCGTCGTAACCTCGAAGGGTCACGTGACGAGTTGGCGGTCCAGGCTATTTGGTCTATGTTTCAACTAACGAAGACACAAAAACCTTTTAGCCTCAGCAGAATTGTTGGTAAATATGGAGAGTTTAGAATAGACAATGTTTGGAAATAACCATTTCAGGATTTTTACAAGCGATATGGCAGAGTGATAGCCACTGACATCGAGGCATGCTTTTCAAAGTGAGACAATAGCAACAGCACCTGCTGACTGGCATTAACCTGCCAACGCGATGAAAAAACTGATTTGTATGTTGCTTTGCCTTGCTTTGAAAAGCCCGCCTCGATGTCAGCGGCTCTTACTCTGCCACACCGCTAAAAATTCTTGACAGTTATTTTCAGAATATGTCTATTCTATGTCTGGCGGTTGGAGGTGTCACCTTGGAAAGACTGTTGGTCATCTGACTTCTACCAGTAAATATCCTACAAGCTCCAAAAAGAAAGCAGCCTCAGGACAATGCAACAATTGTGGAAGAAAAAAGAAATTTCAAGAGTAAAGTGAAGCTATTCAAAAAGAACATTCACCTGCAAAGTGGTTGCAAAGAAATAAAACAGCATAGATACACATAGATATTTATTATTTCAGATTATCAAAAACTGTAGCTAGCACATTGTAACAGCAAGTACAGGGTGTGCACATGAAACCTGATGTAATTGAAGAAATTTCTTCTATTGAAAGTGTGCAGTCAGATAAAAGGTTTCATAAGTCTACCATCAACCTGACACAAAGCACTATAAAAAATACTCCCTAAAAACAGGATACTATTGAACTAAGAGGAAGACTAGATCAGAGTATAAATGAGATCGACTCTGAATGGAAAAGCATTTGTTATACCTGTCTGTACACAGAGAATCCATTCTTCTTCTTCTGCGTTCGTGGGCTGAAACTCCCACGTACACTCGTGTTTTTTGTACGAGTGGAATTTTACGTGTATGACCGTTTTTTACCCCGCCATTTAGGCAGCCATACGCCGTTTTCGGAGGAAGCATGCTGGGTATTTTCGTGTTTCTATAACCCACCGAACTCTGACATGGATTACAGGATCTTTTTTGTGCGCACTTGGTCTTGTGCTTGCGTGTACACACGGGGGTGTTCGGACACCGAGGAGAGTCTGCACACAAAGTTGACTCTGAGAAATAAATCTCTCGCCGAACGTGGGGACGAACTCACGCTGACAGCGGCCAACTGGATACAAATCCAGCGCGCTACCGACTGAGCTACATCCCCGCCCGACACAGAGAATCCATTCTTAAACTTCCCTCCCAGTTCAAGAGACCCTGTATTTACATGTTTCAGCAAAATGTACATGATACATGTAACTGTAAATTTCCGGCATTTTACCAGCTTTTATGTTGGAGATGTTGAAAGAAAGGCAATTGTCAGACCGCAAGTCTGACGGGTTTTAAATGCTACTGCGCTGGAATTACAACTTGGTTTGACCGATTGTCCAGACCAAATGACCCGGTTTGTAGGTTGTATTCCTATTAGTTTTTCGTTAATTGCGGTTTACAAAACACATAACGTGATCACAGTGCAAAGTAACATGTACCAGCTTTAAATTTCCATTGAAAAAGTTCTCCTGCCTGGCTCTTAGCACCCATGCTTCGACAAGATCATCGCAACGAGTATTCACTTTTTTATGGCTTTAATAAGACAATTGTTTAGAGTATGCACAGAACATCAGAATCATTCTGGTTTTTGTGACACGAGCACACCCTCCCACCAATTGGATGAAGTCAAAAGTTTTACTGGCACTGAAGTGCAGTGGAAACTAACTGAGTAAAGTTAGGCAAGTATTAACATGAACATTGTACTCCCAAGAGGAAGGCTTTGCAGGACACAATAATGTTCAGTCTTATCTTTCACCATATCCCATCATCAAATTTGTACTGTATTTGTAATATCCACAGTTTTTGCTCATCTTTAATTGTTGTCATTTCGATGCCAACTTTCAGCATAAGCAAATAACTTGGGAAACACTCGTGCCCTGATTTTCATCATCTGTTTTGAAGCAATTGCCTTCTCAGAAGGATGTAACAGAATACCGTATTCCTTCATATTTTGTCTTCTATCATCCTTGCCTTCTTGCTGTTGTTGCCATTCTTGTTCCAGGCTATCAGGTTCTGTTCAGCACAGATGTTGCAGTTTTGGTATTGGTATCATGTCATCCTGTGAGGTTAGCCTCATGAAAAATCGGGCTGCTTCATCACTGAGGAAAGCGAGCTGCCATACAGTACGGCGCTACATACATTTTTTTTCCCCCCTGCATGCTTGTATTCATCTTACCAAGCCCTGAGACTTTCACTGTGAACTTGGGATCTTTTCACATGCATAAATTCACACTGACCATATTTCATCACCTTTATAAAAGCAAACATACTCCACCAGTCTCTGCCTCGCACGTCTCGCAGATCACTTTTTACTATCACCCCCTCCATCTTTTTTCTGCCTTTTTGCCTCGCTTTGTCCTGGATCCTGTGTTTCAGTTTGTCCAACACTCTGTTCCTCGGTTTGTTCAGCGTCTTGTGCCACAGCCTGGGGCGAAGCCTGTCCCATGAACTCTGGCTCGACGCTGATTTTGAGCGTCATGAGCAGCTCAGTGAACTCGATAAGCTCCAAGGCAATGTCTTGTTCCTTGCTGCCCTCAGGCAAGCGTTTTGACGCCTCTTGCAACAGACGGATGTTGTCTGACAGGGGAGACAACTTGTAGGCCAGCTTGTCCACGTCCTGAGGAAGACAGGAAAAGATATACAAAGTATTTCTAGAATGTAGGTAAGACCCCCCCCCCCCCCCCCCCCCCCCCCCATTTTAAGACTCCCTGCCTTTAAAGACCTGCTTTTCTCCGACTTTCTATTCATAACCTCTGTAAGTTTACCCCCATTTTAAGACTCCCTCCCTTTTAAGACCTTGTTTTCTCAGATTGTTGGGAGTCTTAAAGAGGGGTTCCAGTGAAGCAGTTTGAATGCATCGTGAAGCTACTGACAGTATGTCCACTAAATATTCATTTCTAGCCGAGGAGGAGCACAAAAACACTTTGCTGAAGTAGCTCACAGTAAATCTTTCTCCATTGCTTCTGATGTGACAGAGTTCTCTCTTGATAACAGGTAGCAGAGTACTCACGAGTCTCTGAATTACGGTAGAGTTAATTGTGACCAAGTTGACACAGTGTCTGTTCCAGCAAGCAGCACTAGACAATAAAGGATTGCTGGAGTAAGATACATGTACTATGTTTTACCAAGAGTTACTAAAGGCAATGCAGTAAAGACAGAGAAGAAAAATGTGGTAAAATTACCATGCATTCAAGATTGTGTTTAAAAAAACAATAAGAAGAGTCAGAAGTTCAGCACAAACCATGGATTTGAGCCAGTAGCTGAGACGAGTGGTCATTTCTCCCAACAGGCGTGGCGTCTTCTGTGGATTTTCCAGGATAACGCGGTACGCCATGCGTCGCCCGGCAACCATCAGCAGCTGTTTGCCAAACTTCTCCTGTTCTCCAATGAAAGCGTGGATCTGTATAGGACAGAAAGGGAAAGTCAATATTCAAGATTGTGTTTAAAAAAAATTCAAGAACAGTCAGAAGTTAAATAAGTAACAGAGTTATTAACAGGCTGCTCATGTCTACCTGTTGATTAACCTTTTGAATCTGGTTTGTGGTACATGTAGTAAGTATTATTTAGTGAGTATTTCTACGCACATACCCTCCCAGGGGGAGGGAGGGGGGTTGATAAAGAGGATATATTTGTATTTGACAAAGTGACACCTTGAAGTTGTGATTGCTGTCAAAATAGTCTTAGGTGTGTGCTGTTATGCATAGCTATGTGAGTGCAACGAATAGATGCACAAGGTCCAGGCATGAAAACTGAAAAAAAAAAATACTGAAAAAAAAATTCGAAGGCGCCGCCAAGTTTTGCAGGTGCGAAGCGCCAAGACTTCTAGGGGGGTCCGGGGGCATGCCCCCCCGAATTTTTTTTTTTTCAAGGGTGCAATTTGGTGCAATCTGGGGCTATCTGAGCCTTAAAATTGGATTCAAACATGGCCCCAACATACATACAAAACAATTGCGTTTACAATATGCCGTGTGAGATGGAATTTTTTACACAATATATCATGCATTCAAATCGGCCAGTAAATCTCAAGCGTGTTAGGCGAGTATATACTTTTCACGGCCTATTATTCCAAGTCACACGGGTATTTGGTGGACATTTTTTTTTATATATGTCTATACAATTTTGCCAGGAAAGACCCTTTTGTCAATCGTGGGATCTTTAACGTGCACACCCCAATGTAGTGTACACGGGACCTCGGTTTTTTGTCTCATCCGAAAGACTAGCACTTGAACCCACCACCTAGGTTAGGAAAGGGGGGAGAAAATTGCGGCCTGACCCAGGCCTGAACACGCAACCTCTCGCTTCCGAGCGCAAGTGCGTTACCACTCGGCCACCCAGACCTTAGACAAGGTTATCCAGTCAATCATTCAGTGAGAGAATTTGTCTCTATATTTCAGTGCACATCTGCTTCCAAGTAAGCGATAACATCTGAACAATTTCAGAATTAGAAGGACTGAAATCTTGCTTGAAAAAAAGACCTGCACCCACATTTTATGCATCTCAACCCCGCCCATGTTTTTTCTTAAATCATCTCCATCCATTTAGGCCACTTCTATTGTCATAAAATTCTGTAAAGAGAAGACCTTCAGGCATGAACATTCTCGGTATTTTCCGAATTTTTGAAAAAAAATAATCCGTATTTTTTTTAAAAAAATTCCGTATTTTTCCAATCGAGCGCACAAAAAAAATGTTTTGTATGTATTTTGGGGCCATGTTTGAATCCAATTTTAAGGCTCAGATAGCCCCAAATTGCACCCTTGAAAAAACAAATTTCCGGGGGAGCATGCCCCCGGACCCCCCTAGAAGTCTTGGCGCTTGCGCATGCGAAACTTGGCGCTTCGCGCCTGCGAAACTTGGCGGCGCCTTCGAATTTTTTTTTCAGTATTTTTTTTTTTCAGTTTTCATGCCTGGACCTTGTGCATCTATTCGTTGCACTCACATAGCTATGCATAACAGCACACACCTAAGACTATTTTGACAGCAATCACAACTTCAAGGTGTCACTTTGTCAAATACAAATATATCCTCTTTATCAACCCGCCCCCCCCTTTCTTCCAACCCTCATCCTCTCAAGCCCCCCAATGCTCACCGTCCTAGCTAAATCGTCATGGCCGTACGAGTACAGCTCAATGATGTTGTGTCGTCTGATGAACTCCTCGTCTGCTGCCATTTCATCAGCCAAGGTCATGCATATGCGCGGCCAGTAGAAGGTAAGCATGTTGGGACGTTTGGGAACGTTGGGTGACGGCACGTTGGGTCCCACTTTCATCACCTTGGGTTCGTGAACAGGAGTGCCTAACGTTTCGATGGCATGGGTCACAATACGCGACAGGGCCTGTTAATGTACATTAAAGACATACGATATTGATTAAAAAACAAACAAAACCTCTCTTTTTGACCCTCTCATTCAAAGTAAAAGCTCTAACATCAAAATTGAAAATTTCAAAAGGACGTCATAATGTGAATAATGGTGTCATAAATATTCTGTCTCTTCTTCTGCATGTCTCCCATGGAAGTGACAACAAATTTCGAGAACAAAGTTTGTCTTGGTGACTTCAACATGTCAGCAGTAGAAAATTAATGGTGAGGTCGTAAAGCCGCAATCATCTTGATTATTCGTGTTTGCATTGTTTTTGTTTTCAGCAAATCTCTGTACTTCCAAAGAAAGCCATCATAGCATAAAGAGATACCATTTAAAGCTATACAAATCAATACAAATAAACAAAATACTGTACCGTTTTTCTCTCCAGGGCAAGAGTATCATCGATGTTCTTGTTTGGAAGCAGTGGGTGTGCATGCAGATCCTTGAAGAAAGCTGCTTTACCCTGAAGGAAAAAAAGCAGCATGGACATTTTCTTTTTTATGGAGAATTTTGTTTAAACAATCGGCCAATAATAAAAAGTTGAACAAGATGTCAACGCTAAAAGCAGATCAGTATCAGCTCAGACTAAAAAATCTACAACTCTTCACACATTGAGTCAAATCTGTGAAGACTGATTGTAACAACAAAATGTAAGAAACATGCAGACTGAGAAAGCCTGCCACTTGAATCAGGAAAACGATAGCTATGTCCCCATTGAAGACAACTGACAGAGTGTAAGTGGGCATGATTCTTTGTAACGTTGACAGACAGAGAACTACAAGCAAAGATTTTCTTAGATTTGTGGAAGTCGTAAAAAGGGCGTTCCTTTTATTATATTATTGTGTGGCATATGCAAAGAGTGTATGGGTGTATACTTATCCACACCAGGACAAATACCAATGGCTTTTATGCTATATGGCGGAATAAATTCTTCTTGTTCTTGTTAACTACTAACCTTTCTTATTTGTTTAATCACTCACCTTCCTGTCAAAGAGCGACATGACCTTGACATTCTTCATGTTGAAGAGCATGACAGAGTGCATGAAGACTGCAAGCTGCCAGTGCAGTCGCACCAGACCGTAGTTGGTGACCTTGGCGTCCACAGCTAGCTCTCCCAGCGATGCCGGGCCCCTCATGTGCTGCCAGTTGTGTTCCACGTTGCACACAGGCACCTCATTGGCCTCACAGTTAGCCTGAACATCATGGAGTTATATTTTTGAGGATCTACCTAGCTTAGCCTGAACATCATGGAGTTATATAGTTGACCATCTAACTAGCTTAGCCTGAAAATCATGGAGTTGTATTGTTCAGGAACTATCTAGCTATCTATTAGTCTAAAAATCATGGAGTTGTATTTTTGAGGTTCTATCTAGCTTAGCCTAAAAATCTTAGGAGTTATTTTTCTGAGGATCTATCTAGCTTAGCCTGTAAATCTTAGGCGTTATTTTTCTGAGGATCTATCTAGCTTAGCCTGTAAATCTTAGGAGTTATTTTTCTGAGGATCTATCTAGCTTAGCCTGCAAATCTTCGGAGTTATTTTTCTGAGGATCTATCTAGCTTAGCCTGCAAATCTTCGGAGTTATTTTTCTGAGGATCTATCTAGCTTAGCCTGTAAATCTTAGGCGTTATTTTTCTGAGGATCTATCTAGCTTAGCCTGTAAATCTTAGGAGTTATTTTTCTGAGGATCTATCTAGCTTAGCCTGCAAATCTTCGGAGTTATTTTTCTGAGGATCTATCTAGCTTAGCCTAAAAATCTTAGGAGTTATTTTTCTGAGGATCTATCTAGCTTAGCCTGCAAATCTTCGGAGTTATTTTTCTGAGGATCTATCTAGCTTAGCCTGCAAATCTTCGGAGTTATTTTTCTGAGGATCTATCTAGCTTAGCCTGCAAATCTTCGGAGTTATTTTTCTGAGGATCTATCTAGCTTAGCCTGCAAATCTTCGGAGTTATTTTTCTGAGGATCTATCTAGCTTAGCCTGAAAATCATGGAGTTGTATTTTTGAGGATCTATCTAGCTTAGCCTGTAAATCATGGAGTTAAGATTTTTGAGGATCTATGTAGATTAGCCTGAAAACCACAGAGTTAGATTTGAGGATCTATCTAGCTTAGCTTGAATATCATGGAGTTGCATTGTTAAGTATCTATCTAGCTTAGCCTGAAAATCATGGGGTTGTATTTTTGAGGATCTATTTAACTTAGCCTGAAAATCATTGGAGTTATCCAGCCTAACAGAACGGACGGGCTTAAAACACAGTACAGCGTTCAAAAAGGCTCTCACCAATCCATCCCCCCACCTCCCTGTGCGTAGAGCGGGTACGCGTCCCGGTCCCCCACCTCCCCCACTCCACCCCCACCCCAGAAGGAAGGGGGTTCGTGTCTCGAGACGTCACACCTACCACATCTCAACTCTCGCTCACCATACCCCAACTACTATTGGGTGTGCGCGCCAGCCGGCACCCCCTGCCGGGAGCGAAGGGCCAGGGCTCCACCCGGCGGGACGGTAGCTGTGCACCGCACACCCTAATAGACCCTCCACACCATACCCCAACTACTCTCTTGTTCGTTCCTTAGGTGAAAATCTATTTTATTCTCAAAACTATTTTAGATGTATGTAATTACTCGTCAATATACGACAAACTATTTTATACGCAACATTATTTAGAGGCCAGTACCATGTGTATATACCCCATATCTGTGTGAGCGAATGTGTTCGGTGCGTCACTGTGGCATAGATAGCTCTCTTAAACTGCAAGTGATGCGAAAAAAGGCCTATGTGCTGTATATATCTGCTTTTAAGCTCTCCCTGTACAAATCTGAATCACCTGTTTTAACCTTTGATTTTATAAAGTGGCTCTGAAATTTTATCACTTTTTATAAAGTACTTTTTTGGAAAATAAACGTATACTTTTAACATCCTATTCCCAATGCTCTTGGAGACAACGGGTGCCAAACCCAATCATATTTAATCACACTATCTAGAAGAAGAATTTATCCCTCTTAACAAACTTTTATCATCACTACTCCTGCCACCCCGTCATCCTCCCCTTTTTTCTCACTTTTACCAGCTCCTTAGCTCCAGTCACCAACTCATGTCCCAAATAGAAATAGTTTCTGAGAGGACGTAAACTCCCCCTTCTAGTTCATTGGAGTTATATTTTTGAGGATCTCTCTTGCTCAGCCTGAAAATCATGGAGTTGTATTTTTGAGGATTTATCTAGTTATCTAAGGATAAGAATAAGATGTAATATAGTCCTGTGAGGTTACCCTCATGGAAGTTCGGGCTGCTTTCTCACCAGGTAAAACAAGCTGCCATACAGTACGGCGATTCCCCTTTTTTTTTTTCCCCTGCATGTGTGTATTCATGTTTTCAAGCCCTTAGTCCTTCGCTGTGGAGTTGGGTTCTTTATTGCGCGCATGCATGCACAGAGGGGGTTTTCGGACACTGAGAAGAGTCTGTTGCTCTGTTGGTTATGACTTATGTTCATGTCTATTGCATCTTTTTTTCATTTTTTTCAAGCCAATCAGCTACAATTGCCAAAATAATGGCTCAAACTTGTAAAAGAAAAAATTATGTTCAACAAAAACAAAAATGCAGCTGAAAGACAATGTAATACACACACAGAAAAAAACAACCAACAACAAAAACCAAAGAATAAAAAAAAATTAAAAAAAATTACATTCTAATTAATTATTTTTGTGTCTCTCATCTTCAACTCTGCTAAATGCCCATCGCATTCACACTTCACCCTCAACATGTTTTTACATTGTACCAAGAAAACGGAAACACACACAGAGAAGATAAAGATGATCCGACACATTCAAATCTGTTTTTTCTGAACTAGCCCTAGGTCAGTTATTTCATGTGATGGTAGGGAGAGAGGGAAAGGTCCGAAAGCAGCAGGGAGGTCTTGAGTATTAGGGAAACAAGCACAAATCGGAAGGATATATATATATAGACTACTTCAAACAGGGAAGAAGGCATGCATATACAAAAGCATCTCTCAAAACCAACATCAAAATATCTACGTTCATTTACACAGATCCTCAATACACGATGTTTAGAAATAACTCTGTCTGGTTCTGAAAGAGTGAATACCCTTGCTTTCGAGTCAAACTTTCCCACGTGACATTATATGCCAGCGACTAGCGAGAGGTGTGTCTAAAACACGTGGACAAGGAGCATGAACTCTTTCAAAACCCATACACACCCGAAAGAGATGTGTCTGAACATTGTCTATTGTCCAGACTATAACCCATGTTACCACAGAAACATCAACTCTTCCATGTGTGCATTCCCTGGAAGCCCAAACTGTAAGATGCAGAGAATGATGACAGGAACAAGAACAGACAACAAGCAAACAAGAAGAGACTGGGGGAAAGGGGGGGGGGGGGGGATGAGGGAGATGTGCAGGAAATCACTGAGACAGCTACAAGACCACTACAGTATTATAAAGGTGACCTCACACCAATGCACCATCCATCTTTAAATGTTAAAAGATTACTAAAAGCCCAAACCAGTCTACATGTTTTATTACAATACAATACTGCTCTCCAAGCATGATAAGCAAAAGAAATTAGTTGTATCTGAGTTAATCTTTACAAATTTTAATCAATAAATCATGTGAGTGACTTGTTTCTTGTATATAACTATTTTGCTTCTACTTTCAAATCTTAACCAGTTTTATCTGAAATAATTTTTAGCGCAGTATTTAAAACCACTGCATTTGTATCTGCTGGCACATGACGTTAGTTAAGGAATACCTGAACAACACAAAACCACAACCACGCTAAACGAAGCAATGCAGACTCATGCAACAAACCTGACAGTATTTTTCCTGTTCAAACAAAAATAAAAGCAGTCTTCCAGGTAGTCTTCTTTTTGGGGGACCAATATATTTTTGAAGATTATGAGAAAGTCAATTGCAGACTGTAAACCCAAGCCAAGAGAAAACTTAGCAGCATAGACAATCCTACAAAGAATATTGGCTTGCAAAAACAATGGAAATTACCTTTCTCCCAAACCACACACTCTTATTTGAATGTTAGGCGGGGATGTAGCTCAGTCGGTAGCGCGCTGGATTTGTATCCAGTTGGCCGCTGTCAGCGTGAGTTCGTCCCCACGTTCGGCGAGAGATTTATTTCTCAGAGTCAACTTTGTGTGCAGACTCTCCTCGGTGTTCGAACACCCCCGTGTGTACACGCAAACACAAAACCAAGTGCGCACGAAAAAGATCCTGTAATCCATGTCAGAGTTCGGTGGGTTATAGAAACACGAAAATACCCAGCATGCTTCCTCCGAAAACGGCGTATGGCTGCCTAAATGGCGGGGTAAAAAACGGTCATACACGTAAAATTCCACTCATGCAAAAAACACGAGTGTACGTGGGAGTTTCAGCCCACGAACGAAGAAGAAGAATTTGAATGTTATGCTCAGTTTTAATTTCATGCCTGAACACAACTGAATGCTGAATTTATTTTCATGCTCGCCACCAGAATGTTATCACAGTTATGCCAGCAGACATAATGCAATGCAACTGACATGTATTAAACTTTTCATTGTGTCAGGCTACTGAATTATATTGTGCTCCAAATGATAATTCTTGTACATTCTCAGGCATACATTAGCTATGACCAAAAAGCCAGCATAGCACCTGCACATCAGCTAAAGAATAATTGTGATGAACAGCCAAAGAAGCTTTCATTTTCAAAAAGAAAGTATCTCGGAAAGTAACGGAAGTTAGAACTATAGAAGCATATAGAAAAGAAACAAGAACTGAACAGCCAAAGAAGCTTTCATTTTCAAAAAGAAAGTATCTCGGAAAGTAACGGAAGTTAGAACTATAGAAGCATATAGAAAAGAAACAAGAACTGAACAGCCAAAGAAGCTTTCATTTTCAAAAAGAAAGTATCTCGGAAAGTAACGGAAGTTAGAACTATAGAAGCATATAGAAAAGAAACAAGAACTGAATACAAATGATTTTTTTCTCCAAAGCTCATCTAAAAAGAAAAATTCTGTGACAAAGCAAAGGAATGAAGCAAAACAGGTAGAGGTTGAGGTATTCTACCTGTATGTGAAGGTTTCAGCTTGGTATATAAACAGTTCAGGTATTGCAAAGGATCTACAGATTGGAA